>NC_133781.1:9772479-9857460 GCF_003597395.2 Chelonoidis abingdonii
GCAAACTATACCCATCCACACCAACATTCCAATCATGTGCATTATCCCACCAAGTTTCAGTGATGCCAACAATGTCATAGTTGTATTTATTTATTAGCACTTCCAGTTCTTCCTGCTTATTACCCATAAGCTTAAGCTTATTACCCTTCAAGGACTTAACAACGTGGCGGACAAGCAAAGAACAGCCCAGGATAGACAGGGATGGTGGTTTATGCCCTAAGTGACATGTGACAGCACAAGAAGGTTTTAGACTGGTATGCTGGGTGTAACTGGATTCTGACTGTCTGGCTGTCAATGAAGTTACAGTCAAAGTCCTATGCAGCACATTATGCAGTAGGAACCCATGTGGCAGAAACCCTTGAATTATGCCACCATTTGCTCCACTAAGCCCTCTCCTCCTTACTGCTTTGCTAAGTCCCCAATACCCCTTTCTCCCTCAATATTAATTTAATTTGCAATTCAAGGTCAGTTGGACATTGCCTCTAAATTGTCAGTGGCTGCAGATTTTTGCACTGAACACACTGGACTGCTTTGTAGAGGTTGCTGGATAACGGGGGCAGAGGTTTGAAGTTTCTTTGTGGTGGAGAGGTAGATGCAGCTCCTCTTTCCCTCCCCTTTCTGGGTAGAGGTTACTCCGAATTTGGAGGTGGAAGGGTCCGAATTCCTTGTTTTCAACTCCCTTCAAAGCTGAATAGCAACCAATCATCCCATTGCTCCCCACTGGCAACAACTGGCAGACAAATATATTAGCTTAACCTTTTTAATAAAATGATCTACAGTGAAATATTTGAAATGCCAACATTATCTTTCATTAATGCCAACATTAGCCTTCAGGATTAACGTCCCTAAACTGAGATTATTGGGGTAGTTCCCACCTCTTAGCTCTTTTGTTTCAGAAGATTTGCACAGGCAGCACTACATCATTACCCACGGGTCACATTTTGAAGGTTTTCTTCACAACCTTTAGTGGTTAAACACATTTAAGAAGAAAGACAGAAAGCTGATTCTGGAAGAGAGTTCTGCATATCCAGTAAAGAAGACAATTATGTATTAACTAATGTGGCTGCACAATCACATTATAATATACAACAAGGAGTCTTGTGGCACCTTAAAGACTAACAGATTAATTTGGGGATAAGCTTTCGTGGCTAAAAAACCTCACTTCTTCCTTGTTGTTTTTATGGATACAGACTAACACGGCTCCCCCCGATACATGATTATAATATACAGTATCCCAGTTACGCTTATGTCAGTGAAGTTCCATAACTGCAGGAGCCAGACAGGTTTGTCCTGCCTTTAGGCACAAATTCCATGTGATAACAGTGATAAGACACTCCAGGCTGTGGATTTCAGGGAGGCTGCTTCATCTTTTCAGTGGGCAGGAC
Source organism: Chelonoidis abingdonii (assembly GCF_003597395.2). Classification (NCBI taxonomy): domain Eukaryota; kingdom Metazoa; phylum Chordata; order Testudines; family Testudinidae; genus Chelonoidis; species Chelonoidis abingdonii. The sequence goes on from NC_133781.1 coordinate 9,773,865, forward strand.
ACCCCACTGTGAAGAGCCAGATTTAGGGCAGGGGGAAGGTTGGGTCAAGAAAAAGCATATTGTAAAACCCCAACTTTCTGACCAGCTCCAATCCATTTAGATCTGCTTTAAGGCTGACAGAGCGATTGACAGCATGAGCAACTTCCCTCTTCTGATCTAAGAAGCGATTGACAAATAAATACCGAACAGCTGCCTCATTCAGCGAGCCCTGAATCAGGCAAGGGGTTGCAGAAACAACATACGATTTCAGGGCAAAAGCCCTACCCACCAGGAAGATAAATAACGTTGCACTTGTAACCTGACCTTTGGCATTGCCCAACTTCTGCCTGGTTTGCTTACAACATTAGTGTTGTGGTAATAAATGTGGTATTATTTATGATCTGATCTGTGTACACAGGAGGCATAGCCAGCAACTCAATAGTTAATTCAACAATGTTTCAGTTTTTCATTCAGCCGTACCTCTGACCAGCTTTTGTCTCAGAAGCCAATGTGATTTGAAGAACATATTTCCTGAACTTCACTACTCTCTCTGCTGGACTTTGGTAAGTCGCTGTAATCAAATCTTTCACACAGTGGGGTTTCCCTCTGTCATCGTCACCCTAGACTGCAGCACCTTCCTGGGAAAGTCCCAGGACACAAAAGATTTTCAAGAAAGTTGCTGTCCCAAGAGTGGGGCCCAGAGCTGCTGGGAACCGGGCTGATTTTGACAAAGCAAGAAGGATGTTAGGATCAGGGGACAGGTTGGGGCAAAGGCTGGGCATGATCTGGACTAATCTGGATGCAAACCACCCTGCTTTCGGCTAGACTGATTTGGACAGCAGGGGTCAGGTGGGTTTGCCTATTGCTAAGGCAAATCAGGTTGTTTGGAACAGATGCCTTCGAGACCAGATGCCTCATTGTTGAGAAGGGAAAAGTCTAAGGCAACAAAGTGGAATTTGCAAAAGCAGCGGGGACTGAAATACACCTCAGTAAATTGCCGGATGAGGAGAACTCCATTTCCTGTGCGAGCACAGCCACAAGTACAAATAACCCAATGAGGTGCATGCTCTTTCCTTCCTCTCATCACTAGCAAGAGAGAAGGAAATCACAGTGCTGGCTGGCTGCTTTATTCGGGACTGAATGAGATGGGGGTCAGGGGGCTGGATTCCTTCCAAAGCGAGAGAGACTACAAGCTCTTAGAAAATGGATAACAGGGAAGGTGAGGAAGGAGGGATGAGGGTGGGGGCTAAGGCAAGTATCAAAGATGCTGGTTTGAGATCACGAGAGCCACTCTTGTAATCACAGGGTCTCCCAGAACATAGGGCCAACCCCATGATAATACGGCAAAGCAATATTCAAATCCCGCCCCAGGAGATAGAGTGGAATCTGTTTGATACAGGGGGTTGGATAATCAAAGTTCCCTCGTTACAGCAGGAACACAGATGACTCAGGCAGAGGGGACAGCTGCTGCAAAGCTTAGGCCAGCATAACTCCATGGGACATCCGCAGCCTTCAGTGACCAGTCTGGTAAGCCAGGGCAGTGCTGTGTCCCTGTTAAAAATATATTCAGGCAAAAGCATTCCAGCCCTGAAATCCAAGGGAAGCCAGGAACATGTGCCCAGTAGTGACCACTATGGATTCAGGGTTCCAGGCCTCTGCAGGAATTCTGGACTCCGACCACCATCACCATGTTACTTCCACACCAGCTTTGCACCATGGGTATTCAGGACCTTGATATGAGTGCTGGAGAGTCCTGGATCTCCAACCCTGTCACCTCACCCTACGGCTACATTTAGACATGAACGTGCTACCTATGAGGATTGGTCAGAAGTTTAGTCACAAACTCCACTTCCTTCTGCAGGTGTCATCGAGGGGTGCAATACAGTCTGCTGAGAAGGGAGAGAGGAGCACACCTCAGTTCTGCTGCAACAGGAGGGTATTTTTATGAAATATAGCATAAAGCAATTCAGTGTCCTGTAATTCGAGATGTATCTGCTGTAACATGTAGCCAACACATCCCAATCATGCCAATACCAGCCCCTTTCTGCAACTCTTGTGAACAAGCCTTTAAAGTAAGGCCACAAGCACCCAGCACATGTGACCATTGCACCATTGCCACATAATTAATGAACTTGTTGAGTAAGGCTGAATTCTTGCCCTCACATCCCCCCATTATAACCCACTGTTCTCAGGCAGCTTTTTGCCTTTCTTGGTGTAACAAGTCCCAAGGGTTTTCTTTGGGTATTGAACTTGGGGGCTCTGGACCTAAAAGCAAAGGCCACCCCAGTCAGACTCCAAGGCCAGAAAGGACCATTGTGATCATCTAGTCCAGGGATCAGCAACCTTACAGAAATGGTGTGCTGAGTCTTCATTTATTCACTCTAATTTAAAGTCTTGCGTGCCAGTAATACATTTTAACGTTTTTAGAAGGACTCTTTCTATAAGTCTATAATATATAACTAAACTATTGTTATAAAGTAAATAAGGTTTTTAAAATGTTTAAGCAGCATCAAATGCAGAGCCCCCAAGACTGGTGGCCAGGACGCGGGCAGTGTGAGTGCCACTGAAAATCAGCTCGTGTACTGCCTTCGGCACACATGCCATAGGATGCCTACCTCTGATCTAGTCTGACCTCCTGTATAGCACAGGCCAGAGACCCGCCCCCAAAATAATTCCTAAAGCTGAGTTTTTAGAAAAACCCTCCAATCTTGATTTAAAAATGGTCAGTGATGGAGAATCCACCATGACCCTTGGTAAATAGTTCCCATAGTTAATTACTCTCACTGTTAAAAAATGATGCCTTATTTCCAGTCTCAATTTGCCTAGCTTCAACTTCCAGCCAATGGATTGTGTTATACCTTCCTCTGCTAGATTAAGGAGCCACTTTTAAACATTTGTTCACCATATAGCTACTTATAGACTGTGATCAAACCACCCCTCCACCTTCTCTTCGTTAAGCTAAACAGATTGAGTTCCTTAAGTCTCTCACACTATAAGGCAGGTTTTCTAAACTTATAATTATTCTTGTGGCTCTTCTTTGAATCGTCTCCAATTTATCAACGTCCTTCTTGAACTGTGGGTACCAAAACTGGACACAGTATTCCAGCAGTGGTTGCACCAGTGCCAAATTGAAAGGAAAACACCTCTCTATTACTACTCAAGACTCCCCCGTTTATGCATTCCAGAATTGCATTAGCTCTTTTGGCCTAAGCATCACTCTGGGAGTTCATGTTCAGCTGATTATCCACCACAACCCCAAATCTTTTTCAGGGTCCCTGCTTGAGGATAGAGTCCCCCTCCTGTAAGCATGGCCTCTATTATTTTTTCCTAGATGGATACATTTACATTTAGCCGTATTAAAATGCATATTGTTTGCCTACATCCAGTTTACCAAGCGATCCAGATCATTCTGTATCAGTGACCTGTCCTCGTCATTATTACCATTATTTACCACTCCCACAGTTCGTGTGTTATTGGAATGATTTTATCAGGTCACTGATAAAAATGTTAAATAACGTAAGGCCAAGAACTGATCTCTGTGGAACCCAACTGGAAATATACCAAGAGGAGCAAATCACCTTAGGTGGGAGACCAAACCTGAAAATGTGATTTTCCCAGCAAAGCCACAAATGCATGAATAGAATTTTATCAGTGACAATGTTTTGCAGCCAGTGGTGAATGCTATAATCACACCTTAATTCACAGTTATTGGGCTCAATACAGGGGTAGCTGGGTGAAATTCTGTAGCCTGTGTTATAAAGGAGGTTGGACTACCTGATCTAATGGTCCCCTCTGGCCTTAAACATCTTTGAATTTCAGCCTGCTGTGGTCCAAATGCACGACAGAGACCCAAAGTGAGGGGCCCAGAAATTATTCATGCAGGAAACTGACAATGCTCAGGGACCCGTCCTTTTAAGGTATCTATCTGACTTTTGCACCATGATTCTTCATTTCAGATGTAAATAATTCTCAACATAATAAGTGAAGGAGGCCAGATGTGTGCGGTGTGTACTGAACTTTGGGTCTGTAATGAGGGACATCCCTAGAAATGAGGCACGCTGGTGATACATGTCTGCAATCAGTCAGTCATTCTTAATGAAGTGCTGTTCTCAGGTGAAGACCAGCCCAGGCAATGTGTGAGCACTGGAGTTGGTAGAGCGAACACTTCTGTCCTTACCAGCCTAAGCCCATTAGTGAGGCAGGGCCTACCCAGCTCAGGTTCAGGTACTTGCCAGCTGAGGGCACTGGAAAGTTAAATACAAAATCTGTTTAATATCCTAAAGGAAAACGTTCCTTCTTCTGGGGCATGCAGGTGGGCTGACTATTTTTTTCAGTTGGATGAGATGTGCAATCTGAAGCAGCGAGAGCCCGTTTACATTGCTCTACAGCACACTGATTCTGGGCTGACCTCAGTGCAGAAGCGATGAACGCACTGCAGAGAACAGACGCTATATATAAGCTCGCACAGTGACCTAGGACTAGTCCTTCTGCTCCAGAACCACATATCTCTGCCACCTAAACTATAGAAGACCCCAAAACAGGGAAGTTGGAATCATAGTGGAATATCCTATAGCCTGTCTATGGGCAGGTCATTAAAGGGTAACATCATCCACGCACACTGAGTTGGAGCATTGCAGTGCAGCCACTCCAGCACACACAAAGAATTAAGACAGGCAAGAAGATGGTGAGGCCTGGAAGGGTATCCCAGTAGCTCTGTTCCCTCCTTGGACACACTATGCTGAGACAAATGCAGAGCAGCAGCAGGGTTCTATAGAGAGCTGTCCATTACAAAGACAAGACCCTTGCAAGTTTAGTAGGCAGGTAAATATGAGAAAACAGAGACAGATTATTAACAGCCTTGTCTTCAGAAGTGCTGAGTGCTCCTGAGTCCCACGGTAGTTCAGCATCTTTGAAAAAAGCCAAAGTCGTCAGCCACTTGCTGAAGGACAGCAAGTCAGTGGAAGAAGTGGGATTAGACCACAACGATCCTCACTTTCTGACCCATGCTCCAACCAGCAGACCACACTGCCTCCAATACCATGTCAGGATAGGCCGAGCTGTTTTCTGCAGCTAAGAAATTAACAATTCCAACAACTTGTGACTGAACATCCAGTCCCAGAGAAATCTCACTTTAGTACAGGAAACAGAGACTCACCAGCTGCTCTTTGGGGCAGAGACCATCATTTTTGGTTTGTTTGTACAGCACCTCACACAACTGGGTCCCAGTCCATGACCGGGGTTCCTAGGTGCTAGGATAATACAAATAAATATTACAAACACTGAGTTTGGACTAGTGCCTGAATCATGTTACATAGACTTGTACAGAATAGCACCTTGAAATGTTTCTGCTTTGATCTCCAGTGTCAACAAAGATTACAACATCACACCTCGAATCGAGCAACAGCCAGGCCAATATCAGGGCCGGGGGAGAGGGGAGGTGGCTAGGAAGGATGAGGCTTGAAGGTTTCTTTTCTCAGAATTACACTGCAATACTTGGCATCAGCACGCCTCCTCCAGCGGCTGCTACCTCCTGAATTCTGCAGCTGTGGTTAACGCTTCCCCTTTGCTTCTTGTTAAAAGGGACAACTGTCAACTTCAAAAAAAAATAATAAACCAAACTCGCCACATGACTCTGAGCCAGCTGGTACAAGTGACACCCAAGATCAGTAGAACAGACACAGGTTGCCAGAGTGAAAAACATTTGTCTATTTTTTCACTTTGTTTCCATTGTGCACTTGATGTCTCATTGTGACTAAATCAATTCACTGTAATAATTTGCCTGTGTGTGTGAATCTTTAAAGTCTTGTAAGTTAAAGGAACATTGGGAAAAATTTTCAAAATGTGTCTAAATCCCGCTGAAAAAAAATCAAGTCAGTCAATAGGACTTAGGTGCTTTTGAAGACTGTACTCATTGTCAGGGTTCACATCCCTAAAATGTGTCCCAGTCCCCTCCCTTGATTTTTGTTCCACTGAGTTCTAGGTACATCTCCCACTTCTCCCTACAAGTCAAATATTTCAGTGGGCTTTTTTCTTTGATCTAAACAAAAGAATAGCAGTAACCCTGTATCCAGGGGCAGCCCCATGCTAAGCCAGTCGCTCACTATGGAGCAAAGGCTTGCAAGCATAGTACTGGAAAATAAAATACAGTGTTAAATATGCAGACATGCAGAAAATTATCTGTGATCATAGAATCAGGATCAGGTATACCTATGTTTCCAGCACAAACAGTAGCTGCTTTCCTTTCAAGTCAGTTACTTATTTCAGATTAAGGAACACAGCAAAAACAAGAAAGAGCCAAAATAAATTGGCAAAGCAATTAATAAAGGATGCAAAAAGCATCAATCAAAACTGTGGCCAGTAGGCTTAAGGTTAAGAAGGAATTCTTTAAATATATATTAGGAATAAACAAACTCCTTGCAATAGTATAGGTCTGATACTAGACAAGGATGGTAAAATTGTCACTCATGGTGCAGAAAAAGCAGAAGTGATTCAATAAATATTTCTGTTCTGTATTTGGGAAGAAGCAGGATGGTGAATTCATATACCACAGTGATAATGAAATGCTTTCTATTCCATCAGTAACTAGGGAGGATGTGAAAGAGTTGAGGATGTTAAAGTCAATTTTTTTTTTTAAATCGGCAGGACCAGAGAAGTTGCTCCCAGGAGTAGCAAAAGAATTGGCTGATGAGCCTTTGAAACCATTAACAGTAATTTTTAACAAATCTTGGAACACTGGGGAAGTTCCAGAGGACTGGAAAAAAAGTAAATGTTTTGTCAATATTTTAAAAAGGTAAACAGGAGGATCCAGGTAACTATAGGCCAGCTAGTCAGATACTAACGCTTGCCAAAATCATGGAAAAACTGATGTGGGATGCAAATTGGTAAAGAATTAAGGAATGGTAATAAAATTAATACCACTCAACATAGTTTTATGGAAACAAGACATGTCAAATTGCTGGGTGGTTTTTAATGGGATCACAAATTTGGCTGGTAAAGGTAACTGTGTTGACATAATAGATTTATACTTCTGGATGATGTTTTAGACCCGTGTGACATTTTGATAAAAATGTAGCCCAAATTAAATAGATTAAAAACCCGTTAAATGGGGAATCATCATTGAATGGAGGTGTTTCTAAGGGGGCCCCACAGGTGTCTGTTCTTGGCCCAATTAAGTTCAATATCTTTATTTGTGAATTGGAAAAAATATAAAATCAATACTAGTAAAATTTGCTGAAGGAACAAACATAGATAGAGTGGTAAATAATGATGAGGACAGGTCAGTTATACAGAGCAACCTGGATTGCTTGACAAGGCAGGGTCATTTGAACAACGTGTTTTAATAGATACGGCCAAACGCAAGGCCATACAACCAGGAACAAAGAATGTAGGCCACATTTACAAGCTGAGGGTATATATCTGGGAATTCAGTGACACTAAAAGACTTAGTGGCCATGGTAAATAACCATTTGAACATAAGCTAACAGCATGATGCTGTAGCTAAGAGGTTGCAAGCGATCACTAGATATATAAGCAAAGGAATATTGAATAGAAGTAGGGAGCTGATATTACCTCTATATACAACATTATCGAGATCACTACTTCATGCTATGCCCAGTTCTTGTGTCCAAACTTCAAAAGGAATGTTGAAAAATTGGAAAGCATTCAGAAAAGAGCTACAGGTTGAACCTCTTTAATAAGGCACTCCCTGGTCCGGCAACATCCATGGCCTGGCATAGGCGCTGACTTCATGGCTGCTCCAGGGCTGAAGCACCCATGGGGAAAAATTACTGGGTGCCTTCTGCCCCCCTCTCCCCATGCCTCTCATGCTTACCAACTCCTCCTACTCCCTCCCAGCGCTTCCGGAGCTCCGTGAATAGCTGATTCACAGCGTTCAAGCTCTGGGAGGGAGCGGGAGGGCCTGGGGCCAGTGGCTAGAACCCCAGGCGAGGGGCTGGCGGCTGGGACCTGGGGCTGGCATCAGAGCCCCCGGGGGGGGGGGAGCAGCAGCGGAGCTCCCAAGCAGAGGGCCATAATAGGTGCAAAGCATGAGGGTGCTGCTGAAGCCCCCGTAACCTACTTCCTGTGCCTATGGAGACCTGCTGGCACTCTGCATTGACCTCCCGTAGTTCGGCAAATTCTCTGGTTTGGCACCAGTCACGTCCCCAGGGTGCTGGACTAGAGAGGTTCAACCTGTACAAGAACGATTTCAAGATCAGGAAAACCTGCCTTCCGGTGTGAGATTAAAGCAGCTCAATCTATTTATTTTATCCAAGAGAAGGTTAAAAGGTGACTTGATCAGAGCTTATAAGTATCTATCTGAAAAGAGATTTCTGACAGACTGATCTTTAATCTAGCAGATAAAGGCTTGATAACATCTACTAGCCGGAAGATGAAGCTAGATAAATTCAGATGAGAAATTAGGCACATTTTTTTAACACAAGTGTCATTACTCTATTTAGCTATGGTTTCTCCATCACTTGAAGTCTTTAATTCACAATTAGATACATTTCTAAAAGATATGCTATAGCTCAAACCAAAGATATGGGCTTGATGCCAAAGTTTCAGGGTGAGCGTTTTTGGCCAGGGTTTTGCAGGAGGTCAGACTAGATAATCATTATGATCCATCTGGCCTTAGAAACCTATGAATCCAAAGTCTCCACGAAAACGTGCAGCATTCAACTCCTTGATAGGATGCTGCATCATCTCTGTCTTACAAAACAGCAGCTGCAGACAAGCACATATCTAGAAACATAAAGGTGCCGAGTACTGAAAACAACCCGTGACAGTTGCATACACCAACACAGCACACCCAAAGCCGGGACACACCCATTCTTCTTCCATTCCCCGATTTAAAGATGGCTGACTCAGCTGGCTGAAAAAGGGCTGTATACTTTGGTCATCTCGGGGGAAAGGGAAGAAGGTTGGTAGTTAACCCAGGCTGAAACCTGGCTCTAAGATCTCAATCCAGAGTTACTGATACCCAAGTTATAAAACCCTGAAAATAAGAGTAGCAAAGACAGACAGTCCCTGAACTGCAGTGACCGGCGAGTAAAGCACAGAGATACCAGTAGCAAGACAGAAATTCAGGGCCAATTTCTGACGTGCTTACTCACACAGAGTAATAGCTTACTCTATACGCAGTCTCCATGTCTTCAGTGATGCTGCCTGACATGACTAAACAACAGACATGGGAGGGGGAATATTTTAATGAGACGATGTAACTGCAGTTCCATGGAACCGTTTAATCTCTGGTTAACAGAACACCTACTCCCCCAGTTAACTGAATGTTGTCACACTCCCCGGCACTGAACGCTAGGTGGGACTGCCAGAATAGTCAGTGCTGAGCTAACTCTGCTCCCACTACTATCTATGGGAACTTTACCATTGACTTTAATGAGACAGAGCTAGGCCAGCACTGAGTCCCTTGGAAAATGCCATCCACCATGTTTCATTGTCCCCCTTGTCCCAAAACCCCAGTGAACATCCCCCCTCCACACTGCCCCGGCCCCAGAAATACAGGTTTGAGCTGTGTTTGCCTCAAAGCAAGACCACACCAGCTAGTCAAAGAACAGGTGTCATCCCTTGTGGTGAATGGAGGTTCCTACCCTTTTCAGCCAGTGCTCTAACCAGTTCGCATACACCATAGTACTTTTACTCACTGCCTTAAACTTAACATGAATCTCTCAACATCTTGGCACATCTTTCAAACTAGGTGAAGGACTTGGGAAGGCACAAGTGGGTAAGTAGAGCAGACTCATCTCTAACTCGTGTATTGAAGGGAAGGTGGTTCTGAGCCCCAAAGTCACTAGAGGAATGAGGTAGTAGTTCCTAGCCACATTACCTTCCTGCTTCTTGGGCAGAATGTTACCAGGCAATGGACGAGATGTACAAATATCAACAGAAAGGGCAGGAAGAATCCCAGGACATTTATGACACAAGGTTTGGTGAGGATACCCTGGGCCTTCATAGATAACCTACCCGTCCATGTGGTGGAGGAGGCTGTACTTCTGCTCAGCCCATGTAGACATCTTTCCAATGCATGATGGATCCTGTCCTCTGTGCAAGTTGTGTGCTGCATTTTAGTTCATCTCCTAAATGGAGAGAGAGAGAGAAGAGTTAACATCACCAGGCCGTGCCCAGGAGCGCAATGCTGAGCAGAGAACACAAAAGAACTCCCTAAAGTCTTGACAAGCAAGGAGATCCACTTTTAAATTTCACCCAGTTAAGAGTCTCTTCCTGACCTTTTCAACTACCTTCTAATCTTTTTTGCCAATCACTGGTCTTCCCAACTGTCAGCAAAGCAAGAGACATTGTCAACTCAATCAAGAGAAGCTGCAGGGTCTCTTTGCCGTGACCAGGGGGCATAAGATCCTCCAGAACTGCAGTACACGCGCGTGCATTTTCTCACAACTACCCTTCCCTGGAAAGAGCAAGACTGGCTCATGCGTTTGCAATGATGAAGAAGTCTAGTGGCTACAGGCTGGCAAAAAGTCTTAACATCACTGACAGCTAAGGTAGTCTCGTGGCTTAGATGGTAAAGGGAACGGATGGTTCCGAGCTCTTTCCACTCCACAGTGAAGGCGTGTAATTTAAATGGTGACTGGGATGGACATTGTTGGTGGCTATGGATTCATCCTATGGTGCCTCTGCTCACAGATCATAGTTCTAGCCTTAGACAACCTGTGGGACTGCAAAGGGGAGGTGGGTCTGCGCCTTCTCCAGCCACTCCCTGCTGCTGACTGGCCAACTTAAGGTAAAGGCCAAAAGGCTATTGAGGTAACACAGGACACACATGGTCATGGAATCTGAGCTCTAGGATAGAGCACCTCGTCATGCACGATGGTCACAGCCACGCTGAAATAGCAGATTGCACGCACATTTCACCATTGATTTCACGGTATGGAAAATACCCTTCCACCCCTACTACTTAGGGATCAAACCCACTAGGCAGGTCAACACATGATGAGTCGCATATGACGTAGCATCCTCCCTCTTGCAGCATTACATCCAATTGAAGGGAGCAGCAGATGACACAATGGTGGTAAGAAAACTAGCCTTTCAGTTAAGCATCATGGCAGCGATCATGTATCTTCTCCTATTACAAATAATGAAGAGGCTACTGCGTTAAGGCCACCTCCCCTGCAAACAGAACTGAACATCCAGATGGCTGCTGCTGGATGTGTACCTTCCCCTCTCCAGCCAGGGGCCTTAATGGGGTCTCAGAGCTTCCTTGCCTCTTGATTTAAAAAAAAAATCTAAAATCCATCTCTCCTGGGTGGAAGATTTAGCCAGTGCAGCCTTTGCCTCTGGATGGCCGGAGCAGCCTCCTATTCATTCGCTACACACACTAGGATCCTAGAAGAACCTTGAAGTGTTGAACTTGAGTCGGGGGCATCCCAGCATTTCTCTTGCCTTGATTCTCCAATGTATCCAAGCAGAACTCGGCGATCATGACTCCTCAATTCACAGCCACTGTGGGCAGCTTACTTTCAGTGAAAAACCCAGTGTAACAGAGCTGTGCTCCACCCTATGCCTCCCTGCCCACCCACTACCTCCCTCACGTCAGTGGGCAGGGAGGAGGGTTCTGGCACGGAAGAGCTGGCCTTGCCACACCACCAGCTATATGCTGGTGGAGATTGCCCTGCACAGGGGAAGATCTCTAATGGAGGCCTCTAGCTGCGTTGGGCTCCTAAGCAGGGCAAAATGAACTTGGCGAGTCAGAAAATCAAACCCCTATTCCTACCTCATACACACTTCAGAGAATCCACACGTGGGTCCTTCCAGGGAAAAGTGGCACTGATGCACAGGCATGGCAGGTGAAAGCACTCTGCTTTAGTGGGATGTGAAGAGCTTCTTCGGCATGTTGGCACCAGACTCTGCCATGGATTGGGTTGGTTTCCTGTCAGCGAGCATATGCACTCCCACCGACTTACTCTGCTATGGCAGTGTAGGGAGAAGAGATTCTGCCACAAAGTGTCTGAAGTGAACAGAGAGTATGTGCTCATCTTCCGATCTGCTTGGCATTTCACTCATGACTCGTGGCAAGCGTCAAAAGGAAAGCGGTGACTAAGAAGGCAATGACTCATGCATCACCCAGCATATTGCCACAGGGCACAAAAATCCTATATGTCAGCTTGTTCGAGAACATAGATGGGTCATCTGAAGAAATGCTAATGTTAGTCTAGTGTTCAACAAAGAAAAACTAGGAAATGTCTCTTGCCTGTTGAGAACGCCTGATCCGCCTGCAACGCACTGTCCCAGAACAGCAGAATTCCTTCCCCTATGCCCCTGGATTTTGAAACAGGAAGCTGACGTTGGGACCTTAAGGGAAAGTTACTGTAATTTTCAAACCACAAAGTACAGATGCATCTGTCTGTTTCCTAATGTGTCTATGGTGACCACACACATCTCCAAGGCTCGTCATATTCAACAAAGTCTGTTGAAAATTTAATGTAAAAAGGACTTTGGAATGCATCCAGAATGGTGAACTAGCAACATTTCATTCCCCCTCACATCATCCCCCACCAAACAAATCCACAACTGGTGCAAAATTACGTTACAGGGGACAGTACGGGAAAGTGCAAGTCAGACTTTCCAAGCGGCCTTCCTAAAGGTCTGCCTACATTGCAGAGGGAGGTAGATGTATCCGAGCTAGCTTTATTCTTCCTAGCTCAGGTACTGGAGCAGTGAAGCCACAGTGATCCAGGCTGTACAAGCCCACCTACTCGGGCAGTAATCAAGATGGCCCATTTCAAATAATTGACAAGAAGGTGTGAGTATCAGCAGGGGGGGGGAATTAGTTTTTGTAGTGACCCAGCCACTCCCAGTCTTTATTCAGGCCTAATTTGATGGCGTCCAGTTTGCAAATTAATTCCAGCTCTGCAGTTTCTCACTGGAGTCTGTTTTTGAAGATTTTTTTTGCTGAAGAATTGCCACTTTTAAGTCTGTTATTTAGGGTCCAGGGAGATTGACTATATTGAACTCATTAGCAATAAAAAAGTGATTTTTCTTCCCTTCCTGTCTACTGTTGAGAATAGCCCATTTCCACCTTAATTGAATTGATTCATTAGCACTGACCCCCCACTTGGTAAGGCAACTCCCATCTTTTCATACGCGTGTATACATCTCTACTGTATTTTCCACTCCATGGATCTGATGAAGTGGGTTTTAGCCCACGAAAGCTTATGCCCAAATAAATTTGTTAGTCTCTAAGATGCCACAAGGACTCGTTTTTTTTGCTGATACAGACCAACATAGCTACCCCTCTGAAACCTGAGTCTTCTGAAAAGAGACAGATAATCTCACTAGACAGAGATTTCTAGTGCAACTTATCAGCATAGTAGATACTGATAGCTGATCAGATAGGACAGACTTCTACTGTTATACATGCTACCATGAAGAACCAGCCTCTCTCTTCCCCACTCATGAGTGGCACTGCACAACTAGATTCATTAATGAAGCAGCTTCTTATTGATCAAGGGGAAGTGACTGAGAATGAGAGGCCAATAGGAAAGCTTAGAATCACTGTCCACCAACTATGTGAATTACAAAGAAGTAGCGTGATCAGTTCACAGAAAGCAAGTTTTGCTCAGTATTTTAAACGCCTTTAACAGCAGCAACAACAAAATAAAGCCACGTTGCCTCTCACAGCAGCATATGTTTTTTGAGTACCAAATATGCAATGTTTGCTAGGTTTAGTTCGGTTTTTGAAAGATGGGGTGTGGAGGATACAAGCTTAGATGGGCCCAAAGCAGAGCCAGAGCTGACCTAAGCCCCACTAAGGAGAAGTCTGGATTTGAATAGAGCTGGTTGGGAATTTTCTGATTAAATGGGTCTTTTCCCCTCATCAGAAAATATAGATTGGTCAACACCAAAATGGTTGGCAGGAAAGAGTCGGATCTGACAAGTTTCCCAATTTGGAAAAAAAGATCAACTTTTTCTGAACCAAAGATCTGTGAGCTTTGGTACAAAACAACTTTTTGTTTCAAAATGTTAGTTAATTTACCGTAAAAAAAAAAAAAAGTTTAATTTTTTAAAAGGCCAAAACTGAAAGGAAACTTTTTGACTGACCCATTCCAAATTTTTTTTTGGACTGGCTGTTCACAAAACAGAATCTGAGATTTCGACTTTTTGTCCCAGGAGCAGGGCAGATAAATTCTCAATATCTTAAAAATTCTCATGGGATAGTAAATCAATTTCCTACCCAGTTCTAGATCTGAACCATGCAATTTGAGGCCACCTTTCAGTTATTAGCGGAGGGTTTCATCTCTATTAGCCAGGCCAGAAAGCACTGCAGAAATAGTCAGGTGGGAATGCGCAGGTTAAACATTAGGTGAGGGCATGGATTCCTCTGTATCCATGGTTTGGTTTAGTTTAGTTTCCATCCTTTGGCTCAGATCACAGAGGAAGTCCTAGTTTCTGCCATTCTTAGCAGCCCAGCTTCTAGGATCTCCTCCTCCTCCTGTGCACACAATTCACTAGGAGGGTGGTGAAGCACTGGAATGGGTTACCTAGGAAGGTGGTGGAATCTCCTTCCTCAGAGGTTTTTAAGGCCTGGTTTGACAAAACTCTGGCTAGGATGATTTAGTTGGGAATTGGTCCTGCTTTGAGCAGGGTGTTGGACTAGATGACCTCCTGAGGTCCCTTCCAACCCCGAGATTCTATGAATTCCTAAGTACTAGAGTCAAAGGGTGGAGTCCCGGAGCAGAAAGCAACCGTAGGATGTTTCTTGTGGGATTCGGAGCACAGCAGGGAGAAACCCACAATTTCTTATGATCCTCACAGCTCAGACACAGTCGTCATCTGTGTTTACGCTCAAGTACGCACAGAGCATCAAAGGGCAGGGAGATGAATAAGATAAGAAGTTCGTTCAACCCTGTAAAGGTGGCATATCAAAGGATCCAGAAGGCAACAGGTTTGACAAACATCCGCTTGCAAAAGGCAAGTGAACCTTCCAAACACCCAGGCTGTAAACATTATTTCCTTATTGGGTCACCAGTTCCTGCTCTACTGGGGTAGGAAGTGAGCTGATCGCACAGCAGGGCTGTTGGAAGACAGCAGCATACAAGCCCGAGGATGCGACTGGGAGCAATTCTCACTACTCAGACTGTTGGAAGCCAAGTCCCCCTGGTGACCTGGGGGACTCAAATTTCACCACTGATCTGAGAATCACCACTAGCCTCAGAGGGGAAACCAGCATCTGAAACAGAATCACAGGGTCTTTCCCCACAGCCAAAGGAGGAGGGATTGCCTCAGTCACAAACCAAGCCCTTAACATAGCCTGAGAGTGAGGTCACAGTGGTCACAGGCCAATGGCTAGGAATGGTCCTCTAGAAATAAGAAAAGTGTGAACTTGTTTTGATTCATCATGTAAAAACCAAGTGCACAAGTGACTGTGTGGGCCCAGATGGTCTGTTTATAATAGCTAGGGTTGCCAAACCTCCAGGATTGGCCTGGAGTCTCCAGGAATTAAAGATTAATTAAAGATTATGTCATGTGATGAAATCTCCAAGAATACAGCCAACCAAAACTGGCAACCCTAATAATAGCATAGACACAGAGAGGAAGCATGGGCCTAAGTCTGAAAATCAATAGCTCCTGGGTCTTCAGCAGGAGATGAGTGAAGTCCTGAAGAAGTCAGTGGGAGCAGTACTGGGCCCACACTGTGTAACCATCTCAGCTCCATTTTTCCTATCTGTACACCGAGGATGATATGATTATTTGAACAGGGTTGTGCCTATAGATCCCCAGCCAGGAGAAGGTCCCTATGGCACTAGATGCTGTACATACACATAGTAAGAGACAGTCCCCTACCCCAAAGAGGTTAAGATCCAAGTGGATGAGATACAAAAAGGATCATTATCCCCATTTTACAGATGGCGAAAATGAGGCAGAGAGAGATTAATAGACTGGGCCAAGGTCACACGGGGACTCTGCGGTAGAGCCAAGAATTGAACCCAGCTGCCCTGAGCCACAGTCTAGCGCAGGCCTGTACAACATGTGGTCCATGGAGCCTCACTGTGCGGCCCGCGAGGGATTCTAAATCCCCTGCACAGGGCGCTCTGCGGGCAGCCCAGAGCCCTTTGAATCCCGGCCGCAGCAGGGAATCAAAGAGCTCTGCGCTGCCTGCAGCCACGGGGAGCCCAGAGCCCTTTAAATCCCAGCCACGGCCAGGAGTCAAAGGGCTCTGGACTTCTCGCAGAGATTCCCAGCCGCGCCTGGGATTTAAAGGGCTCAGAGCTCCCCATGGCTGTGGGCACCCCAGAACCCTCTGAATCCCAGCCGCAGCTCCGGCGGCAGGGCCGGCTGGGATTTAAAGGGCTCAGGGCTCCCTGCAGCTGCGGGCAGCCCAGAGGACTTTGAATCCTGGCCCACGGCCGCTGATTGCCCCCTCCCTGGACTCCTGCCCCAACTTCCCCCCAGGACCCCCACCCCCTATCTAAGCACCGCTGGTCCTTGTACCCTGATACTCCTCTCCTGGGACCCCACCCCCTATCTAAATGCCACTGCTCCTTGTCCCTCGATTGTCCCCTCCTGAGACCACTGCCCCTTGGGACCCCAGCCCCTATCTAAGCCTCCCTTCTCCTTGTCCCCAACTGCCCCCTCCTGAGACCCCCTCAACTTCCCCCTAGGACCGCACCCCCTTCCTGTCCCCTGATAAACCCCTGGGACTCCCATGCCTATCTAACTGCTGCCTGTCCCCTGACTGCCCCCCGAACCTCCGCCCCATCCAACCTCCCCTGCTCCTTGTCCGTTGACTGCCCCGCGGAACCCCCTATCCCTTCTCCAACCCCCAGCCCCCTTACCACCACTCAGACCAGCGTGTCTGTCCGTGCAGCTTCCAGACACGTTCGCTGCATGCTCCCCGCGGAGCCCAAACCTCCCCCGCTTGCCTTCCAGATTTGACACTTCAAATTCAGAGTGTCAGGCTCAGTTTTGGGCCAGCTGTTACTTCATTTCTTCCCAATCTAATATACTGATCCACTGTAACTTGCTGCAGAAAAAGTAGGAAAAATTGAGCAAGAAATGCTTATAGGACTGAATTGTTTTTCAACAGCCATTGCCTTTTTGTTTGTTTAAAAGGAAGAGTAATACGCATTGGCAAAATTCCCATAGAAAGAAGAGTGGAAAAAAAGAACAATAAAGGCACTCACTTTTCCTCATTTATGAGGGACAGTTTTATAATATGCATCAGATATCCTCAATCACACCAGCTGAAAATTGTTCCACTTTACTGCAGCTCTGTAACAATATCGGAACCATCCTGTCTGTGTTTTGTGCACATACCAAATTCCTGCTGAATGACTCGCCCTGCGAGTGAGTTACCAGTGACTCAGGTCTGGGGGCAGGAGGTCGGGGGGGCAATGGTGGGAGCCCAGGGCTGGGGCAGCAGCAGGGTGGGGGGGAGGGCACTAGTGGGAGGAAGGGGAAGCCCAGCGCTGGGGAGCAGGGGTGTGGTGGTGGGTAGGGGGAGAGCCCAGGACTGGGGCAGCAGGGGGTACACGGGGGAGCCCAGGGCTGGACGGGGGACAGCCAAATTTTTTTTGCTTGGGGCAGCAAAAAAACCTAGACCCGGCCCTGCCGGGTTCCCCCAGCCACCGGAGCCCCGAGCCCTTTAATTTGACCCTGAGGGCTTCCAGACATCTCTTCAGCTGGGAGCCCCTGGTTGATTTAAAATAAAGTATCACCTCCCCACCCCCAACCTTCCTTTTCTGCCCACAGCTGTTTTGGTGGGGTGGCGCTGGGGAAGTGGGGGCTGTTTCCGCAGGGCTGGGCAGCCCTGGGGCGGGGTGTTTCTGCCGGGCCGAGAGGTTTCGGCCCTCAGCTGTTTTCTTTGGAGTAATGTGGCCCTCGCTGCTTTACGAGTTGTGCAGGCCTGGTCTAATGCTTTAGCCACAAGACCACACAGCTCCATACTACTGGTCTACTTCATACTTCAAGGGCCATAGGAGACTTCAAGAGCAGGTTGTTATCTCCATCCCAATTAGGCCAGCAGGTGCCACTCACTCATGCTTTCTTCCTAAATGGAGCAAGAGGCCTATAACATCTTAACTTCAGTTGAGCATTGAGGCTGCTGAGCATCTCTCAGGCCTTAGTGAGCCAAGGATGTATGGCTTGGTTAAGCAACACCTAAGAATAGGGAACATGGGTGGCCATCTACAAGAATCTCATTCCAAATATGGAAAGAAATTACGTACTTCAGGGTGAGGGGATGTGGGTATAGATGTATATGGGGATAATGGGGCAGAACTTAAAGAAATGAATAGTTTAGAATACAAGCAAAACTTTCCAACAGCAACGGCTCTTCAGCTAGTGATTATACTCCGCAAGGAAGCAATTCAAGTCCCAACACTGGGGACATTTAAGATTGAACTGGACAAAGCGCACACACACATGCACAGTATGGAATAACCCTGCAATAATTCTTGCTTTCTATTATCCAAAATGGAGACCTATGCTTCTGCTCTTCTCCAGATTGTCATGTACACTGACAATGGAATGTCTTTTTAGCTAGTGGTGTATTAGATTTTACTACTTCATATTTATTTTCTGGCCACAGTCAAGCCCCGTAGAATATTCTACATCAATCTGCAGAATGTTTTGCTACCCATCTAGATGAAATGTGCTGCAGAAATGTAAAGGCAGAAAGTTGCACCACCATGTGGATTACTGCAGCGTAAGAACAAGGCACAGTAGGGACTATGAATTGTCTCAACTCAACGTTATGGATGTATTTCAGCTCAGCACTAGGTATCCAGGAAGTAAAAATCAACGGTGCCCTTCCACAGGAGCGGCATGTATTGTGATCATGAAAGAGAAGATTGGCCAAGTGCACTGACCTGCAAAAAAGCCAGAACATTATAGTGCAAATATTCTCTACTAAGCAGAAATACAGAAGAAAGAGCAACTTCCGGAAGCGTTACCAGCTGCTGGAGATAAATATTTAAAAAACACACACCAGTGAACTTGGGTGACTAATTTTCCAGCTCTGGATACCAAAGTGCTGGCCCTTTTTAATGTGTTAGTCATGTGTGCTTTATTCCTCCAACTCCCTCTGGTACAGCTTCGTCTGCTTAGCTTTCACTATGTGCCTACAGATAAGGGGATCAAAAGGGAAAGCCAACAGGAAGCTGAGAGCTGCTTAAGAAATGTCATCACCACATAAATTCCTCTCTCCAAGCCTTTCACACTGCTGAAAATAAGAATTATTTAACAGGATTTCCCCAATTCCACCCTGGAGATTAATTGCATCAGCAGCAGTCGCTTAATGCTAGGGTTCGTGCATCGGAGGGACCACAAACCTGCAAAACCAAAACTAGACATACTTATCAACATCAAATATCCAAGAAGTTGACGTGGCTTCCAGGGACCCAGAATATCTATGTTCAGTGGCGGACTTTGCCAGTTTCCCTGTGTGACACTAGACAGGGTGGGTAATAAAACACAGAGACTGCGTTAAGTTCCCAGCTCTGCTACGGGCTCTCTGCGGGTATGTCCACATTGCATAGTAAAACCCGGCTCTGTGGGACCTGTGCCTGCAGCTCCTTCTTTTCAAGCTTGTGCTGGAGCATCCACACTGTATTGCTATGCGAGCCTCAAACCAGTGTCGTGGGCAAATAACGTAGAGTAATATTTTAAAAAGAACCTAAGTGACGCAGGAGCCTAAATCTCATTGACTTTCAATGAGACTCAGTCTACGTCTACCCTACACACAACTGGCGGAGGCATGTAGCATATGTGCAGCTACATGCCACAGTGAAAGCACGCTGCATCCACACTGTGCTGTATAGCTACAGTGGCAGTGAAAGGCTCTGGCAAAGGGAAGACTGCGAGAGTCTCCAGCAGCAGGGCCCTGCCCAAGCCTTTCCCTGCTGCCAGAGGCTATTCCTGAGGCAGGGAAAGGCTGCAGCAGTGGGTAGGCAGTGGGACACTACACTGCTAGAAACAGCAGTGTAAACACAGGCAGAGCTTGGGTGAGTGGAGAGCCATGTAGGGTGTGTACTCAGGTTCATACCCACATCCTTCATGCGTGTCTTTACTTACTTAAACCATGTCTCACTGTCTACACTGCTACTTATATCCATGCCAGGGGGCTACATGGGTATGTAACTTACATGCACTTTTGAAATTTTTACTTTAGCCTCTAGGCCAGATTTTTAAAGGTATTTAGGCACCTAAAGATGCAATGAAATCAATGGGTGTTTTGGCCCCTACATGCTTTTGAAAATCCCACTAGGTGCCTAAATACCTTTGATATTTGGCCCTTTGTGCCTCAAATCCTCCATCTGTAAACTGAGGATATTTCCTTTCTCTGTTTAGTTTGTAAATTCTTTGGGGCAGAGAAGGTTTCACATTTTGTTTGTACTGTGCCTAGCTGCCATTGCACCCCCATCTTGGTTGGGGTCTCTAGCCATTACTGTAACACAAAGAATAATGGTCGCCCTTTTTTTCTTTTTTACTCGGTTTCTTAAGTCTCTCTCTTCTCCAGGACTGCTTTTTTAATCTTCTTATCTTCCTCTTAACGAAGAAACCAGGCGCATGAACCTGAAGACTTCATAGAATTCTTGTGTAACAGTGGATTCAAGACATCACAGCCGAATGTCTGTCTCTGGTATTTACCTGACACTCCATGCCTGTAGTACCTGAGAGTCTCACAGTCTTTAATGCAGAGGTCGGCAACCTCTGGCACGTGGCTCACCACGGTAAGCACCCTCGCGGGCTGGGCCAGTTTGTTTACCTGCCACGTCAGCAGGTTCAGCCGAATGCGGCTCCCACTGGCCGCAGTTCTCTGTCCCAGGCCAATGGGGGTGGTGGGAAGCTGTGGCCAGCACATCCCTCACCGGCGCCGCTTCCGCTTGGGACGGCGAACTGCAGCCAGTGGGAGCCGCGATCGGCCAAACCTGCTGACGCGGCAGGTAAACAAACTGGCCCTGCCCACCAGGGTGCTTACCCTGGCGAGCCGCATGTCAGAGGTTGCCAACCCCTGCTTTAATGAATTTATCCTCGTCACATCCCTTCGAGGTAGGGCAGTATCCCAATTGCACAGCTAGGTAACTGAGGCAGCAAGAGATTAATTGATTTGCTCAAGGTCACACAGAAAGCCTGCTCCTAAAACTTCTCATGAATGGAAGAACTTTTCAGTCATTTAACCACCTGGCTTTGTGGCTGGAGGGAAAGATGTAACTACAAGAATGAACACCAGCAGACCTGCAGAACAGAACTCCGCAAGCCTGTCAGGTCCCAAGAGAGCTACTGCTACCTCGACAGATGTCTCAGGGCAGGAAGACGCTTGTCGCACAAGCAGAGAGCCCATAGTCGTGTTTATCTAGTAGTTCCTGTTTTTAGCTTTGTCTCTTTTCTCTGTCTTTGTTCCAAAAATTGAATTGTTGTTTTGGTGATACATGGTTTGCCTAAAGGAGGGTGAAGAGGTTATGCATTTGGGCTTTCAACTTCCCTCCATTAACAAAAGAACTGAAGCCTTGACATTCAAACAAACCAGGTTCAGATCAAAACTAAAAGCCATAATACCATACTGGTGAGTTTTTTTTAACGTGTTGGAGCAGACAACAGCTGCTCTGGACTGTCTGGATTTGAACAGACACATTCACCTCTGATGTGCCGCCACTAAAAGTCCATGAAGTTACACCAGAGATGAACATGACCCTAAAGCAGCAATGAGGCAAGAGGCTCTCACTGGGAACAGGCCAGTTCAGCTCTCATATGTCTGAGTTTGTAGGATTTTTCACCCCCATTACTGGAAAGCAACCCATCCTTACAACTGCAGCTATCGTGTGAAGTGTGGATAACAACACAGGGGCGCTGCAAAGATAAATGCACGAGAGAGAGACTGTGACGCACCATAAGATCTACTAATGACAAGTGCTCTGTAACAGCCAGCTATTATTGTTCTTGTCCATCACATGCTTCTGTTGTTGTCTCAAAAGCTTCCATTGCACCAGGCTCTCAGCTCAACGCTGCAGCGCTGTCAGGTGATGCACTGCTGACAACACATGCAAACCAGTCCTGGTGTCTAATTTGGCAGATCTGAAATGGTGGAAACTACAGTTACTTCAACCAAGTGCAGAGGCTGCAGCAAGATGCCGCTGGCAAAAAGTGCTTTGTTTGTTCCATTTGTGGGGGCCCATCATTGGGACTTTCACTCTGTAGGCAGGAGCACAGGCAAACACCCTGATTGGCACCGGGGAGCAGGATCTTCACAGTCAGGTCGGCCGTGCCAAGGGTCTTACCCCGGAGCACAGCCAGCAGTTTGAAGAAAGCTGGAAGCACCCTGGCAGATCCAGTTTCAGCAGAGTTTCTCCTTTATTTACTCCCACAGACATGCTGTATGGTCAAGGCTCACTCGTGTTCTTCCTCAGGTCTTTCTTGCCCATGGTCCCATCCCCCTCACCACCCAATCCATACCCTGACAGGCAGACAGACAGACAGACAACCATTTTTAATCCTTTCCAGGCAGGTCAAATAAGGGCTACAGACTGAGCCCGCCCTTCACATCAAGAGCTGTAGCCCAGTTGCTGAAAAAGCAAATCTTTCCACAAACGCCAGGCCACAAACACAGATGTGGCTAAGTTACGTGCCAGCTGTCTCTCACATGAGCTTGCTGAAGAGGAGCAGGACTCTGAGAACTTACAGTTGGGTGCCAGACCCTGAGAATCATTGGAGGCTACACATCGATATCGCCTCAGTACTGTCCCTCTTCTGTAGCCATGTTTCAACTCCTCACCCTTGTTTTCAAGGCCCTGTGTCTTTGGGCTTTCCCCTGTATTCAATAAGAAAGGGCTCTTCAATCTAGCAGACAAAGGTGTAACAGGACCAACAGGAAGATGAGGTTAGATAAATTCAGACAGAAATAAGGTGCACATTTGCAATATTGAAGGTAATTAGCCATTGGAACCACTTACATGGGAAAGTGGTGGATTCTCCATCACTGGACATTTTTTAAGACTATTATCTGAGCACCTCTCAATCTTTAATATATTTATCCTTGTAGAAAGTCAGGGAGTGCTAGTATCCCCAGTTTTTAGATAGGGAACTGCCCCAGGTCACTCATGGAGTCTGTGGTAGAGCGAGGAATTGAGCCTGGGGCTATCACGTCCCAGGCTAGCACTCTGTTGGGCTATTCTTCCTGCTTCAATAAGGGTATAAAACCATGATTTGGGGTTCTTGTTCTTCCTCTTACTTCTCCTCCTCCTCGTATTTTATTGATCTATGACCCTCACTCCTTGTGTCACGTCTGAATTCAGCTGGTCACTCTTTGGAGTAGAGACTGTTTCTTATTTCAGTGACATGCCTAGACACACTTTGGGCTGCTCAAAAGAAGCTAAATAGCTCAGGTGCTGCAGCCCAGCACCATCGTGTCTTGTTGTAACACAACATCTAGGAGACTCAAAGAATGAGCCTGCAGTGTTACCACTTCCAAGCATTCAAAAACCACAAGTAAGGCTTTCCTCCTCTCCCCCCTCTCCAAAACATTTTAAGCCAAACAACATTTAGCTTTCTGATTTGTCTTCTGGTGTTTGAACCTTCAGGGGTCACATTTTCCAACTTTTTTCTGCAATCAGGAGGGTTAGAATCAAAACGTCCATTAAAAAGAGACACCAAATATCACAAAATTCAATTAAATTGACAAAGCTAGCCACCCTCGGGTTGTTCATGTGCACCACACCCTACTTTTCAAATAACCATGAGATTGCACAGGGATTGAACTAAATAGCTACTACAATCCCCAATCCTTTTAGCAAAGAAATTCCTTAGCACCTAGAGTTTCCATCAAACAGCAATTTACTCTTATGGCAGAAAACTGATAGTCCATTTTCTGAGAGGACAAATGTTATGCTACATGTAAATTTCTTTTGCCACATTTTTGTAAGTTTCTAACCATTCATCTGCAAAACTCATTCCAGTAACTGTACCAGCTGGGAGAATTTCCCCATCTGTCATCCTTAACGAGCACAAATTTAACTATCCTCTAATCACCAAAGGTATTGTTCTTGGTATCAGCCAGAGAAGAGAGAAAGATGCCTCAAAATGAGTCAGCAGCAGGAACAATGTGACTACAGGATTTTTTATTTTGGGGGGAGGCGGGGGTGGGGGGAACTATTGATAATCTTGCATACAGCAACTACCCTAATTCCCTCACCTGTTGCAGTAGCAAAGCCGCATACAGAGCCCTGGGGACATGCTCAGAGTGGTCATTTCCTTGGAAGATCCTGACTGGCTGGCCCAACAGCAGGCTAGGCCATATTTTAAGGTCTCTAAGAATTTTCAAAAGGGTCGAGAGATTACGGGTGCTGAGCCCCAACCCTGTGAAAATCAGGCTCCTTTAAGGGTGTCTCAGCCCCTTTCAGCCAACCCAACAGTCCAGAGCAGATTTAAAGCTCCTATAAATGGCCAGCTAAGGAGTCCCCCTGCACAGAGGAGTCCTTTAGTGGCACAGAACAGGGCCTATGCAATCCCCAAACTTGCAGCCCTCGCACAGGAGAGACAATCCTGGAAAAGGGGGCAAGGACAAGAATCCCTTTGCTCTCCAAACCCATGGGGGCCACTCCTGCAGGCACAATTTAGCATAGTCTCAGGCTGCTCTAAGCTGCTCCTTGGTAGAACCAGACTAGCAGGCCAGGGAATCAAACGGCTGCAGACCAGCCCCAGGATCTGGCCTGACTTATCTAAGTTAGAAGAACACTGCAAGCTTTCCAGAAAAATAGCACAGGTGGGTGTCACCTTACCCAAGAACCCCTATAAGGCTACACAGCATGCTCACCATGTGCCACACCCCTCTCTGTTACATAGGCCCTCTACCCTCTACTAACATATGTCCTTTGGCTCCCTACTGCTCTTTCACCCCTAACTAACCTCTCCACCTAGGGATTTGTGCACTTTCTTGTGAGCATCTAATGCTCATTATGCTTCACGCAGATAGCAGACCACACTTGCTTGTTGTTATATTGCTGACATTTCTGGAAAGTTAAGATTTAAAGTTGGTTTGTTTTTTTAAGAATTGCTAGCCTTACTCTCTTTGGAAGTTCCTTCCAACTGCATCCCTGCGGCAAGTGAAGAGTGGGTCTCAACATCTCAGCTGCAAGAAAAGGGTCTGCCTGTTATTGTGATCAATTACCAGCCAGCCATTACAAGGAATTCCACTCCCGGGTTACAACACGGCAATCAAGTTCACATACTGCAAAAATGATCTGGGTTGAATACCGCGACCTGCCTGACCACTAGTCCAAAGGCAACGCACAACGCCTTGCGAATCTAGCCTGCACTTAGATGTAATCCTTACAGAGAAATCCTGGGCAACCATACGGAACAGCAGCTCTCTCATTTCATCCTCCAAAGTGTTACTTTGTAAGACGCATACACACACACTCAGCAAATCGACTGGACTTGGTGACGCATCAAAGAGGAAGCACAGTCCAACGGTTTGGGCTCTAGGCTGGGACTCCGAAAATGTAGTTTAATTCACCGCTCAGCTCAAGGTCACCCAGGAAGTCAGTGGCAAGTCACTGAGTCTCTGTGCCTCAGTTCACCGTCTGGGAAAATGGGTGTGGGTAATGGTAATAACAGAGCTTCAATAGCTCTCAGGGGTGTTGAGAAAATAAACATTAAAAACTGAGGTGTTCCAAGACTTTGGTATTGGGGGCCAGATAAGTACCTAAGACAGAGAAACCCTAACACTGTCTCCCCCACAACCTAGTGTACTGTCCAGATGTCATAACTACAGTAAGACAGTGTTGCCTAGTGGCTAGAAGGGGAACTGAAAGTCAAGACTCCTAGCTTCTACTTCTGACTCTGCAAGTGAGTCACTGCACAACTTAAGGTGATGTATTAGTGCCTCAGTTTACTCTTCTGTGAAATGGTGTCTCACAGGGGTGCTAGGAGGCTCTGAGAGTTAAGGCTTGCAAAGCAGCACAAGAGTAGCAGACGAGAAGCATTATTTTTTCTTACACCATCTTGTTTTTAGTGAGAATAAAGACCCTTCTTTGACCTTAAAAGGAGCAGCGTGCATATATTGAAAGCTTCTTTTTAAAAATACAAACAAACTATATTTCATAGAGGTTTTTTTCTAACCCACAAGAACCACTTGTTTTAACCAAGACATCCTGTCAGGGGTACCTCAGAAGCAGTACACACCAATGACTGAAGCTTTAAAGTCATGTAATTAGGTTAAACACTCAAATACACAGAAGAGCTCAGATCACTTCAACCAAGAAAGCAAAGCTATGCTATGCAAAGTTATCTAAGGTCAGATCCTGAGCTGGTGTAAAACAGAGCAGGTCCCCTGAAGTGCACAAAGCTATTCTGACTTAGGACAGCTGAGGATCTGGCCCCTAGAGATTTCGCATTTCCACTTGCAAAATCTAATTCATGAGCAATGAAAAGTTTAATTAGTTTGCTAGCTATTTTGCCCACTATTGCCAAATAGATAAATAAAAGATTTAGCTGTGGCAATGGGCTGGCCTCTACTCCAGCCAAGGGAGCTAGGAACCTGGCACAGAGCACGCAGGAACAGCAAAAAAAAAAAAAAAAAATTAGAAAAAACAAAACAGATTAGTGTTTTAAAAACACAAGCACATAAATCTGCTTATCTCTTATATAAAGCTGTGCTAAAGTGGACAGAAGAGGGTAAGATCATAGGCACAGCACCCCAATAATGCTGTGCACAGTACACTAGTTCAGCTGCATTTTGCTTGTGACTGGAAATCTAACAAAATGCAAACTATGACGGGGAAAAAGGACTTGTTTTAAAAGTAGCATTAAGATCCTAATTTTGTACAGAAAGTTGTTGGTTAAAGAAAGCCTGCCAAAGGCAGGTTTCAGAGTGCCAGCCGTGTTAGTTTGTATCAGCAAAAACAACAAGGAGTCCTTGTGGCACCTTAGAGACTAACAAAAGTATTTGGGCATAAGCTTTCATGTGCTAAAACCCACTTTGTCAGATGCATGGAACATGCCAAAGGCAGGAAATTCACAAATGCTCTTAAAGTTTGAAAATACTGGAATGTAGCATTATGGTTACAATGCCTCCTTCAAGGGAAAGAATAGTGGGGTGATTATGGCTCTGGGCTAGGACTCAGCAGATCTGGGTTCAAATCTAGCTCTGCCACTGACTACCTGTATAATCTTGGGTGAGTTACTTAGTTCCCTTGGCCCTGACTCCTCCTCTAAACATTAATGTCAAAAATACTTCCCTGGGAGCACGAGACTAAATTCAGTGTTTGTTAGATGCTCAGATACTATAGTGATAGGGCCCATATAAGTACCTAGATAGACAGAGACCAATCTTTACTTTGCAATCCTCATCATCCTCTACAGGAACTCAGTCTGTGATCCTCACAAAACATTATCATTAACACAACAATAAGGCTGGGAAGTCAAACCCTGAAGAGACAGGATATGGTTATAGGCTGAACTTTACAAATACAGCGAGATGGAGTCCCTAATTCAAGTAGAAAGATCATTTGTTAGCTGATACAACAGTGCCACACTGGAGTTTTTATCACAGACAGTGAGCTTCAGGAGCCATAGCCTGAGATCTTGGCTTGGTATTTAAACCTCAGTGAAATCTACAAGACAAGTGACTAAAGAAAAGTAAACCAATGGCTTTGAAGTTAGGAAATTGGAAAAATCAAGTTGAAAATTCTTCTGGATCAGCTCCAATCTAGACATTGACTGAGCTGAGACTCTTCAGCAGTGAGAGGATCGATACCTTGAAATCTATTACTATTATATGGATTCCAGCAGCCTCTGGAGGTTCCAATCGAGATCAGGGCTCCATTGTGCTAGGCAGTGTATAGACATAGAGGCAGGGCCAGGACTTGGAAGGCTTTGCTGGTTTAACTATGCCAGTACACTACACTGGCCAACCGCTGCTACTGGGGACAAGATTGATAGTGGTATTGCTTATTTCAGCTCCCTCAAGTGAAATAAACTATATCGGCAAAAGTGCAATTTTGCCAGTATAACACAGGAGTCTGGAATAGCAATGGAGCTGCAGCTCATCACAATCCTGACCATCGTAGATGGGCCAGCAAAAGTTTTCAGTATAAACCTGGCCACAGCGAGAGACTCCCTACCCCGAAGTGCTTACAGTCACAACAGAGCAAGATGAAGGTTGAAAGAGGAAACAGAGGCGCAGAGCGGGGAAGTGACTTGCCCAGGGCCTCACAACAGAACAGTGGCAGAGCTGCGAATAGAACCTGGATCTCCTGATTCCCACACCACCCTGCCTAGCTAAAAGCTCTTTTGTGACTGCACCTGTTAGTTCTAGGAAACGTTTCCTCCTCCCCAGGCCTTCGAGGTCTCTCTTCCCCTTTGTACACACCCATAACATGTCACACCCCTCCCAGCTCTGTGGATGGCAACATAGCCAGGACACAAAAAGGGATGACTGATGACTAGGCAGGGACATGCTGTCTTCCTCCAAGCTGCAGGAGGCACTTAATATAACAAAAAAGAAGGCTCTTAAATTTAATCCTTGGTGCTCTAAAGATGATGTTTGCACACAGGGTGCTGCCAGGCAGGTAAGCATCATTGTCCCCACCTGTACCATGGGGACATGGAACCTGAGAGAGGTTAAGGGACTTATCCAGGGTCACACAACAAGCCACTATCACACCTGGATCTCCAGAATCCAAAGCCAAATCCAATCCTCAGTCTCACCCTGAGGGAACTTATTTACTGCATCTGTGTCTCAGTTTTCCCATAACAAAAAGTTGAGGCCAACCCTTGGGTTCTGAAGGTGGAGGAAGTAACCAGGGGAACAGCCATTTTAGACTTGATTCTGGCCAACAGTCAGGAATTGGTTGTGAATCTGAAGATACATTTCACGATTCTAAGGAAAGGAAGGAGTGAGAAGCAGAATAAGGATAGTGGACTTCAAATAAAGTAGGCTTCAACGGCCTCAGAGAGCTGGCAGGTAAGGTTCCATGGGAAGAAAATCAAAGGGATAAAGGTGTTCAGGAAAGTTGGTGGTTTTTCAGGGAGCCAATATTAAATGCAGAACTACCAACTATCCCGATGGGAAGAAAAGACAGGAAGACTAGTAAGAGGCCAATATGGCTCCATCAGGAGCTCTTTAATGACCTGAAAATAAAAAGGGATCCTACAAAATGAGGAAACATGGCCAAATTGCTAAGGAGGAGTACAAATAAGTAGCCCAAGCATGTAGGGACAAAACCTAAGGTACAAAATGAGTTACACCTAGCAAGGGATATAAAAGGCAATAAGACGAGGTTCTTTAAATACATTAGGAGCAAAAGAAAGATGAAGGAAAGTGGAGGTCCCTCCTTGGCAGGGAAGGAGAGCTAATGACTGATGGCATAATGTGGCTGAGGTGTTTAATGCCTATTTTGCTTCAGTCTTCACTAAAAAAGGTTAGTGGTGACTGATACTACACACAATTACTATCAACAACAATGGGCAAGGAATGAAGCCAAAATAGGGAAAGAACAGGTTAAAGAATACTGAGATAAGTTAGATGTATTCAAGTTGGCAGGGCCTGAAGAAATTCATCGTAGGGTACATAAGAACTAGCTAAAGCAATCTCAGAACTATTAGCAATTATCTTTGAGAACTCATGGAGGATGGGTGAGGTTCCAGATGACTGGAGAAGGGCAAACAAACATAGTACTTGTCTCTAAAAAGGGAACAAAGATGACCCAGGGAATTATAGTGCAGTCAGCCTACCTTCAATACCTGGAAAGATACTGGACCAAATTATTACTTATCAATTTGTAAGCACCTAGAGGATAATAGGGTTATCAGGAATACCAACATGGATTTATCAAGAACAAATCATGCCAAACAACCTAATTTGCTTCTTTGACAGGCTTACCGGACTAGCAGATGGGGGAAGCAAATGATGTGATATATCTTGATTTTAGTAAGGCTTTTGACAGTCCCACATGACATTCTCATAATGAAACTAGGGAAATGTGGTCTGGAGGAAATTATTGTAAGGTGGGTGCACAACTGTTGAAAGACTGTACTTAGTGACAAGTTATTCACTGTTCACTGCCAGACTGGGAGGGTGTGTCTAATGGGGTCCCACAAGGGTCTTTTCTGGGTCTGGTACTACTCAATATTTTCATTTATGACTCGGATAATGGGGTGGAGAGCGTGCTTATAAAATTTGATGACACAAAACTGGGAGGGGTTGCAAGCGCTTTGGAGGACAGGATTCAAAGTGACTGACAAATTGGAGAACTGGTCTGAATTCAACAAGATGAAATTCAATAAAGATAAGGGCAAAGCATGATACTACATGATGCTCTTCTGCTAACATAGCACTGTCCACATTGGCGCTTTTGTCAGTGAAATTTGTGTCCAGCAGGGGGGGCCAGGAGAGTGGGTTTCACACCCCAACCAACAAAAATGCTAGTGTAGACAAAGCCTAAGATTAGATACCAGGAAAAGCTTTCTAACAATAAGAGTAGTTAAACTCTGGACCAGGCTTCCAAGGGAGGTTGTGGAATCCCTGTCACTGGAGGTTTCAGGACAGGTTGGCCAAACACTTGTGAGCAATGGTCTAGATTTACTTGGTACTGCCTCAGTGCAAGAGGCCGGACTTGATGACTTTTTGAGGTCCCTTCCAGCCCTACATTTCTATGAATCTTATGCACCACATCAACCCCATTTGTTGTGGGGTGGGAAACCATACAAAAACCTTACAGAATCAGTAAACCCAAGTTCTAATCTTGGTTTTGAAAACGACTGGTTGTGTGACTTTGGGTATGTCACTCACATACCTGGAATGTGCTGGCTTCAGATATGTATTTGCATATGCTACTTCCCTGTGTTGTTTTTATCCGCTGCTCAGAAAACATAGAGTTGAGTAATCAAATTACATCAAAGAAAACTCCAACAAAAAAAAACCCTGACATGTCAGCCTTTTCCCCAGTTGCGACAATGATGAACAAATTGTTGACATCCTAAATAGCGCAATAGCGGTCTGTCAATTCGCTCCCTTCCTCTTTGATGAAGGAGAAGAGAAACTGTGGACACAACCTGAGCTGCCATTTTGAGTCCAGAATACACCTGAAGAGTTTACACTCTACAGCAGACTAGACTTCAACTCAGGACACAGTTCAGTGGCAGGTGGGGAGCTTTCCCCAATAATTCCCAACAGCACTATGGAAAGAGACTCTTCAAAGAAAACAGCCCGTTCCTCTCAGCCTCTTTCATTTTATACCGATACACTTCCTGTCTGAAGAGGAAGCCACAAGCTGTGTGGCTGAATCCATCCTCATGAACACATGTACCAAGGCCAAAATGCTTTGGAGCCTGAAGAGGAAGCTCCCATTAGCTAAAAATGGTTTCCACCAGCATCCTACACTTCTGCATTTTCTGAAGAGATCCTTTTATTTCACCTTCTCATATGATCACCCAAAGGAGAAGCACTCTGGATTCAGAAGGAAGTTCTGCTGCAGTTTCCTATTCTGGGCTATGACTTCAGCCTCCTCCCACTGCTGAGCTGCACGCATGTTATCCCTTCGCACTATGCAGCTGATCTGTATGGTCACTAACAGCCAAGGACTTTGGTCTAGTCTGTACAGTACCAGGAAACGTAGAGAGAGTGCGTGTGTGAGTATTCAAGAGAAAAATAAACCACACACAAGTTATTCAGAGCCAAGAAATAACCACATTATCAAAAGGCAAATCATCCAGCAGGTTACTCACCAAGAAAATTATCCAACTCGCCACCAAAGGAGATGCAGGATTTAAGTGGGGGGAGGAGCCTGTCAAAGGTGGGCAGAAGCTTGGACAATTAAACTGATACAGACACAGGAAGTGAGAGGATTCACAGCCAAGACCCCATGTCCACAAATGCCATCCCTCCTCTACAGCCATTGATACTCCCCACCCTTGTAGAACCAGTGTGGTTGCACCGTACAGACATAGGGGACAATTTGGAGAGCCAAGAAGTCAAAGGATGCCTCCTCCTTGCACTAAGAGAAATCCAGCTTCCCCTCAGCTCCCTGCATGTTGCCAGGCAGTGGGGACTGGAGACAAGGCATCCACCACCTTCCCAGCAGAGGCTATTCCAACCTTGACATCAGAGTAGCAGTTGCAGATTGGCTGCCATAAAGTGTCCTAAAGAAAAGAC
This sequence comes from Chelonoidis abingdonii, assembly GCF_003597395.2. Taxonomy (NCBI): domain Eukaryota; kingdom Metazoa; phylum Chordata; order Testudines; family Testudinidae; genus Chelonoidis; species Chelonoidis abingdonii. Next base: position 9,805,963 of record NC_133781.1, read on the forward strand.
TCCTTCCATCTCCATACCCAGAGGAATTCCCTAGGGCGCAGTCCTTCTGCTCAGCCTATGCACTGAGGCCAGGATTTGCAGTGCCTCAGAGAGTTCAGGTCTCACTGCTGTTTCAGGCTGTCTGCAAACTCAGGTAGGTATCACTGCCTCAGTTACACTGAGAAGGCTTTCGTCACAACCATAGTCGCTTAAGTTCAAAAGAGTCAGATGAGTAGATCCCCTGTACCTACTAGGGAAAATTTCTTGCTCTCCAACCTGCCAAGGGGATTCATCCAGAAGAAACCCTTTTATAGCAGAGCTATGTGTCAGGTTTGATTTACAAAATATTCCCTGCTTCAAACTTACTGTTGTAGCCTCATTACCAGATTCACATGTCTAAATATTTTTAAAGGTAATAGTTCTTCATCACCCTATGACTCTTCATTGTGGGAATTACAGTGTATTAATTAGCAAGCAAAAGGCCAAAGACCTATGCCTGTAATTCACACCCTGTTTAGTCTACTGCATAATTAGGAAGTGTGAAAATCTGCCCTTGGACTGAAGACGCTAGAAAGGCAGGTGTGTTTTGTCATAAAAAATTCCTTAAGTCAGGCAAACCTCTCCCCTCCCACGGCACACTTATTTTCTTTCCCTGCCACCTGTACAGAACACGTGGTATGGAACAAAGGTTTTATTGCTGAGTTTGGGATGTCCAAACTCCTCACAGAGGCAAATCCAAGGAACATGGTGAGAACACAGTCCACTTCACCTCCATTATCACTGGAAATACACTTCCAGCTTTTCAGAAGCATCATCTGGCACTTCTGAAACAAATCTAATTACAGATCTGAGGGCTGCTAAAGGAAAAGGCCCAAATGGTCTTGTTAATATCCAAAGGCTTCTGTGCCTGTGCACGAAATTGCTAGTGTTATGGATAAGTATTAATCTGTATTTCAGTTGCAATGGCTCCACATACTCTTGATGACTGATACGTGTAGTCTCTCAGGATTGAAAGTGTGCATCTGATCTCCTGGGTGATGGAGCCAGTTCTTCATGGCTGATTAAGGACAATGGAGATATTAGGTGTCTATTACTGATAAGTGTGTCCCTGTGAAGGCCAGTCACACTTACACAAGCTACAATAAGACCCTTGCTCAAGAAGCCATCTTTAATGACCATGCCATGATGCCAGTGCCCTGCCTTGAAACTCTCTCCTTCGGGTAAAGTTTATGAGTCATTTTCTTGATCCATACCAGTATCAGTTATGGGTATGGACGGTAGATAGCATCGATTTCAATACGTGCTTATGAGCTACCAACAGCAAAGGTAATGATACGTGCAGCTTTTATTAGCTTTTGATTCATACACAGATTCAAAGATTCCAAGGCCAAGTGATCATCTACTCTGACCTCCTGCATGACATAGGCCATAGAACTCCCCCATAATCATTCTAGAGCAGCTCTTTTAGAAAACATCCCATCTGGATTTTAAAATTGCCAATGATGGAGAATCCACCCCAGCCCTTGGTATATTGTTCCAATGATTAATTCCACTCACCATTAAAAATGTATGCCTTAGTTCCAGTCTGAAATGGTCTAGCCTTAACTTCCAGCCACTGGATCCTGTTACACTTTGTCTGATATTCTGAGGAGCCTGTTTTGAAACACTTGTTCCCACTAGACAAGATGCATGTGGAGGCCCTGTCTAGCAGGCAGCCTGTGAGTATGCCTACCAGATTAAGCCCCTCAGGCAAGTAAACGCAAAATAGCTGAGGAGGGTTGTGGAGGCCCTCTCTCATAACCTTTAGACTAGTGGACAGGGTACTCACCAGGCTGGGGGAGACCCTGGGTTCAAGTCCCCCCGACACCTGAAGGGGAGAAGGGATTTAATCAGGGATCTGCTACCTCTCAGGGGAGTGCCCCAGCCACGAGGCCACAGGATAATTCTGATGTGAGGCTCCCTCAAGCACTCCTATTGAAGTTGTTCCATTTTAATTAAACAATGGCATACTTAAATATTACTTAGGCCAGAGAAAGAGTTGGAATGACTCTATAGCCTAGTGTCTGGGGCACCCAACTAAGAGATCTCTTTTCAAATCCCTTTTTCCTCCTTCAGTCAGGGGGACTTGAATGGGGGGTCTCCCACATCCTGGGTGAGAACCCTATCCACTAGGCTAAAGGTTATAAGAGAGATCTTCCTTCTCCTCCTGCAGCCCCATTTGGTTTAGGTCCTGACCGCAACTTAGGCCGCCAGACACACATCTTCCTCCACTTCTCCACCAGTTCATGAATCACAAGCAGAGATAGGCATTTCCCGGTAGCCCAGATTTAGGCACCTATTTCCAAGAGAGGAGCAGGGCCTAGGTAAGGCCCCTCTTGTCAGCATCTCTTATTGGCTGGCTTAGGCAGCTCCCTGCCCAGCATGCTGGATTTTGTGAATTGCTTAGGCTCCTATCTCTCCCCGTTCATCCTATAGGGAGCCTAGGCACCTAACTCAGCTCGGTGGATCGCACTGTTGTTCCTATGATTTTCTAGGTACCTAAAAGTTAGGTGCTGCAATGCCCAGCATTGTATCACTTAAGTCCCTTCATGGATTCCGCCCTTAGTCTCTTGCTGCTTTAAGTCTGGATCTGCAAAATGGAAATAACGGCACTTCTGTACTTCACAGAGGTGTTGTGAAGATAAACCACATTAAAGACTGGGAGGAGCTCAGACGTTACAATACAAGTGTGCAAGATAGATTCATCTGGTTTTGCTTTAACTTGGTATGTCTGCAAAGTTTGATTTGTCAAAAATGACAACAGAAGTCAACCTTTCTGTAGGTGGCCACAGGAGCTAGAGTTCTCCAAGGGTATCCACTATACCTTCACTTTTGGACTTTGTAGAGACACATCCAGCTACTGTAATGAAGAGCCATCTATAAACCGAAGAACCAGGCAGGTAGTAAGATGCGTACGACATGCAGATTCCTACCATAAAAAACCCCAGGCTTGTTCCCACTTTCATCATAAAGCATGTGTACTTCATAAACACCCAGAGTCAATTTTTAATAGACATTTCATGGACAACTTATATTAGATGATTGACACTGTAGCCAAAACCAAAGAGTGAGTAAATTCCAAATTAAGTAAGACTTTAGGGCTGACGAAAGGGTCTGGATTGATAATCCTGGTTGACAAAGTCCAACAGATACATAACAGGCAGCATAGACTTCATCTCCCCATAGGCCCCATTATAGATGTATGCCCTAGAGACACCAGGCCATAGGTGAAATCCTAGCTCCACTGAACTCAATGGCAAAACTCCTGTAGACGTCAATGAAACCAGAATTTTGCCCCATATTTTCAATGGATGCAAATCAGTGTAACTCAACAGAGTTACACCAGTCTGTCGCTACTGAGCACCCAGCCCAGCCCCTTTAAGAAAGAAAGATAGTCCAATCTTTAATTCGATCCTTGACACCTCTATTGAGGCTACCAGTAAGATTGCCAATGACAAGTAAGGTCTGAATCAAAAAGAGAGGCTCAATATACCCCAACCCTCTAATTCACTCAGTCCCCCAAGGGTTGTACAGGCAACAGGGTTCTTCTTTGCTCTTGTTTTAAGTAGCTCTCTGAGCTATTAAGCTATAAACCTGACCTCACAGAACAGCTTACATTCACTTCTTGGTGGGAAAGTTTAGAGACAGGCAGGCAGGGCTGCACCAAAAGTTAGCAAAATGTGACCACAGCACCATTTTAGTTGTTTCAGAGTAAAACCACTCGTATAAAATGGACAGAAGCATTCACATTATAATTCTGTTGATTAGACTCAGTAGCTATTGAGGTTTACTCTAGGGCTTTTAGTCCCTTCAGAAGTGGGACAGAATGCCCCCACTAAGGACTGAACTGAAAGTCAGAGATAAAGATTTCTCTTTGCAATGGAGCTACTGAACTGGAGGGGTCAGAAGAAAAGTGCATCCTACTCGAGCTCTGGCGCCAGACTCTGTTCTCAGTTACACCAGGTAATTCTGGGGTAACCCTCTGGCTTTAATAACAAAGGGATTTTACTTCCATGAAATAGCTCTGGGTTTGCACCAGATATCAAAGAGCAGAGACTAGCCCCTGGTGCCTTGCACAACTGCATGGCACAGCTGATGCAAGAAGTGCTATCACAGTAGCACGAGCCTTTCCAAAGTGAACAGTCTGTATAGCAGAGCTGGGTAGTGGTGCTGGCACCTCACTGTGAGGTTTCTGACCTGCAGAGCTGCTCCGGGGGTCCTGGTGCCCTCCTTGCAGACAGAGCCTTTGGGCTACCAGGGTATATTTTTCATTTTGCAGGAAGAAATTGGAAGGGGCCAAGAGGGGCTGGAGGGCAGGGAAAGTGGGGCTGGAATCCTGCATATGTTAAGGAGGGAATGGGGCTAGAACCCCACATTTTGGAGGAAGGGAGCTGGAGCTGCAAGTTCTTAATTCTCAGCCGAGGGCCCCTAGCTACAGAACCCCCTCCAGAGGGGATTAAACTGAGCCCAACCCTCACTGTGCCAAGATCCAAATGCCAGCCAGCCACAACTGTCTGATAGAGACATTCCCCGCTCCCTCAAAACATCTCCCTCCAACAGACCCACATGGGAACAAACAGGAGAGAGGAGAGGAAATACCACAAAGTGGGAGGATCTCTCCTTTCAAGGGAAGGATGCATGAGAACATCCCTGGGGAAAGGGGGATGCTAAAAAAGCCCAGGCCTTTGTAGGCTCACTGCTTCTCACTGGTTGCTGGGCACCAGATGCCCAGGTGCCAGGGACCATCAGGGTACCCAATATTAAATTGATGGGGAATTGGTGCATGACAGAACCACATGGTGGGAGCAACGGATGAAGGGATAACTGGTGCTGTCTACAAGATCCTTGTACTTGTAACATGCTAGGCTAGCAATGTGTAGGCATGAGTCCTGGCAGGTCACCAGGGACAGGTTTTCCCTCTCGTGGTGTGTGCGGATGGTGGAAGGAGAAGGTACAGATCAAGCAGTGAACTCACCAGGAAGGCATTTAACATGAGCAGGGGTGGGGAGCTGTGTATGGTCTGTGACTCCTCCCCTCTGGCCCCCCTGAGACAGTTTCCCACTCTAGACTTCTGCTTTTGGTTTCGGGCACAAATCGCTCACACCCCTTAGAACAGCACAACATCTCTTACAGCCCTTTCCACCATTCATAACTAACACCCCAAATGCAGAGCAGTTACAGTTTTACTGGGCCCAACCTCCCCAGCCTCCTGCCACCCACCCCAATCACATGTTTACGCCGGTCAAGTCATCCCCTCCTTTGATCTCCTCCCCTTACTCCAACTTCGCAAGTTACTACAGACACAGAGATCACGCTGATGGGTGGAGCTTACCCACAGAGTCAATTGATAGAGCAGGTTGTGAAACACAGGAACTTACATGATGCTATCACAACCAACCACAGAGCGTGGCATAAATCTCTCTAATTATTGCACAGATATGTTTGAATTCGCTGCAGATAAAATGAGAGCAGTTTTATGGGAATACAAAAAGAGTTAAATTCACACAGATCTTTTTAAAAAATCACTTTCAGAAATCTAGCAATACGTATGACTTGTCCCCTGGCTCTGTAGGCCACTGAGGTCCTTGCTGCTCTCACAGTTTGTCCCCACCTCTCTCTGTCAAGGCTTGTTTTCCCCAGTGATGATAATTTACGTTATAGCTATTAGAACTTGCTCAGTATTATCCCTTAGGGCCAGCCTTAGGGAAAATGGTTTCCTGGGTGAACTTGTATTTTGGTGCCCCTCGCCCCCATGGGTGTTGTGCCCCCCACTGTCCCTGGCCACCATGGACTTTCCAGGTTCCCCAACCCCTGTGCCCCGCTACTCCACCCCTAACTCTGGTCACCCCTCCTGCATTCCTAACCTCTGCACTGTGCCCCCTTTGCCCCTAATCCCGGCATCCTAACCTCTACACTATGCTCTCTACACTACCTTCCTGTGCCCCAAACCACTGCATTCAGCCCCTTCCACCCCTAATTCCTGCACTCCAACCCCTTCTGCCTGTGCCCCTAATCTGCACACTGTCCTCATTCACCCCAATCCCTCCCTACCTGCACCGCTAACCTCTACACTGTGCCCCTGCACCCCTAACCTCTGCCCCCCTCTTGTGCTCCAACCACTTCACTGTGCCCCCTTTGCCCTGGACCCCCCTGTGCCCACTTGGGGAAACTAACCTGAATGCATGGAGCAGCTGGCGTTCTTGCTCATTCACCCTCTCCAATGCTGCTCCTCAGCGCCCACCTAAGGGTTGTGAGGGAGCAGGGAGTGAGGAGCGACATCAGGGCTCCATGCATCTAAGTCACTTTTCCCACCTCGGCTGCATAAGGAGAAGGCAGAGAGCAGCAGCTCCTGATGCTCGCCTCATAGCACAGCCCAGGTGGGGAAAGTGACCTTGATGCACGGAGCTCTTGGTCTTTCTCCTCGATCCCCACCTCACAGCCCCCTGGGGGGACATACAGGAACACTGGGGGGAGCAGTATCTGAACCACTGCTTGCCCTGCCACCTCATGCTCCTCTGCTGTGAGGAAGCAGGGAGAAATCTGGAGGCCACCCCCACTCCACCCAGCACTCCATGCCAGCCAGGAGCAGTTTCTGATTTTACACCAGCAGCACGCACCTCTGTGCTGCCACATGGCGCCCTCTTGACCACAGTGCCCCTGGTAGGTCGCCTGGGTGGCCCACCCTTCAGGCCAGCCCTGTTATTTCTCCATCTTCTCCTTGGTTGGCCATGAGGTTGGACACCATAAGAATATCCTTCTAAGAGAAACTTAGCTGATCATCATCCTAACCCTATCCCCTAAAGCTGCTTCACTACACAGAACTCCCATCATTCCCTATTAGATCTTTTCCACACATCATTTTCCCTTACTGGATCAAAAATTCATCTCAACGCTTTATTTCTGAAGGTATTTAGTGGTTTTCCTTCCTTCTTAGTAAGTGCCCAGGTATCCCATCCATATAAAACAACAGACCTTATCATGGTCTCTTGTCTATCTGAAGCTTGGTCTTTCTCAGAAGTTGGTAGTTGAAAATTCTCTGCAGAGAAATGTAACAGGCATTCCTGCTCTCCATCCATGCTTTAATTCCTCCCTCATCAAATTGTTGTTGGTAATTAACGCTCTTCAGTATTTTAAATGGGTTAACTTGTTGATATCTAGGAGTACTGACAGCTAGGTAAGCTTGTCCAAGATTTTCTCACCAGCTCACAGCCATATATTACGTTATATCTTCATTGACATAAGTTGCATTTGTCTTGCTGCTTCCTTCACATCTGCAGTCATCCTCTGTACCACATCATCTCTCTCTCTCTTACAATAGTCAGGCCACCAGCATATCCAAAAATGAGGTACAGCTCATTTAAATTCACCCCATCCTAAGAATACTGCAATGATTGTACTGCTTTCCACAACCACATTAAAGAGTATGGGGGATTGCGCATCTCCCTCCCCGAGTCCAGTGTTGATGTCAAATAGGGCAGATTTCATAGAGTTTAAGTCCAGAAGGGACCATTAGATCATCTAGTCTGTTCTCCTGTATATCACAGGCCATTCAATTTCACCTACTTACCCCTCTACTGAGCCCATGAACTTGTGTTTGACTAAATCATATTCCCTCCTCAGACTCTACTTTTTGAACCCTCAAAAATATGTATTGATAGGACGAATTATATAAGGCATCTGGGGAAGACAAGACTTCAGTGTCATCTAGGAGTTTGGGTGACATCCAATAACAGGGGCAAAGGAACAAGGAGTCTGGAACCTCTAGTCTGGCAGTTCAAATCCAGCCCAGCTTTGTGAAAGCGCAAGTGATTAAAAACTGGATATAATTTGATGGTGGTTCAGTGGATCCACTGCACAAGATCTGCCACCATAATCTGCAATGTCACGAACAACCTCTACAGAGAAGCAAATGACTAAACAGCTATGGAAAATGGAAGGCAAAAAAGTAAAGGAGAGTGAGTCACGTACCTGGAAAATTGACAGGAAAGAAAGGGAGACAAGATAAAGGGGTTGTCTAAGTGCTCATCTCATTCTCAACATGCAGTTCATGCCAACTGCACTCATGTCAGCATGAGCCTGCTTCTGAGACAGGTCACCAGCTGGTTCGTTACTTGGGAAAGGCTGGTGCAATCTACATGATGGGTGGGAAATACAATACATTTAGCCACAATCCAGGTGCAGCATTGCCTGAGGCAAGCTTTCTGCAGCATGGATCCGTGCCCCATTCCTGACCAGGAGATGTGCTTTTACCTGCAAGAAGGAAAGTCTCTATCAAAGAGCCACTGGGTCTTTGGCTTCTGTGCCAAGACCATCAACTGTGGTCACCTAGTCAGAAGTTACCAGTGATAGAGGGTGTCCAACTTCAAACACCTTAAAAGGGCTGGATCTTCAGAAAGTGCTGAGCAACCCTCCTTTGCAAAACAGGCGGCAGCCCCTTCTAAGGTGTCTCATATTGGGCACCCAAAATCAGTAGTCACTTTTGGGAATCGTGGCACCAACGTATCTGTCAGCTAGTAGCTAGAATGAGACCAACACATAGAAAAAATAATCTATATTGACGTGAGCTGGATTCAAACTAGTGCTTTGGCTGTTGCAACTATATGCTTCCATGTTAGAGACCTGAGTTCAGACATAACTGCATAACATCTTGTCCACAGGACTAGTGAAGTCTGGAAGCACCATGAGGTACTTTGCAGGCTTTCAGAAGTTAAAAGACACTAATCAGGGGACACCTTCTTCCTAGCAGACAACCTCCCCACAATTAACTAAGCAACATGAATTATGAGATTTCACAGAGAGCAGGTCTAGCTTTAGATGCCAGCAGCAAGAACATAAGAATGGCCATACTGGGTCATACCAAGGTCCATTTAGCCCAGTATCCTGTCTTCCAACAGTAGCCAATGCCAGGTGCCCCAGAGGGGATGAACAGAACACAGTCATCAGGTGATCCATTCCCTGTCTCCCTTTCCCAGCTTCTGGCAAACATAGGTTAGAGATACCATCCCTGGCCATCCTGGCTAATAGCCATTGATGGACCTATCTTCCATGAATTTATCTAGTTCTTTCTGAACGCTATTATAGTCTTGGCCTTCACAACATCCTCTGGCAAAGAGTTCCACAGGCTGACTGCATTATGTGAAGAAATACTTCCTTTTGTTTGTTTTAATCCTGCTGCCTATTAATTTCATTTGGTGACCCCTAGTTCTTTTGTTATGAGAAGGAGTAAATAACACTTCCTTATTTACTTTCTCCACACCAGTTATAATTTTATAGATGGAGTGACCACATCCACACGCAGACTTTGGGGAATCAGCACAATGTGGTACTGACCAGGACAGAACTGTTTGCAGAATGGTTGCAAAGGAGATGTGCCAACTATCACTTCCTCCAGGCTTATTTTTAAAACATCTTTCTTGGTATTAGCACTGTCACAGGACAAGCTCTATTTTTGTTTTTGATGTACAGAAAGATAGGGGGGAATTCCACTCCCGACCCCTCTAAAGCGACAAACGAGGATTTTGATCATGCTGAGAAATAACGTTGCTAATTTTGCCCCATCAAGTCATCTCCAGCACAGACTGCAACAAATCCATACCTTGCTCACCAGACCAAACCTTGCTCCAAGAGACTCTCCTCCATGTAAGCTATTCCACAGAGAAGCACAGAAATGTTGGGCTGGAAGGAACCTTGAGGGGCCATCTAGTCCAGCGGTCTGCAGCCCCCAGCCGCTTTCAGGCAGAAAAATCAGAGCCCTGAACCCCAGCACCCCAAAGCAGAAACCCTGAGCATCCTCTGCCAGGCCCTGGAGCTTTTAAAGCATGTTGGGGGGGCCTCAGAAAAAAAAAGGTTGAGAACCCCTGCTCTAGTCCATCCACCTGCACTGAGGCAAGAACATGCATACCTAGAGCATCCCTGACAGGTATTTGTCCAGCCTATTCTTAAAAACCTCCAATGACAGGGATTCCACAACCTCCCTCGGAGCCTATTCCATGGCTTACCTACCCTTAGAAATAGCAAGTTTTTCCTAATATTTAACCAAAATCTTCCTTGCTGCAGATTAAGCCCATTACTACTTCTCCTACCTTTTGTGGACATGGAGAACAATTGATCACCATCCTCTTTATTACAGACCATAACATATTTGAAGACTTATCAGGTCTCCCCCTCAATCTTCTTCTCTCAAAACAAAACATAACCAGTTTTTTTAACTTTTCCTCATAGGTCAGGTGTTCTAAACCTTTTATCATTTTTGTTGCTCTCCTCTGGGCTCTCTTCAGTTTGTCCTCATCCTTCCTAAAGTGTGTGCCCAATACTGGACACAGTCCTCCAGCTAAGCCCTCACTAGTGCCAAGCAGAGAGAGACAATTACCTCCCATGTCTTACGTATGACACACCTGTTAATACACCCCAGAACATCAGCTTTTTTTGCAACTGCATCATACCATAACACATTTGTGATTCACTATAACCTCCAGATCCTCTTCAGCAGTACTAGTCCATCAAGCCAGTTATTCCTCATTTTGTATACGGGGACTTGATTTTTCCTTCCTATATGTAGTACTTTGCATTTGTCTTTATTGAATTTCTTCTTGTTCATTTCAAAACAACTCTCTAATATATCCAGCCTGTTTTGAATTCGAATCTTGTCCTCCAACGAGCTTGCAACCCCTCCCAGCTTGGTGTCATCCATACATTTTATAAGTGGAAATGAAAATATCGAGCCCAGGACTGACCCCTGTTGGACCTCACAAGATACACCCTCCCAATTCGACAGCAAGCTATTGATAACTACTCCTTGAGTAAGTTTTTGTCAACTAGTTTTGCTCCCACATTACAGTAATTTCACCTAGACCACATTTCCCTTGTTTCCTTATCAGAATGTCATGTGGACTGTGTCAAAAGCTTACTAAAACATCAAGATATATCACGCTAATCTCCCAACACAGAGCAGTTTCCAAATGGGAGACGCATGTTTGTTTATAAAAACAAAAACAAAAAGTGAGCGCCTCTCGTCAGAAAGCAGCTAAATGCAGAATGGACATATGTTCTTCTCATCAGCTCTGTATTCCAGATATCATTTCTAGGAAGAAGGTATTCCCTCTCATGCTACTTTATTAGAAGATTTCTTCCAACTGTTACAAGTGTCAAAAATTGAGGGCAGTCAGAAAAAGACAATTCAGCTCTTTAGATTGATTCATAGCATAGAGGTAACATTCTAATATCTTAATGAGATCTATTAGTCTCTGAAATAAGCTCCTAAGGGAAACTATGGAAGCCCTATTGCTCAAGAAATTTCAAAACTAGACTGGAAAAGATTGCTGTAGCATAGGGAACAAATATGCACTGGTAGAAAATGGGCTAGATGTGGGAGATAGAAAAGACCTAACAGGTCTCATCTACGGTTAATTCAAAGCTACCACTATATGCTGGGATTTCTTCCTTCTGAAGTGCAGCTCTACTCTGAAATGTAACTTTGTAAAAACAACACCATGGTGCTCCTTGTTTCTCACTGCACAGTAATTCTAGATCAATTGTGCTCAATTTACAAATCGAAAGATGTTTTAACTGTCAGTCTTGCAGATTAAACCTAGGATCTGAGAGTCAAGCTGATTTCTTCCTTTCTCAAGCATCTTCAGCGGTAATAAAAAGTCACATAGTATAAGATGTGTCCTCGGCAACACCTGTCCTCACAAAGATTGCTCTCAGTAATACTGAGCAGTCCCACTGCCTTTTATGGAGTTGCAGAGGTGTAACTGAACTCAGTAACCATCCTGTTGAACACAATCCATCGCTGTGTGTGATATATCAGGCTAACTGTGGTGTGTGGCAGCTTGTTCTCCTCACAGCAGCAATGACTCCAAACACAAACACGTATCTGATTTGACGATTAAGTAAAGGTCAGTACATAGTCACTTTTCTGAGAGACCATTCACTTCTTCCTGGAATCAATTACAAAAAAAGAAACCCACCTTGGCGACACGATGGAAGAGTTAATTTAGCACATATCAGTCTTTATCACAGCCGTGAAGCTTAGTTTCACTCAGTATGATACTATCAACTACAACTTCAGTATCAAGCCTGAAGAAGATTTAACTTGAGACAGCAGTGGGGTTTGACAGTTTCACTTCAGGGATTTAGCATTCCGTCACTGGCATGCAATGGAAACTCCTCCATTGCTATTCACAGGGCATAGGAAAGGGAAGAATTGTTAAGGAAGTTATAAAGCACCTGGTCACTTTTATAATACCTAGCTTCTTATCCTGCTAAAGCAACACTTCCTAACCTGGGGAGCATAGAGCGGCAGGGTTGGGGAACACTGCAGGACACTGAGCCTGCCCCAGACCTACTGGGAAAATGTTTAAAAGTGACCCAAATCCATCCACAGAGTCTAAAACCAGAAGCACTATCCCTAGAGTCTAATGGACCACTGCAACCATCTAGCCTGAGCACATGTTTAAACACAGGCAACAGAAGTTCTCTGAAATAACTCTTGTTTGAACTAGAGCCTATCCTAAAGGCACAGGACAATTACTGGCATTTGAAAAGGCTTGCTGGGGATTTGAACCCAGGACCTCTCCCATATGCTCGGTAAGAATCATATGCTTATACCAACAAGCTACTCATAGGTGGCAGGTGAAGCTTCCCCTGGGGAAGGCTAACTCCCTGCTCTACCTCTTCTGCCCTCGGCCCCACCCCAGGCCCTCGCCCCTCGCCCCTCTCCACATGCCGTGTCCCACCACGAGACCTCCAATCTGCCTGGTCCCTCCTCGCCTGCCTCATTCCTCCTCACACACCCCCAGCTGCTGTGAGATCCCTCTCCCACCTACCCACCCATCGCTATCTGCCACCATTGGCTCGCTGCATCCCTCTTCACACCTCCTGCCCCAGTAGAGGAAAGGGGGTGAGGAGGAACGCAGCAGAGATCTCTGGGAGGGAAGGATCGTGTAGTGGAGGAAGACTTACCAGGCAGGCAGCAAAAGCAGGCGGTGGGGGACTCAGAGAAGGGGCAGAGCAGGAAGGGGAAGAGGTGTGGCCACTATGACCCAGGTGTCTGGTGGTGATTGCACCAGGGAAGGCTTAGCCTTCCATGGCCTTTTATAACCCATTGCCCATGAAGCTACTTCCCATGATGGCCTCAACACATCCAGCCACAGAAGCAGTTCCCCTGGATCAAGCTTTGCTTCCCTGCATCTGTGGTACTATGCCCAGCCACTTGCCCAAGTTCTGCCCAGCTTCAAGGGGTCATCCATGGACAGCCACAGCAGCAACAAAGGAAAGATAAAAGGAGAGGGCAGAAGAAAGGACACATGGCAACAGCTCCACCAGAACAGAGCATTAAGGGAAAACTAGAGTTTTAACATATGAGAGGTACATGTGGGTGGTTCCATCGTGTAGATTTGTACCAGGAAGAAGTGAAAACAGTGATCCTGCAATACCATGTAATCATCCCCCTCCCATTATTTCACTGCGCCACTGGCCATCCAGCTTTATTTCTCTCTCCAAAGTGCTCCTGTCTACAATTAAAAGCGCCAGTGACTTTGCACATAGAATATAACATGGTACGTCATTTCCCTTCCTGCCAATTGGCTATACTGTTTGCATTATGGTAGCACATTGAGACCCAGTTGAGATCAGGGTCCCATTCTGCTGGGTGCTGTACATATGTATAATAAGAGACATTCCCTGTCCCAAAAAGATTACAGTCTAAAAGGCAAGACAGATAAGGAGGTCAGAGGGGAAAAAACAGAGGACAGTTAAATAAATTGCCCAACACCACATAGTGGGGTGAGGAATAGAACCCAGATCTCCCATGTGACAGTCCAGTGCTCTACCCACTACTCTACGTTGCCCCTCTTTGCTGAATTCCATGGTATGAATATAGAGAGATGACTTTGCCCAATTTAGTTATTTTTAAAAACTAGCTTACATATGCAGTTTGTGTCAGCTTAAGTTCTCTAATGGTGAAACAAAGACACTGCAGGACAGAATGGTCGGGAAAAAAACCCAGCCCTAAAAAAAAAAAAAAAAAACACTCGGGAACATTAAACTCCTAAGGTACTAAACAGATTTTCTTGAAATTTAATGGAAAAACAAAAACAAACAAAAAACAAATTAAATCTTTACTCTAAGGCCCTGTTTCTAGAATCCCTTTATGTAAACATTTCCAGGGCTGCCCAGGGGAGGAGGGGAAGGGGGGACAAGTGAGACAATTTGCCCCAGGCCCCTCAGGGGCCCCATGAGCCCTGGCCCGGCGGCGCTCTGCACCTTCAGCGGCATTTCAGCTGCGGGGGATCCTTCAGTGCTGCCGAAGACATGGAGTGACTGAAGGGCCCGCCGCCGCCGAAATGCTGCCAAAGACCTGGACCGCCGCTGGGTGAGTACAAGCGCCACAGCTCCGCCGCTTTGCCCCAGGCCCCCTGAATCCTCTGGGTGGCCCTGAACATTTCCCACTGAGAGGGAGCCCTAAGTGGTAACACAGACACTGTTTCAGCTGCTGCTGTAATTGTTATCAATCATTTAGATTTGCTCCTAGCAAGGTTAAACTGAGTGGTACTGAAAGCCATGTCAAAAGCCAAAACCTCATCTATGCTAGGGTTCCTATCACTAGTGATCTTTGGCTATGCCCCTGTAAGCAACAGTGACAAATTTTTCAAAAGTTCCCCTAATACAGACAGACCCTGAGAATAAATTGTGATTCTGATCCACATTTGTTTTCATGGCCGACAAAGGGGTTTAAACCCAATTTCTCCTGCAAAATTGCATGAATTTCTCCTGTACAGTCTACAGCTGAAGATGAAGCCACTCCACCTTCTGACCTGGAGATGGGCTACGGTTAGCATGGTCTTCCTAATTTCTAAAGATGAGGTGGGTTTTAATATCCAACATCCATCCAATTACCCACCCGTGCAAGCCAGCATCAACCAGGGCTCCACAATACCAAAAAAATCAAGGAATTCTCTGTGTGTCACCTTCAGCATTCTCTGGAACAAGAGACTACAAGAATAGAAGGAGTTTATACAAGCCCAGGTCTGCTTTTTGGATTATACATTATCATAATACAAAGAGCAGCTAGGGAATGAAACATGTTTATATACCAAAGCTCCAGTCCTGAAATGTTGTCTCGATGAGCAGATCTCAGCACACCCCTGAAGAGAGGAAAGATGTCCCAGGGGTTAGAGTGCTAGGACTTAACAAACCTGGGTTCAATTCCCTCCTCTATTACAGACTTCCTGCGTCACCTGGCCAAGTCACTTTGGTTCTGTCTCCACTGCAGTCAGAGGTGTGACTGCAGCATATGTAGAAATACCCTTGCTATCTTTCATCTAGCTAGCTCAAATCGCAACAGCAGCGAAGCTGCAGCAACATGAGCTAGCTGCTTGAGTACACATCCAGAGTCCTGGATGGGCTTATACAGCCCATGCTGCCGCAGCTTCACTGCTATTGTCATTGGAGCTAGCTAGAGCAAAGTTGGCTCAGGTACATGCCCGCATGCTTCAGTCACACATCTGATTGCAGCATAGAGATACCCTTAATCTCTCTTTTTCCCAAGTCCCTCATCTGTACAGTGGGGATAACAGCATTTCCCTATCTCACAGGGGTGATGTTAGGCTAAATATCCGGCAGGAGAGGGAAGACAAAGATTGGAAGGTGCTCATACTACGCTGCTGAGAGCCTTCAACAGTTCATTGCTGGGGAGGAATTTTAGGGACTGAGATATTACCTATTTTTGCAACACCTAGAACCTGAGGTCACCACCAGCAGCACTCACAAAACTTTTATAAAAGTACTTTAAATAGTTAAAGGGTTACCACCCTGCTCCAAACTGATCTCAGTAGTGAGCCCACTATGTTCTACTAAAAAAAACTCAGCCAGAGCTGCAGCATGTCTGAGTAATTGAGCCCCGCATGTTGTGTTCACTGAGTTATTTGGAGCCCACTGTGCCCCTGTGGTTTCTTCAGATTACTGTGTCTTTTGCCCATCACCCAGCAACAACAGTGTCCCAGACTGGATCCACCTTAAAATGAATCTAACCTGATGGAGAATCTCCTATGGACTCTCAAGTGTCTCAGCAGCAATTTAAGCCCTGATCTTTCAACTGGATCTACATGGCCAGAAGCAAGGAGAGCCCTACATGCCTAGAGCATTCTGTGGGGAGCCCATCTGCACAGAACCAATGCAGGATGGCTGCCTCATTGTATTAAAAAGGCATGATTTATAGTGCTATAATATGTTCAATCAGAATCGCAGTCCTATCTTAACCCAAGCACTCCAACTTCATTACCCAAACGGATCATGCTCCCTCTTGTATTAAGGAGCTCACCCTTCCTCAGTTCACACTGAGCCATTATTTGCCAAGTTTAGCAACACAAAAACACTGCTAGTGAAAAAACACATGTGCAGCTTCACTTATACAGAATGCCAGAAACAATGTGAAAAAGGAAATGCCACCTGAAAGGATGAGAACTTGTTTGCGGCGTAGCCTCTGATTCAAGGATATGGTTTAAATAGACCCACCATCAGTGACTGAAGCAATAGGTTAAGGGACATATAATGTCATCAAGATACCAGTTAGAAAGAAAGAACTTTGGGAGACGCATGTTTGATCAAAAAATAAAAATAAAAAAAGATACAGAAAACTGGAAGAAAGTTACATCCTTCCTAATACAAGGACAGCTGAGAACTGTGTCACACAGACAGCAGCATTTCAATAGAGCTTTCCCTCTGTGGATCTACCATGAGGATGACCTATAAGTAGCTGGCCAAGTAACATTTGGCATTTTCCTATTTAACTCAAAAATTGACATATGCTCACATTAGTGGCATAAATACACGTGTTCTGCTTTTACCCATTGTTCCCCTGCAAGACCAGTACAACTGGAAGAGAAAGACCACGCTGGAGTTTATTTCTTCTTGTGCATAAATTGATCATCCCTGTAACTGGAGCTTAGCTAACCAATTAGTTACAGGTGTCCATGCAATGCAAACAGTGAGGTTGCACAACTGTCCTAGAGAAGAATTTGAATCTTTATTACAGGTCACGAGGCATGAAAGACAGAACCCAGCTTAACTCTCAGATTCTGGGAGAGATTTCAGGGCTGTCATTTAGATAAGCCACCTTTCTTGAAAATGGAGCACACTGGGCACAGAAACAATCAAGACACAAATATGACAACCCATTTTTTACAAAACCACTTTTCACAGGGGAACTGCATCAATTTCACACATGAAAGCTCCAGCTACAGTTCTCATAAATATATTTTAAAAGTCAGCTATGCTTCTGCCAATACAATCTCTAGGGGGAGATCATTGAGAGATGGTGATATTGATGATAGGGCCCATCTTCCTGCAAATGTAAGCTGCCTTTTAAATGGTAAAGCCTGAAATCAAAGATTAACAACCCAGGAGGAGTTCACCTAGTCCAAAAAACATGTGTTATAACCACTGCTTGCCAAACAGGACACAATTAGTAGGAAAACAAAGTGTTTATCTGCAAGCTTCCAAGAGGGTATCAGAAACAAAGAAGAGGAAATACAAAATTAACACTACAGAGGCGCAATTGGCAGCACACTGCAAGAGCCTGTTCTTCCCCATGAGGCTGCCTATTCAGTAGCTTTCATTAAGAAAATTGCATCTCCAAAGCATTCCTGCCAGCATCCTTATTTCCTAATGAAGGCTTGCCAAAGAGCTGTGTCTTTTAGCTACTGCACAGCGTACGTTCCATGTTCATCGCTTGCTAACTGCTCAAACCTTTGCAATTAAAACACCCGAGGAGTCCCATGGAAGCATTATTAGGGAGACAAGTTCTCATGCTGGGTTAACTGGCAGGCAAAGATAAGATCATCAAAACATAAAAGCCCCCTTTTGGTGTCTATAACGGAAAATGAGCTTGGAAACTTCATTTGCTCCCCTCCCTCCTCCCCAGAAGCACAATAAAAATGGATTTTTCCCCAAAAACTAGGCCCATGACCAGGAGAGGGAACAGAGGAAGGCAACAGCACAGCACGATGACGGCACCAAGTTGCCTGTGCAACAGCCGTTGTGCATCTAAGTATTTCACTACTGCATGGCATTCACAGTATGCAAGGCAAGAATGCTACTTCCAACTACTGCCCATTCACCTGGGCAGCAGCTCAGCAGGCAATGCGGAAGCAGGCTGACCAAAACCACACAGCCCTGCAGCACCCGTGCATGTCACTGGGTAGTTTCAGGAAGTAGCTGGTAGAGCAGCCTGGTGATTCTAGAGCTAACTCATCACACTTTCATACATTTAAGAGCCCCAGGCCCAGGCCCCTCAGTCACTGGGTTGGTAAAGGATGGCAGTGCTGCAAAGAGAGTTTGCTCAGTTCCTGGATGGGGAAGGACCGCCACACATCAAGCTAAGAATGGCATTCATGGGCTCTGTTTGGCAATGGAAGATCACCACCCTCCAGGCCCTTCTGAGTAAGGGGAGAGGGAATCTTCTTTGAGTGAGAAGAAAAAACATGAGATCAGCGAGTGTATCAATGAGCAGTACTATTTCCCAGAACCATCAGGATGAAATTTTCAACCCTAAAATCTCCCCAGCTAAACAGCTCTGTGAACCAAACAACTGTGCATCAAAGTTTCAGATAGCAATGAAAAACACACGTCGACCCATGGAGTGAAGCCAGTGGGGGAGTCCCTGTTTCCATAGGAACCTGATCCAATCCTCTCACCTATTCCAGATAATGGAAATACAGAGCTCTGAAGCATTTAAAGAGGAATGGAGCTTAAAAATCAACAGAATCTACACTGTTCCAGGCACACACTTGAAAATGTTCTTGCAGGGCTCAGCCCATGGTCTCATTGCCCCATGTCTGGGCACCCACTTGAAAGTTTACAAGGAAAACCCCAAGACATAAATTATTCACCCCACACATTAAGGGCAGGTAAATGTCCACTTTATTAAATAAATATCAAAATTGAAACCTAGTCCCACTTGATCTGTAGCATACAAAAGCTGCAAGCACTTCTGTCACTGAGCTGACACAAAGACAAAGATGCCCCAGTCTTGTCTATGCTCGTGTCCACAGTGTTTCTTCCACTAGCGGAGCTACACCAGTGGTGTAATTACAGCTACAGAGTTTGCTAGTTTATTCAAAGCTGCAAGCACTCGCCTGCTGTTGTTAAAGCCAGGCTCTTTTGAGAGCAGTGTGGTAATTTTCCTCTGGCGCTTTCATCTAGATTCAGTTCTTCTTTTTCATCACAACGTGAATTTTTATTTATAAAATTAAGTAGAAGAAGTCACAACATAGTTTCGTTTTGCTTCTCTCCCTGCCTCCCATGTAGCTCCTCTGTTTGGTTGCCTGTTAAGAACCTCAGGACCCTGCTCCAACATGTTTGCTGTCCCCTCCCATCACATCAGGGATGTCCAAACTTTGCACAACTGACAGGCTGTGTTGGCATCTCAACAGGAGCCCAAAGGCTGCATCAAGTTTACATGAAGCGACGCAGATAGCAGCTGCCTTCATCTTTAATTCACAGGCACAATCCATGGAGGCAGTGTAGCCAGGCATACAAAGGGGCCTGAACACCTGGACCAAGATGGAGCATTGCATGCTTGGATCTGTTGTGTTTCCACACCACTTCTCCTCCGTCATAAAGAGCAGGGCACCTATGGATTGTATAGCAAAGATCCAGGAGTTATACTTGTCCAGCTGGCTGTAATTTGAGCACTCCTGGGTGGAGGGGAGGGGAGAGTCAGGGGATGGTGGGGCTAGGGGCTTCTGTCCACTGGGGAGGGGAGTCTAGGGGCTTCAGCCCCACAGGAGGCACCTCCCAGGGCTGGGGGCTTCAGAAGCTCTGAGCCCCGGCAGGCATGCCCACCTCTCAAACTTCTGAAGGTTATCATATGTGGCTCGGAAAATGCCAAATATAAATCTCTTTTATATTTTTATACTCCTCCCTTCCAAATTTCTCATTAACAAACTCTGATCTGAAATTCAGAGATCTGCTTCGCTCTCTGGAATTGTTTGTATTCAAATTTCTGCACCACTTTTCAGAGCCACCTCAGTATTACTATAAAAAAGTGAAAGACTGAAATAGTGTCTTTTCCCCCCAAAATGTAATTTTTTTTTAAAAAATGGCATTTTTCATTTTCCTACATGGAAGCTCGCAGAATATACATCAAACATATTATTTTAAAAAAACACTATTGAATAATAATACGGTTGCTGCTTAGCACTACCGGAGATCCCATAACACAGCAACACAGGCAACTCAAACTTTCGTCTCACACTGTTGCCCCATGACTGCTGCTAGTGACAGCGAGGCACACTGCTACAGACAATCAGCCAGTGAAGCTGAGCTAGTGCTGGTAATAGTGTGCAATTTTAACAAACATGCTAGTGGAGATAAGACCTGAGAGGTTGTGTCTCTATATCTCTTACGCTGCAGCTAGTTCAATCAACTGAGTCTTTTCCTCCTATAACATCTATGTGTAAGCCTTTCTAGGAGGCAGTCAGGACAAGCAAGAGCAAAACAGGCACCAGCCTGGATCCAAGCTCCAGCCAGTTGCAGCTGTATAGCGAAGTGATCCTTGTGGTGAAGTTTAATTAGGGATGAGAAATTGATGCACTAAAGGAGAGTAGCTCATTGGTCTGCATTAGATTGGGGGAATTCCTGCCACAGAGAAAGGTGAAGGGATGGTGTCCAGATTTACACTAGATTGGATGAAGCACCACAGGGAACAGTCCCATGTTGATAAGAAGGTGGATGTAAAAGACCTGGTGGGTCTTGTCTGCTTCTAGACTCTATGTTCCTAGGAATATGATTTACTCCTGTGTCCATCTGGTCAGAGTCCAGAACCACATTCCATTCCCCATGTGCTGTTTTTTGATGACTTCTGTCTCCATGTTAGTGCCTACCCCCATCTCCTCCCAATCCCTGCTGCTTCGGAGAGGAAGGCAGCTCCCCTCTCACAAATCACACATGGATTAGGACTGATCAAAAGCACGTGATCCCAAATGCTCTCCAGGTATTTCCAGGGTTCGGGGCCTGGGAGAGCCAGTGCACTCAATCCTGCCATAACAGGCCACTGTTTAACATCCTCCTGCAGTGGGGGAGTAGGTCATTACTTGCTCTCCCACCTGAGGCAGCAGAGACAGAGGCTCAAAAATCCAGCCACTGCAATGACAGGCTGGAGAGCCCCTGGAATTTCCCCACCCGCCGGCAGGGCTGAGCTGGGACATCCCCCACCAAACCGGGTCCCACACCTGGGATGGCCCATAAACAGCCCAGGAACTTTTCACACCCACTCAGGCTGGTAGAAAAACAAGCTTCAGAAATGACTCACCTCTGTATCTCACCACCCGGGGCCTTTCCCCATCGGTCCTGTCAACAAGCGAGACCCCACCCCACGCAGGGCGTCCTTGGCCTGGCTGCAGGGTGCCAAGGGGGTCGGGGGGTGGGCAGCACCCAGGCTGAGGAGAAATGTCCAGGCAGGGGCAGCTGGTGCCTCCCCGCTCGGGGCCCCCCTCCCTGGGTCCTGCCGGGACGCCAGCCCCACCAATGCCCCAGCCGCCCTTCGATCGCCCCGCGGCGTCCAGCCCCAGCCGGGCTCCGGGGCGCCGCTCACTCACCTGCAGGGCAGCTCCCGCCGGGGCTCACTGCCCATCCTGGGGCCCGCGGCAGCGTTACAACCCGCGGCGCCGGGCTGGGTCTCCGCAGCGAGCCGCTTCCATGGCCGGGATGGAGCCGAGGCAACGCAGCCGCCTCTGGACTGCACCAGCGAGGGACCGGGACGGGCTGGGCGGGGGCGGGCTGCGGGCTGGGCGGGGCTGAGCGGCTGCCTCTGCCCTGGAGCGCCTCCGAGCCCGGCCCGCACTGCACGGCACGGGGCGCCAAGGAGCCAGCGTGGGGAGAGAGAGCACCCGGGTCTGTCCGTCCCCAGACACATCTGTCCTCCACACCGCTGTCCGTCTGGCCCCAGACACCGCTAGCTGTGTGTGCTCATACACACTGGGCTGTCTGATTGTGCCCAGACACCGCTCTGTCTGTGCTCATACACAGTGGGCTGTCTGTCCCCAGACACCTCCAGCTGTCTGTGATCATACACACTGGTCTGTCTGTCTGTCCCCATACACTTCTATCCCCATACATACCTCTCCATCTGTCTGTCCCCAAACACCTCCAGCTGTCTGTGATCATACACACTGGTCTGTCTGTCTGTCCCCATACACTTCTATCCCCATACATACCTCTCCATCTGTCTGTCCCCAAACACCTCCAGCTGTCTGTGATCATACACCCTGATCTGTCTGTCTGTCCCCATGCACATCTATCCTCACACACACCAGTCTGTCTGTCTGTCCTCATATACACCTCTCTCCCCCATACACGCTGCTCTGTCTGTCTGTCCCCATACAAATCTGTCTATCCTCATACACACCTCTCTGTCTGTCCTCATACACATCTATCCTGGTACATACCGGTCCGTCTGTCTGTCCCCATACACATCTGTCCCCATACACACTGGTCTGTCTGTCCCCATACACATCTATCCTCATACACATGGTCTGTCTGTTCACACACAGATCTGTCTATCCCCATACACACCACTCTGTCTGTCCTCCTGCTCATCTATTTATCTAATTGTTCATATACACATCCATCTGTCTCCATACACATCTACCTATCCTCACACACACTCTGTTTGCCTGTCCTCTGCCCTGTTCAGTATTTTATATAATCTCTTTTTCTCCTCTCTAGATCCTAGAACGCTGGTCTCTCTGGCTAATCGTTTCTTTAGGAATCTGCAACTCTCTGGCTATTAATATAAAAGCAACACAAATCCAAAAAAATGCAAATGTCTGGTTCTTGCAGTGGCCATATCTCATACCTCTCACCCACTACAGACACATATAATAATAATAATAATTAATTTATATTTCAATTCATCATTAACTGTAGGCATACTGCCAATCTTGCCCCTGATCAAAGTGTCTGGAGTGCTGTACAACCTAATAGAAACCAGTGCACTAGAATTAGCCTACCTTGAAATGTTAGCTCTGAATGTACGAACACAGGATGGGCCCAGTCCAGGGGACGGATTGAAAGAGAAGAAGGATAAATGGTCAGTCCAGGTTATTGAAGAAACTCTGAAGAACTTTACAGTCACTCCTCAAAGTGTGCAGAGATGAAGTTTAGTGGGTTTCAGTGGCGAGGGATTTTGACACTGGAGGGCTGAGCAGATGCACCATCACCTGCTGACATCCAACGTCATGCTGGAGAGGCCAGCTGTGCCACACTGTACAATGCCACTGTGTCACTGAGACAGAGACTCTGCATGACTGAGTTATCATTCCTGTGGGATCAGAGATGGCAGATGCTGCACTATTCTGATTCAGACAATATTCATATTCAGGAGGCTTAACTTTCAAAACCCCACATGCAAAATATCATCAGGCATCAGCCTAGGCCTACTCCGCAGACCTCTCTTGCTCCCCAGTTCCAATCCTTCCCAAACCCAGGTTGCTTTAAGCCCTTTCTCTATAGTGGCGGGCCAGGGACCTTCTTCTTATCTCTTCTCCAGTGTCTTCAGAGAGCGCCTAATTGGCCATCTCCCCCATCTCCATCATTGGAGGCTTTTAAGAACAGGTTAGACAAACACCTCTCAGGGATGGTCTAGTTATTACATAGTCCTGCCACGAGTGCAGAGGACTGGACTACATGACCTCTCGAGGTCCCTTCCAGTCCTACAATCATATGATTCTATGATCTTCAGTCTTCAGAGACCTTTGCCATCCTCTCAGCTACAAGCAGGGGCGTTAGGAGTGGGGGAAAGGAGCATACATCCTACTTGCCCCACTCCCTGCCATCATGCAAGAAACAGGTTCCTGTTGCTGCTGCACTGAGACTGGGTCATATGAGGCCACAGCTAGCAAGGTGGGTAATAACTAGGGATTTTGCATTGGGTTTCCGTGCGGTTTTGGTTTTTCTTACGAAAGCGACTGTAGGTGGTTCGTGTGGCAAGATCCGAAAGAAACTCGAAGGCTGAAATAGACGCAGGTTTCAGTGTGAGATTCCAGTGAATTTCAAAAGAAGCTGAAAGAAACAGAGAAAAAAATCCCCCCTTCATTGATTACACTGACACATATGACTTATAGTCATAGATTCCAAGGCCAGATGACACCACTGCGGTCTTCTAGTCTGACCCCCTGCATAACACAGGCATAAGACTTCCCTGAGTTAATTCCTGTTTGAACTACAGCAGATCTTTCAGAGAAGCATCCAATCTGGTTTTTAAATGATGGCGACTCCACCTCAACCATTGGTAAATTGTTCCAGCGGTTAATTACCCTTGCTATTAAAAATTGATACCTTCCAGTCTGAATTTGCCTAGCTTCAACTTCCAGCCAGTGACATGACAATGAAATGGGATTCTGGAGCCCTTGGGTTCTGCCACCTCTGGTTCATACAGTCACCAGAACAGTACAATGGCAAATGATTGCTACAGTTCATGTAGGGAAAAACTTTACCCCAGAGAATATCCAAGGAGTGATGTGTCGGGAGGGCTGCTCTAGCCCCAAGGCTTAGTCTACACTGGCAATTTTCAAGAAATCTCTACCAGTGAAAATAACAGTGGAAACTCTAGTGTATACAGGATGTTGGTGTGTTTACCACCACAAAGTGAGATTTTCACCAGTCCTCAGCATTAGCCTAACTCTGTGCTCACTGACATCACTGGCAAAACTGCAATGAGAGCAGATTGGGCCAGCATGGAGTGATTTAAAAATCGGGCCCCATGTAACCCTGCAGAGAAGGCGATATCCCGTAATGATTCTGCATGAACAACAATGCATACAAATACACTTATTTGAAACCTTGGTGACAAAGGTCCCTGCATCTACCAGGCTGTTTTCAAAAGCTAAGGCCCCAGTCATGCAATGTGCTCCAAGGGGGCAAATCGCTGTGACTGAGCAGAGCTTTGTTGATGTCAGAGCTGCATGGAATGGGTGCAGAAGTGCGTTTGCACTGAGATCATTGCAGGGGTATGTCTATATTGCAATTAGACATCCATGGCTGGCCCATGCCAACTGACTCAGGTTTGCACGACTCATGCTAAGGGGCTGTTTAATTGCGGTGTAGACATTTGTTCTGGCTCGGGCTGCAGCCTGAGCTCTGGGACCCTCCCACCTCACAGGGTCTTAGAGCCCAGGCTCCAACCCGAGCCTCCATGTCTACACCACAGTAAAATAGCCCCTTAAGCTGAACCCCCCATGCCTGAGTCAGCAGGCACGGGCTAGCCGCAGGTTTTTAATTGCAGTGTAGACATACCCTGAGAGTCTAACTGCCTTTTTGACACGGCTGTTCAGAAACAGATCAGGAAAGCTAGCTAGGGGCTGAGGGGGTGTGGCTTGTCCTGGTATAGATGAGGGTCAGGCCAGGACTTGGGGACAGATTCAATGATGCTGAAATCTCATCATTCATTCTCAGAAGATTTCTGCCGTCTTAGGCCACATCCAAACTGGAACTGTTACCCAGGGTCTTTTTGGTTTGGGGTGTGGTCTGTGACCAAAAACATGGGGCCAGGTTCAGATCTAGGGATTCAGATCTGACCTCCCCATACTCCTGAATTCAGAGGGGTCTGGATCTGAGGTTTCAGTTCAGGCCCATCTCTAATCAGGCAATGTCTAGGGAACAGTTCTGAATCTGCAAAGAATTGTGATCATGCACCATTTGTTTGCATTGGAAAATAATCTCTGAATACACTCCAACTTCCCAACCTGACATACTCTATGTATTGTAACCTGTGTGTTTTGCTTCCTTGTGTGTATGTGAGCTTGAGGAAATTACCAAACATGGGTGTTAGTTCAAGGGGCTCAGTCTGAAGGAAGGATGTGGAGAAAGAACAGGGAGGTATAATACCATAGCACATGCACTGCTGGGGAGCCTGCTGCAGTGTGCACTGACAAGAATTATAAACAAGACACACAAGGCGACATCTCTCTTCCTGCTTGACTGCAGCAGAGATCTCAGAGGAGGAGGCTGCTGGTGGTTAGCTCCTTGCCTTCTAGAAAAAGCTGAATCACAGGGGAACGATTAAAGCTATTCAGGAATTTTTCTGTGAAACATTTTTTCATCAGAAAAAGCTGATATGGTAAAACTGAAACTTTTCACAGGAACAGACCAGTTTTGATAGGCAATGACCCCATGATTAGGGTAGTCACTTGGGCTGTGGGAGACCTAGGCTCACATTCCTGCTCTGCCTGATCTGCAGTAGCACCTTGAAGCCAGGTCTCGCTCTCCCAGGTGAGTCCCCTAACCACGAGGCTATTGTGGGCTGGGTCTCAAAACTCTCAATCTCTCTGCTGGAGCTTTGTACATATAATGAAGTAGTCATTGGAGCAGGGATTCCCCCCACAGCTCAGGTGAGGGCCCCATGAAAATAGCAAAAGGTCTCACTGTGGGAGAGGTTTTTCTTAAAATCTCACAAATGTTCTTGGGACGTGAAAGCTGTTTCCTGCCTACCTCTACCGGTGACACAAATGCAGCCTTTGGAAACAACAGGACTGTGTGGGGAGGGGACAGCCAGAATCACAACTGCAGGGTGCTCTCTGCTTCCTTTTTCAAACTCCCCCACTTGGGGAAATCCACTGTGAGCTTTGAATGGACATTGAGTAAGATGAAAAGCTAGGCTGAGCCTCGTGAGCATATCGTGTCCAACTTTGGCTGGTCTTATGTGACCCATCCCAGCCACCAGAAGCTACCCTGCTCATACCTAACACCTGTAGAGGGCTTCTGCTCCACAGACAGCAAAGAACCTGACAGTGGAGAGTAAACAGCATTAGCTCACTTTTCCTGAGAGGGAAGCCAAGATGCAGAGACTTGTTCAAAGTCTCACCATCTCCCAGTCTGGGGCTATGGCCATAGGATTGCTCTGTTCCCCATACAAGTGGGTATTTGCAGAACTGTCAGCCATAGGGGGTAATAGCTCCCCGACAGTGAGGGACTTGGAAGTCAGGGGCTTGGCAGAAAGTAATTAAGACTAGGGTAAGGTCCTAAGTGACTCAGGAGCCTAGATCGAATTTTCAGAAGTGACTGAGACACTTGGGAGCCTAAATGTTATTGGACTAAGTCTCATTGGACTCAGGTTCCTAAGTCACTTTTGAAAATGGTACTTAGGCTTCTATGTAACTTAGGACCTTTTGAAATGTTGCCTCTCCTCTATATAACATACATTCACAAGGATTCTGCAATACAGAATGAACTAGGCCAGATCACTTGCTTCAATACAGTTGCCACGCACACAAAGACCTTAAGCAACCTTTAGTGGCAGGAAGTGATTTGCATAAACAACATTTTCCTTACCTAAACAAATCGTTCTGGAATATGCAAAGGGATCGAGCTGCATGAAAAACAAGCAGGCTGTAAACATTTTCCTTAAAGTGAAAACATTTCCCTTCAAGTGACAGTCATTTTAGCTCAAATAAAAGTTCTTTTCCAGTTAAAGGAACATTAACAAAAATCCATCTAGTCCACTTGCCCCACCTGCTATTTGTAGTGTCTCATCCTCCAAGTCAAGCAGGCCCCATTCAGCACCAGTAAAATTGATAACGTGACTTTTGTAAATGGGATTTAAGCTCCTAAATCTCCCAGTTGCTTCTGAAGATGTTATTGTGCAGGCTTACATGCCTCCCTATTCCGCAAATCATTTTATCCCCATGCTTAATTGCTTTGCTGAACAGGGATGGACTCCTGAATCAGGGCCTGAATTACTGAGGCCAGGTCTACACTGCGACTTTAAATCGGTTTAATGGCCGATATACCGATTTAACGCTGTATCCGTTCACACGACGTCGTCATTAATATCCGAGTAAACGGTTCTCCTTAAATCGATTCGAAACTCCTTAACGAGAGGAGTAGCGCTAATTTGATAGTGAATAACTCGGATGAAGGTTCAGTGGACGGAAATTCGCGTATTGCCCTCCCGGCGGCATCCAGAAGTGCAGCACTGACCGCTCTGTGGGCAGCAATCTGACTGACAGATGCAGCGGGGCTAAGACAGGAAAAGCCCCGCGAAACTTTTGCATTACATTCCTGCTTGGCCAGCGTGGAGCTCTGCATTCAGCACTAGCGGCGGCTCTGATGTGCAGTTATGGAATCGAAAAGAGCTCGCTAGTAGACCGCTGGACTGGGAGATATCTAGGTTCGTCGATGCGTATGAGGAGACAAATCTGTTGTATCCAGCTCCGTTACCAGAACACGAAATGTCCAAAGCGTGCTTGAATAAAACTTCCGGATACAGTCGAGCGTGTCGTGATCAAGCGTAACGGAAGCCAAACTCAAATGGCGCATGAAGGGAGGGAGGGGGTAATGAGGACCCAGCTATCCCATACGTCCCACAGCAGTCTCTGAAAATTATTTGCCTTCTTGCCATGACTCCCAAATGTCTTGTAGGTCAAACATACAAGTGTCTGGCGTGGGTTCAGGGCACAGCTCCCACTTATTCCCCCACAACCACGTGAAAAAAAAGGAAAGATTGAATGTGCCATTGCTTTGCTCAATGCCCTCACGCGAAAAAGGCGCCAAAGGGTTTGTCTTGCTGCCTCACAAAGGGGAGGGGTTGAGGCTGTACCAGCACCCCAGGGCCAGTGTTTTCTTGCCCCCATCAGGCACTGGCTCTCAACACGGAAGTGGGAACTATGGGGATTATGCTGAGGACCAGCTACCACACAGTGCAGCCGCTCCTGAAATCGATGGTAGCCTTTGGACCATGGATCCAAACAAATCGATTTCGGGATCCCACTGTGGACGCGCTAAACCGATTTTATTAGATCTGTTTTGTAATATCGGTTTAAGCTAATTCGAAATAATCGTGCAGTGTAGACGTACCCTGAGTAGAGTGTTTGCAATTTTGCGCAATAAATGAAATTCGGTTGTGTGCCACAGCTTTTGTAATCTAAATTTCAGCTGAGAGCACAGTGTTTACAATCAAGGTATAAGTGACCGATCCACAGCCCATTGATGTCAATGGACTGGCTACCACTGATTTCAATAGGCATTGTTTTTGTTTTTTTCTTTATGGTGGATAAAAAGGGCCTGAAAGGGGTTTTGTCTAGTTGTTTTATTAACATTAGAATTCAGGTCTTGTCAACATCATTTTCCCTAGAGCACTCTATGGACACTGGACAAGTGGCAAGATAGTGGTGTCATAAACACAAGGTGAGTGAGACTGTATTAACTGTGAAGTGGAGTGGTTTGTACTCAGACTGTTTGGAGTTCTTTGGTCTGAGGTTTTTTGAACATCTATTAAACTAAAAGACTCTCACCCTGGCCTACTCCATGAAGATCTGAGAGGCTCCAGATCCTCATCTCCGTGTCCTCCAAGGGATACTTGCCTGAAAAACAGGGAAGGAAAGACTTGATTTTCCTGGGGTTAAAAAACAAGCAGACAGAAAAAATCTTTATAGAAATCCCTTTCGGGCCTTCTTTATATACCCTAATGGAGTCAAAAAGGGCACACCCCCCGTTCCTGTATCTCTGGATTTACAATGGCAGAGTTGGCAGGTCCTCTCCTACGGGATCAGCTGGGTGGTGACAGAGTAAGTGCAGGAGAAGCGAAGGGGGCGTATAAACACAACTACCAGTCTGTCCCTCCACTACTCGCTTCGGATGATGTTACAAACTGTAAGGAGGAAGCTCATTTCACAACCACCACCTTCTCTGAGGATTTGCATAAGAACCTGTTGTTGCAGTACTAGGACCTTTTACATGCTATGTGTATATGATGCCATCCATCGCGGGCAGAAAGCTAAGCAGTAGAGTAGCCAAGCCAAGTTATAGCTCAGATATCCAGTGGGTTCCTGACTCTCATATGTAACTGCAGCTGTTCACCAGGTTAGGAATTTGACTGCACCAGCTAAGCTCCAATTCAGCTATGCACTTCCTGCACCGTAATGAAGAGTGAGCTCACCCATCTTGCAATCAGGAAAATAGTGTGCACAGCCAAATGAGAAGTAGGCAACATGCGGCATGGTACCCAGCCCAGAGACTCAACTTCATTGTAGCAAGTGCCACAAGCCTGAGCCTGCACTGGTGTGTGCACCAGGAGCTGGGAACAACTGCAATAATTAGTGTGTGTCCCTCCCACGGCTTTTTATACATGGTCTAATCCACTGCCTTGGCCCACTCCCAATGGACAGTAAAATGGACCCAAGCAATGGACCCAGTCTTCTGCATAGTGAACCAGACGACAGGAAACCTGCATCCTATTCCTGGCTCCGCCACCGACGTTCTGTGGCGGAGGCCTTGGGCCAGTCATTTCACGGCTCTGTGCTTCACTTTCCCCATTTGTAAAATGGAGACACCTGTCTCTTCTTTGTAAAGCGCTCTGGGGCTATTAATGGAAATGCTGTGGTGTCAGTATTAGTATTCTCCTGGAGGGAAACACATGGTCCTGGGAGACCAGCACTGTTATTTCACTATTATAAAAGCAAGTATAGCAGAAGCACCCAAATGCATAAAACAGCATATTAAGGACTCACTTTGGACCCATGTGGAGAAGCAGCCGGCAGAGTATGAGGAGCTGCAGGCATGGAGCTAATATTCTCAAGCACCATTCAGGTCAGACCAGGACTAGGCTTGCTGACCACCCCACGGGTGCTCTCAAACCTGCTGTCTAGTCACTGCGTCAGCCTGCTCCCTGGCGGTCATCGCAGCAGAGTGTGTGTGCAGGGTGCCAGGGCGGGCTAGATGGGTCCTGCAGCGGAGCGGAGATGTGCTGGGTTTATCATCTATGGGGGATTTTTACACAAAGCTGAGCTTTCATTTTGATACTTGTTTGTTCTTCCCAGGAACACAAGGGGAAGGTTCCTTTTTCCTAGGCAGCACCTAAATCAGGCAGCCAGCAGGGTCCCCTCAAAAAACAGCCCCTGCACAGGCTGTGAACTCCCCTTCCCTTCTCAACCTCCACACTTTAGGGCCACACCCCTGGTTCTGAACCCCACCCCCAGTTCAAACCCACACCCACACCACATGTTGACATCTCCCTAAGGCTGAGAAATATCTCTCCTTTCACTCAAGGGCCCTGCCAGTCAGCAGAGAGCTCAGAACTGCCCTTGCTTGCTGATGGGCCTAAAGAAGCAGGAGCACAGTGTGTGTGGAGGGGGTGGGGGGGAATGCCTGCCTTGGAGGAGTTAATCTGGATTAGCCTGGAATCCTTGCACTGAGCCTGCTTCTACTGCAACTGCCTTCTCCAGAGACTAGATGTCCCCCATGTGGCAGAGGGCAGTACTGCATCCTGCAGGACAGAACTCACATTAGAGACTATAGATAGCAGAGGCCAGATGTAGCTAGTAACGCAGGCTGCTGAGACAGGTTGTTGTACATTATCCAAGAAGCATTAAGGATCAGGGAATATAATCATGGCCCTTATTGTGGGAGCAGCTGCAGAAGCAGCCAGGAGTGCTGCACTGGTGGGGAGAGGGTAAAATGGGACCCGCTCCTCCCCCAGCACCTTTGGATCCAGAACTGCAGGGGAGGCCTCTCTCCTGCCAGCTCTGGGGAAACTGCACCCAAGTAGTGCCTCCCCTCCCCCATCTCTTCACCTTAGCATCACTGCACTCTTACCCTCTCCTCCCATGCCCTTTTATTCTATAGCTGATCCCCTCTGAACTAAACCACCCAAAACAAAAAAATAACTCTGGCACCAAAATGCTGTTTGCTCCCATCACATTGTTCTCTCTGCTGGTGTGTTAGACCCCTTCTCCTGTCCTGGGTCTGTCTGCTACTGTGAGTTTATACAGCGCGTAGCACAGTGGGGCCCCAGTCTTGGTTGGTCCTTAGGTGCTACCATACTAAACATGATTAACAATACATACTAATGTGGCTGACAAGTGAGGTATCATGGTGGCTCTTAGGCCCATCAGCCCTACTGGCCATCCCACTGGAAGCTGTCTCACTATAATAATGTAATTCACAAAACAATTACAGCCCAGTTTTATTGGAGGAAATTTAAAAAAAAAAAATCATGAGAGCTGCCTTGTGCTGAAGTTCTGAGCAAAACAGAACTCTTTGCACTCCTTAAAACAGTTGTTAATGTGATGTATTGTAAACTGAGTTAAAAGCTACCGCTTTAAATTCCAAGGCATGTCCTGGTCTTGCCTCCAGGCTAGGAGACCCCAAGGGAAGTGTTCAATGATCGGTGTCAATCTGTACCACCCAGCCTAGAACAACATGAAGTGAATTGTGCCCCTCTGCTTTAGGGAGCAGCCTGTTTTCTCTCTCTCTGTTTTGGGGTTCTGATGTGTTATTGTATACTGAATTCCTGCAAATAAAGTTGTGTTACGTTGCACCCTTTCAGCCAGAGGATTTTATGTTTTCACCTAGCTTCTCTGTGTGTATGCTGGGAACTTAACAGTTAAGGGCTATGCTTTTTACTAGGGCTGTCGATTAATCACAGTTAACTCACGTGATTAACTCAGAAAAATCAATTGCAATTAATCGCAGTTTTAATCGCACTGTTAAACAATAGAATACCAATTGAAATTTTTTGAATATTTTGTACATTTTTCTACATTTTCATATATATTGTATTCTGTGTTGTAATTGAAATCAAAGTATATATTATTTTTATTACAAATATTTGCACTGTAAAGATGATAAACGAAATAAATAGTATTTTTCAATTTGCCTAATACAAGTACTGTAGTGCAATCTCTGTCACGAAAGTACAATTTACAAATGTAGATTTTTTTTGGTTACATAACTGCACTTCAAAAGAAAACAATGTAAAACTAGCCTACAAGTCCACTCAGTCCTACTTCTTGTTCAGCCAATTTCTAAGACAAACAAGTTTGTTGACATTTACAGGAGATAATGCTGCCCTCATCTTTTTTACAGTGTCACAGAAAGTGAGAACAGGCATTTGTATAGCCCTTTTATAGCTGGCATTGCAAGTTATTTACATGCCAGATATGCTAAACATTCATATGCCTCTTCATGCTTCAGCCACCATTCCAGAAGACATGAGTCCATGCTGATGACACTAGTTAAAAAATGCATTAATTAAATTTGTGACTGAACTCCTTGGGGGAGAATTCTATGTCTTCTGCTCTGCGTTTTAACCACATTCTGCCATATATTTCATGTATAGCTGTCTCAGATGGTGACCCAGCACATATCGTTCATTTTAAGAACACTTTCACTGCAGATTTGATAAAATGCAAAGAAGGTACCAATGTGAGATTTCTAAAGATAGCTACAAGGTTTAAGAATCTGAAGTGCCTTCCAAAATCTGATCAGGACGGGGTGTGGAGCATGCTTTCAGAAGTCTTAAAAGAGCAATACTCCAATGCGAAAACTACAGAACCTAAACCACAAAAAAAGAAAATCAACCTTGTGCTAGTGGCATCTGACTCAGATAATGAAAATGAACATGCGTCGGTCCATACTGCTTTGGATTGTTATCGAGCAGAACCCGTCATCAGCATGGACGCATGTCCCCTGGAATGGTGGTTGAAGCATGAAGGGACATATAAATCTTTAGCACATCTAGTACATAAATATCTTGCAATGCCAACTACAACAGTGCCATGAGAATGCCAGTTCTCATTTCTAGGTGACATTATAAACAAGAAACAGGCAGCATTATCTCCTGCAAAAGTAAACAAATTTGTTAGTCTGAGTGATTGGCTGAACAAGAAGTAGGAGGACTGAGTGGACTTGCAGGCTCCAAAATTTTACATTGTTTTATTTTTGAATGCAGGTTTTTTTGTACATAATTCTACATTTGTAAGTTCAACTTTCATGATAAAGAGATTTCACTACAGTACTTGTATTAGGCGCAAGTTCCTATTACGTGTGGCTATTCAGCACCTACTGCTCTGATGATGGTCATGCAACTGGTTGCAAAACAGTTTCTATTCTAGTCCCCTGTCTTCACACTCTCTTAACTTCCTGGAGCTATGACTGAAATTTTCCATGGTTGGATTCTGTCACAAGGGGTGGGGAGTTGGGGTGGGGAGCTGAGGGGTTAAAATTTAAGTACAATTTTGGATTTAGAACAAGGCCAAAATATGTTTTCCCATTACAAAATATTACTAATAATAATTCTGTCTACTTTTATTTTTCCACAGGGTTAACTCAAAAACTGCTGAGCTCAGAAACTGCACACTTCGGGCTGGCTCAGTTTCATAGGAGCAGATGATGACGATGATGATCGCTGTAGCATGTAAGAGCTGCATCGGGGCCCCACAGCACAAGCATGTAATAGAAAGGCACCATCAGGATCTGCCATTGTGGGAGCAGCCCCATGTAAAGCACATTGCAGTAGTCCATCCTGTATGTGACAGCTATTGGGAATGTGTGACTCAGAGAAAAAAGACTGCAGCCAAAGGTTACAGCTAACCAGCCTGTGGTGTTTGGGACAGGGCCGATGATCCCCTAAGACCCCAAAGCTAATAGCAAAGTCATTGCACAATTGTCAGGAGTACAGCTCTGCAGCTGCACCTGCTCAGTCTCCTAATGAGACCTGATCAGCTGAGGAAGCCAGCAGGCTGGTTCTTAGCCCAGCAGCAGCAGCTCGCTCGCTGCTCAATGCATATGCCCTCTGCTCACCCCACTCGAAGACCTGCTCCAGAGTCCAGCCTATACCCTGCCCTGCACCCACCCTTGTTCCAGTCCTGTCCCAGCCTCGTTCCTGCCTTCATTGACTCCAGAGAATCCAGTTCTGAACCTCGGCTCCTATTTCTGGCTCTGATTCTCTCTCACCCCTGGGCTCTGGCATTCAGACTCTGACTACTGTTCTGACTCTTGGCCCTGGTTCCTGGTGATGACTGTCTCAACCCTTGGCTTTGACATTCAGATGCTGATTCCTGCTCTGATCTGGTCTTCTGACAACATTAGAGGCACATACATTGCTCCCACCCATTCCTCCAGATGTTCCCCCCAGCCAACCAGCATCACTTCTGAACTGAGCCTTACCCAGCTTCCTGTAATCCAAGTCCTGGTCTTGGTGAAGCACTGGGTGGGGGGTCATGTAGAGCCAGATCCACTGCCAGTGAAACTCAGTGTAGCTGTATTGACTTTCATGGAGCTACATCAGTTTATACCAGATGAGGATCTGGCCCATGGATGTTAGAATCTGGGCTCAATGAAAAGGAGACAGAGAGCTGAGTATCCGTGTCATACTGGTGGCACTGCACCCTCCATCACCTGGCAAACAGACCTAGTGGCCTCACATATCCATAAGCAAGAGGAATGATGTAAGGGAGCTCATATGTAGGGGAGGAATTACTTAGCACTGCCCTCTGCAAACTTCCGAACAGGAAGGAGCAAACCCAGTGTCAGGCAGTGTTCCATGTACCATGTGTTGAGTAATAACATGAGGGAACTCCATGCTTATAAAATTAAACTGGCTCTTTAGTAAGAAAAGGATATACAGTAATGCTGCAACTGCAGCTAGCATTCCAGCCATATGCACACAGACTGACTTCCTGGTACTTCCTCCAAACCCTTCCTTCCTGCAAGCTGTGTGCCTCCCTCCAAATTCCATTGAGGTTGCTACAGACAGCCTCCTCTATCACTTCAATGACCCTCACACAAGCCAGTAGGTGAATCCAGTGCTGTGCTCTGAATTAGCTTTGAACTCTGTGCTTGCCTATTACAAACCTTATGAAAATTGTGTATCAGGCTCAGAGCAGCCAGATCTAGCCATGATTCATGTCCTGCCTACAGTGTAGCAGTCATGCATTTCAGGAGCAGGTGTTCTAGTTGCTAGCAATGCTGTTTGTACCATGCACAGGGTAACAGCTAGGTCATTCACTTGAACTTTTGTGAACCTTTTGGTCTGTGCTGCAGGCAAAAAGCATCCATTATCTAACCAGAATCAGGCTGTGGATTTTGACTGGTTCCGACTGGAAACAAAGGATGCCAAACTCACATCATGTACAGACACTATCATTGCCTGCTATTAGGATGGGCAGGAGTAGAGCAAGTTTTAATGCAGGTAATTGGCTGGCTGGTCAGGTCAGGTCAGGCTCTGAATCCAAATGAAGTTGTTCTCTGTTGGGATTGTATGGAAACAAACAGCGCTGCAACACTAGCTCCATATGAGATGTATGGTCCATGGGCGCTGTCCAGAGTGCTAGAGAGAAGCAAAGTGTTCTCAGTTGGCTCTGACAGTCTAGCCATAGGACTGTAGTCATTTTTTAAACTCCTTGGAGGAGACAGGACAAAAGGGAGTATTTAGTTTGTGTGTGCAGATTTATAATAAACCACAAAGGAATGCCCCCGCCGTATTGCTCTGCATACTTCTGGTATAACTTCAGTGGGACTCCACGGCAGATACAAGGGTCTGGCCCTGTGAATCAGATTGCAGGATCTGGGCCTAAGCCAGCAGCCAGATTTGAATAAGGATGGGGAGGTGGCTCGGTGAGTAGATCTAGGGAGGGCATTTTCCACATGGGAGAAGGCTCAGAAACAGGCCTGAAAATGAAGGGGGTGCGGAAGTTCCAGGCACAAAGGAGGAAAATGAAAGGACAGACAGTCAGAGATAGAGGACTGGCCAGCCCAAAGCAGTAAGCCAAGAGGAGATGGAACTAAAATGGAGCAAGATGAGAAAGGACACAGCCCATCCACAGCCAGGTTAATGGTCAGGCAGTCAGTGGGGACCGCCAGCTATGGTGGCGGTCGCATCTGCCAAGATTTGCAACAATTTGTCACCTCTTGATCACTTGGTGCCCAGGTGTCCTGTTATGGAAATCATCCCCACATAGGATCAGATAATGTCTCCGAGGGACCACAGTGCCCCATCAGTCTACTGTCACCAAAATAACATGAACAAGTGGAGCTGGGTGACTCGGAGAGGTGGATGAGCCACATGGGGAACAGGTTGGTCTTGCTGAGGTGGTGCCCATGGCAATGAAGATGGGATGCTGGAACTGAAGTGAAACAGGGTCAAGGGTGAACTAATTGAGTATCTGTGAATCCCCTGCCAGGCTAGAGTATAAGTGGAGTAACTGGAGCTTGTCTGAGTTACAGACGAGTGTTTTCTGTAGAATCAGGTCCCAAACGCAGCTAGTGTGAGCAGGAAATGTGGAGCAGAGATACATTCCCATGAGACTTAGTGTCAGAACTCCATCTCGCAGTGCCCCCCATTGTTTGTGTGGTAGTTGGTCCCATCTCATACTTCATTGCTTCTTCCTCCTTCCTTCTCCTGCCACAGCTCCTTTCTCCAGTCTACTGAGTGAGCTGCTTTCTATGGTCACTCGTGCTCAGTAATACATGCCTGGGTCCCGGGCCAGATCCAGGAACAGAAGCCCCCACACAGCTCGCATTGCACAAATCAAGTAAGGGAGAACAGGCTTTGCCCCCGGTCTTTGCTTTAGTATTTATGCTTATGGGTTCTCCATGAATAAAGCCCTGAAAACTGACCCTCATTTCAGAGAGCAAGAGAGAGACTGAAGCCTCAGAGCTCTTGGACCATTATTAACATAGTGAAACCAGCTCTAATACGCACCAAGTCTCATTGTAATTGTCTCCTCCTCGTCTGACACAGAGGAGAACCCACTATCTCTGCCATTAAAGGTGATAATGACGGTGAATTTCCCAGAGGCTTTCAGTTAAGCTGCAGAAAGAGCAGCCACAGCTGGGCACAAGGGCATCTTTCTTAGGCTTCATCTACACTGTCACTTTCATCATTAAAACTTTTGTTGCTCAGGGATGTGATAAAACACTTCCCTAAACAACAAAAGTTTTAACGACGAAAAGTACCAGTGAGGACAGCACTTCTTCGGCAGGAGCCGCACTCCTGGTGATGAAGCTATCGCTCCTGGCTGGCTACACAGCGCACCTTACAATAGCGCCGCTGCAGTGGCCCAGCCATGCCATTGTAAGGGGCTCAGTGTAGACATAGCCTTATCGCATGGTGTAGCACCCAGCTGCATACCAGAGACTCATGCTACATTGCAGATACACAAGGGATCACTGTGGTGTTGGAAGGCTTTCAGTGTCATGCCATGAAAGTCATGCAATATCCTCTACCCCCACTGCTCCACTTTGCAGCACGGTGCCCTCCTTAGAGCAGTCTGGTGGCTGCCAGCCTGTGACACGTTGCCATATCATTGTGGCAACTAAGCACTTTTAAAGCAGATACTAAAACATAAAGGGCTTGATCCTGCCAGCACAGGTGCAGAGAGATGCAAGCTGTATAGAGACACTGATCCAGCATTGGAGAGAGTGTAGCTACGCATCCAACTGGTTACTCTGGCCAAGGAGCAGAAGGGAGGCCTGAGAAGGCAGACCATTGCTAAGCAGTGAGGATCCCCCTTGAGCTAACATCCTGGCGGGCACCTCCACTCTCTCTCTAAACTCACTCCCTTTTTGCCATGCACTCCATAGTTGAGGAGTAAGAGCCCTGCAGGACTGATGCATCTGATGAAGTGGGTATTCACCCACGAAAGCTCATGCTCCAAAACGTCTGTTAGTCTATAAGGTGCCACAGGATTCTTAGTTGCTTCTCCAGGACTGAGATTCACAACAGCTCAGTGGGGAGGGCTGCATCTAGTACTGCTAGGGCCTCTCCCTGCATATCCACTGGAGCACACCAGCCTTGTACTGTAAATGCTTCCAGCTCATGTGTATCTGGAGCATGGTGCATGGTGCTGCTTATGGCTAGTGCCTGGGTACTGAAGCTATACATGCCTCACTGCATATACAGCAGAGGATAGGGTGTGTGTGTTGGTTAGCAATGCTGATGCAAAAAGGGGGGCTAATATCTAACAGATCCTGATGCCTTTCTGAGAAGGCAGGGGACACTTAAGCCCAAGAAAGGCACAGGAAGGCCTGGGTCCAGATTATTTAAATTGTCAGCTCTTCGAAGCTCTTTTTGCTCTGTTTTTATACAGCACCTAGCACCATGGGGTCCTGGTCCAGGACTAGGGCTGCTAGGCATGACCACAATACAAACAATAACTAACAATTCTCACAGTTATGCCAATTTACACAGGCTGAGAAAAATACCACCACTGCCTAGCTCAGATCTAGTGCTTCTCATCAGTAGACCCCAGAGCGCTTTACAAAGACAGCAAGCACCATTATTCTCATTTTCCAGATGAGGCAACTGAGGCACAGGAAATTGAAGTGATTTGCCCAAGGTCACCAAATAGGTCAGTGGCTGAGCCAAGAATAGAACCCAAGTCCCAGTCCAGTGCTGTATTCACTAAGCCACACTGCCTCTCTGACAATGGTGTATCCTTGCTAGTATAAATGCATCCTTGACACTGATGCACTAGCTGGAGCAAAGCTACAGTTCCACAAATTCAGCCCTGATAAAAGGAGGAGACACACAGGAGTTCCTGAGCCATAACTACTTCCTGGGTGCTGTCTTTGGGAAGCACAGGATCTGTCTCCCTAGGACACATGGCACCAAAAACTGAGACTGTATCCTACATGGGGTGCTATGCTGAAAGATGCACACTCCACTTTCCCATCAGCAGTACCTGGTGGGAAGGAAACAGCGACAATGTAGGTGAACATTAATATTTGTACTGGTATAACATAGCACACAGAGGGGCTGACAGAGGTAACCCATAGAGTGAGGGATCTGTATCTAGTGCAGATTTCACAGGGATAATGATAATGCTGCAGTGTGTACAATAGGAGAGCTGGTTTTGCTGCAGATATCCCTGAGCAGCTTCTTTCACTACTTCAGCATAGACAATTTCTTGCACTAGAAATGAGGGTTTTCCAGCCCCAGCAAGTGTGTTGCCACCATCATCTCTGTGGTTAGATGTTGATAGATGTTTGGCTATATGTGTGTTCCCTCTATGTGTGTGTTCCCTCTGTGTGCCACCCCAGTCCCGCACACACCGCCGGCATGGCAGATCTCAAGCAAACCATTCAATGACCACAAGATTCATTAAGGGATACAGGCACTCAGCCAGGGTTATTGTTGACAAAGCATGGTACTAGTATCCCACAGACTCTACTGGACCATTAATACATGTATGCTCGTAGCAGTGGACCAGCTCAGTGAACAGCGGGACTTTCTGTTCCTCCCTAAGGCCAGACAAAGATACTCCCTCTGAGATGCATCTTTATACCCTGATACAAATAAGTTAGTACTGCCCCTTTAACATAGTTAGTTACCATCTCCTGACATCGCTAGTTATCACCCATCATCTTGAACATGTTAGTTCAATCAAAAACATCTCTATTATGTACTATCATCCTGACCTTA
Source organism: Chelonoidis abingdonii (assembly GCF_003597395.2). Classification (NCBI taxonomy): domain Eukaryota; kingdom Metazoa; phylum Chordata; order Testudines; family Testudinidae; genus Chelonoidis; species Chelonoidis abingdonii. Next base: position 9,846,182 of record NC_133781.1, read on the forward strand.
TCTTTTAGGAGAGGTCAGTGGGTTCCTGTTATCCTTGGGGAATGTTTTTGTACCATCCTTGATACTGGATGTACCACTGGTACCACTTGGTATTCGGATGTGTTTGTGTGAGCATTCTGTGACTAGCACTTTTCAGGAATGTGTCTTTCTGCAATATCAGCCCTGTTTTTGCCAAATTCTGTGAGCAGGTCCTGCCTTGTACCAGGCCTTTGATACAAGAGCTTATGTCTCAGGCTCTCCTCCTACTACAGTCTCCTCCACCTTTTTCCTGGGCTGTGTATCATGGTCATTTCCTGAGTACGTTACAGCATCTGAGTTCCCTGAGTCTGTTGCTCCCAATACGTTTCAGAACCTGCCCTTAAGAGTCCCACACAGAAATCGCTGGAAATGGAAGATGACCTGGTCTGGAAGTTGGTCCAATAAAAGATATTACATCACCTACCTTGTCGCTGTTCTGGAAAAGCAGGTGACCTGTTTCTGGCTGGTAAAGTCTGACACACAGTGGTCCGGGTCCTGAACTGCACTAGGATGGGGAAATGTAATTAATATAATTAATTAATTTAAATTACTTGAGCAAGACTGGCAGGTGCAGATAAGCTCTGCTTAGTACCACTGAACTGGGGGAGCTCAGAGGCCTCTTTCCACCTTCCTGACCCTGGGGCCAGCCCTGGTACAATTTGGCCCCTGGAGTAAATTAGTGCAGCCTCAGGGCTGCTTTAAATTTTGTGAACTGGAACGATTCCCTAAAGATCATTCTGGCAGTCAAGGATCATTGGAGCTCCATTTGTTCCCCTGCCCCAGCAAGCCTCCACCCACCCCCCAGAGAACAGAGAAGGCTGGGGAGCTATGTTAGGTTCCCACTACCCAAGGAGTCCATGACATCAGAGGAATTCCCAGCTGCCCCTTTGGAAAGGCTTTCAGGCTGGTTTGTGTTTCTTCAGCAATATGAAGGGGCTGGCATGGGGGCAAGAGATGTGACCCGTTGCCCCTACTACAGAAGTCATTAATAAAAAGGCAAGGCAAGGTGCCTAGACAAAGGCTGCACCTTTAGAGCATCAGAAAGAAACTGGCCTCCCTCAGCTTCTGGTCAGCATCCAATGCAGCCTCCCCTGACAACTCAGCTAGCCAGTCTCTCTCTCTCCCTGGCCTCCCTCCTCAAGGAAGGCTCTGGAAAAGAGCAACAAAGAGTCCTGTGGCATCTTATAGACTAACAGATTTATTGGAGCATAAGCTTTCGCGGGTGAATATCCACTTTGTCAGACACATGTGGATGACGAAGTGGGTATTCACCCATGAAAGCTTATGCTCTAATACATCTGTTAGTCTATAAGATGCCACAGGACTCTTTGTTGCTCTTTTCCAGAGCCAGACTAACATGGCTACCCCTCTGATTCTGGAAAAGAGGTGGGTTTTATAGGATGCCCTGATGGCAAAGCCAAGCTCTGGGAGAGCAAGTTCCACAGCCCAGGACCCCATCATAAGAATGCTCTGCCTTCAAGAATTTCCACTTGTTTGTACCTTCAGCATAGGTGCCTTAGATGAGCTCAGCTGCAGAGTTCACATCCCAGGAGAGAGAGAGTCTCGGAGAATAAGCTGAATGCTGCCGTTTGTCTGGGCTGTGAGAAATATCCACAACCACAGAACCTGTGGTTTTCACAATTCAGCTCTGGATGATCCAAACTGACCCCACTTCATGGCAGCCCTTTTAAATACTGCATTGCATTGCTGCCACAGAACACAGTTTTCACCCAGTTTGTAAGAAAGTATCTCAATGAGTGCTGACATTTCTAAAGTCCACGCACTGATTCTTGCGACAAAATATGTGGAACTTCAAGAGTGACTGTCTCAGTGCCAAACCTGCCACTGTACAAAAATATTGTAAAATTGCTAAATTTGGGGGCTTCACAAGGGTTCAGAGCGAAATGGCAAACACTTCTGTGAAAACCAGGTAGGGGTTGGTTGATTTTTGCAGTCTCAGTCACAAAGCTGATGATGAGGATAATAAAAGGAAGGGATAAAAAAATATTTTCTTTGGACAAGATGCCTTCCAGGGCTCAGACACCAAAATATTCTGACCTGGGTGCCTAAAATCCATACTTAGGTCATGTAAGGGTGTAGATTCACCCCTATGGCACCTCCTGCTGGTCATCCTCAGCAATTAGCTCATTTTCCAGCCAGAAGCACCCTCTGCAGACCAGTGATCCACCTTACCTCACTCTGGCTTCTGTGTCCCTCCCAGTGCCCCTTTAATTGGGTGCTGCCCCCTCGCAGTACCACCACAGTTCTGGGTCTCCCCCTCCCAGGAGAACCCCCACCCACTATCCCCACTTTACCTCAGTCTTAGGCTACTGTCAGTCCCCATCTAGCCCCTGCTCACTGGGGCAAACTGCAGTGTACATCACCCATCATAGGCAAAGGGGGTTTTGGATCTGCTGCCTCTGCTTACCCATGGGCTGTCCCCTGCAATCCAGTACCTAATAGGCCTTACCAGGCCTGCAGCCTGGGGCTCTCCTAGGCCAGAGTGCCCAGCTCCTCTGGGCCTTCTCCAGTCCTACTCCAGTCTAGGTTCCTTACTTACCACCTTGCACCCAGGCCCTTCTCCCTCTGCAGGCAGAGGAAGACTGACTAGGCTCCTGGCTCAGTGCCTCTTATAGGGGCCAGCTGGGCCTGACTGCGGCTTGGCCACAGCTAAGCCTACCTTCCCGAATCAGCCCAGGCTTCTTGCCCCAGCCCCAGCCCTCTCCTGGGCTGTTTTTAACCCTGTCAGGGCAGGAGCGGGTAACCACCCTGCTACAGGCCACTACAAAGAAACAGACATATTTCCAGAAACACTGTGTATCCCCAGCTCCCCTGAAGTTCACATGAATTACAGATGCTCACAGTACCGGGTTTACAGTGGTGCCAGCGGTGCCATGGTGCCAGACCCATGCTCAAAAGGGTCCCTGGCACAGCTTGCTCCACTTGTGCTGTGCCCCAAACTGCTGGCTCCTTTCCACCCCCTGGCTCCTCCCCACCGTTTGCTCCTCTCAGCCGGCTGGCCAGCCTAGGGCTCCTCTCCACCCTCGTCACTGGCAGGCAAATCCAGCACCTCAACACATAGAGACCTCCTCCACTGCCCAGTGCCCACCCCCAACAGACCCTCCACTGCCTAGCACCCCAAAAAACACAAATGTTCCCCAATGTCGAGCACCCTTCGCCTCCTCATAGCCTACACACACACCCAGCAAGGTCCAGGGGGCACTGGGCATAGAGAGTCGCGGGCTGTTGGGTGAGGGGCGGTCTGGTGCAGCACAGGCCTGTCCATGAGGGGAAGAGGCATGCCAGCAGCACAGGGCCAGGCAAGCCAGTGTGCGTCTGGTGGCTGCTGGTTTGTAAAGAGTGCCCTCGCAATGGGCTGGCCAGAGCAGGGCCACCCCTGCCATGCCATGCCCCATTGCCCCTGGCCAGCCCCTCGCTCCGGGGACCAACCTCCCTGCACCGTGCTCCATTGTCCCCATGGAGGCCCACAAATATTTTTGGTGCCAGGCCCACAAAAGGTTAATCCAGCCCTGGATGCACCACAGTTTTCTCTTTAGGGGCCTAAATATGGATTTGGGAGTCTAATTTTAGGCACATAGGTTTGGAAATGTTGGCAGTATCCAATAAGCTCATGCTTCATGCTAGGCCTGGGCTGCATCACCTAATTGCCGGGAGATTCGGTTTTGATGTCTCTATTGGTGGCAAATTCGCCTGGTGATGTGCAGTACTGTTCATGGGGCTTGAGCTAAAGGGTACACAGAGGCCTCGACAGTCTCCAAGGCTGACAAGCGAGGACACTTCGCTAGTGCTAAAATCCACAGGTTTGTTTAAATAACATTAGATATTAACACGAGACAGGCAGTGTGGTCAGATAGCTAGGATGTAGGAGTTTGGAGACCTTGGTTCTAGTCCCAGATTTGGCCTACTGTGTGACCGTCTCCAGCCTCTGTTTCCCCTCATACCCTTTGTACAGCACCCAGCACAGTGGGACCCTGATCTCAATCCAATTTTCATGGGGTAATACAGATAGCAATAACATAGATGTGTGTTTTGAATATAAGTTGTATGACAAATGACCACCACACTGGAAATAATCTCACAAGACGTCATCTAAGAAAAAACCCCAGAGACAAACATGGGGGCTGCGCAGGTTTCAGGGTCCACGGCCCTGTAGCAAATTCTCTGTCCCCCCAATGCAGATAACATTTCTCAGCTGGGGTGTCTCCAGCTGAAGAAAGGTAATCCACCCATTAGTCCTGCCTGCATCCAACAGCAACAAGGCAATTAACATTCATAAAAGAGGAACTGATACCCTGGGAGGAGGGAGTGAATATTCCAGCAGAGCAATGTATTTAGCCATGGCCTGGTAGGTTCTGCATTGCCTTCCGCAATCCCCTGAAGTTATTGCAGGCATCTGTGTCTAGATAGGAACATTTTCACACCACCATCCACAACACAGCCTCGCCCCTGTCAGATATCAAAGTCCAAGTTATATTTTCATCTTCTGGCCTCCTGGCCAGTCACATCAGGCTGTATCATCCCTGTTCTCCAGCTGGATGCTATGGAAGACAATCAGCGTCCATTCTACAGCATTCCACTAGATGTCAGGACAACCTAAGGAGAGAGGATGGCAACTTGCTTATGGCATTGTCCCCAAAGGTTCAGCAAACATGGAGTCATGCAGCAACATCAAAGCAGCACTAATGACCTAGGAGATAATTGAACTGGTCACAGCAAAGCGAGTTCTTCAGTGAGGCCCAGAAGCAGCCTGGTCTAATGGACTAGATACAAGCCTGGCAGCCAATTCAGTTCGCAGCTGTGTTGCACACTTAGTGTGAGGCTTTGCACTAATTGTTCAGGGTCAGGTTTTCACCGCCATTCAGCACCCACAATTGCGCTGGATTTTCAGAAGTCCTCAGGATCCAGCCTGCACCCGATCGGCTGAGCGCTTTCCAAAAAAACGAGACTTTAATCCATATGTCATTCAGCTTCCCCTTCTATAAAATAGGCATAACACAACCTACCAGACAGGTGTGGTGTGAGTTAGTTACAGGCTGCTTTCCAGATGTAGTGAATGCCTGCAGTGCCCACTGACTTCTGTGTGATTTATGGGTGGCCAGTGCTGCAGAAAATCATGATTCTAATGTTTGAACAGTGCTTGGTAGATAGGACACCGGAGATATTACATTGTAATGGTAATAACTGTATCCTAGACTGAAACATGTCTGCCTTCTGCTGTTCTGCACACAGGTTTTGTCCCAGTATAACTATTTCAGCAGGGGGTGATATTTTTTTAACCAAACTACTTACACTAGTACCAGGGCCACCCAGGGGGGGCAAGTGGGGCAATTTGCCCCAGGCCCTGCAGGGGCCCCCACCAGAGTTTTTTGGGGCCCCTGGAGTGGGGTCTTTCACTCACTCTAGGGGCCCCGGAAAGCTTCTTCCACTCTGGATCTTCGGTGGCAATTTGGCGGCGGGGGGTCCTTCCTCCCCAGGACCCGCCGGACCCACGGTGGGGGGTCCTTCCTCCCCGGGACCTGCCGCCGAAGATCCCAGGCCCCCTGAATCCTCTGTACTGTACTGTGATATTAACATAAGAACCAATAGTCCATCTAGCCCAATATCCTGTCTTGACAGTGGCTGGTGCCAGGTGCTTCAGAGGGAATGAACATAACAGGGCATTTATCAAGTGATCCACCCCTTCTTGTCTAATCCCAGTTTATGGTAAACAGAGGCAAGGGACACCTAGAACATGGGGGTTCATCCCTGATCATCTTGGCTAACAGCCATTGATGGACCTATCCTGCATGTACTTATCTAATTTTTTTTAACCCAGTTATAGTTTTGGCCTTCACAATATCCCCTGACAATGAGTTCCACAGATTGACTGTGCATTGTATGAAGAAGTACTTCCTTATGCCTGCTGCCTATTAATTTCATGGGGTGACTCCGCTTCATGCATTATGCAAAGGGGTAAATAATACTTTCCTATTCATTTTCTCCACATCAGTCATGATTTTATGGACCTGTGATCATCTCTGGAGACTTTTTTTTAAAATTGGCATCACATTAGCTATCCTCCAGTCATCTGCTACGGAGGATGATTTAAATTAGAGGTTACACACCACAGTTAGTAGTTCTGCAATTTCACATTTGAGTTCCTTCAGAACTCTTGGGTGAATCCCATCTGGTCCTGGTGACTTATCACTGTTTAATTGATCAAATTTGTTCCAAAACCTCCTCTGCTGACACCTCAGTCTGGAACAATTCCTCAGATCTGTCATCTAAAAAGAATGGCCCAGCTGTGGGAATTTCTCTCCATCCTCTGCAGTGAAGACCAATGCAAAGAATTAATTTTAGCTTCTTCGCAACAGCCTTGTCTTTCTGAGTGCTCCTTTAGACCCTTGATTGTCCAGCAGCCTGACTGATGGGCAGGTTTCTTGCTTCTCTTGTACTTTAAAATTTTGCTGTTAGTTTGCGTCTTTTGCTAGCTGCTCTTTAGATTATTTTTTGGCCTGCCTGATTATACTTTTATAAAGGACTTGCTAGTGTTTATGCTCCTTTCTATTTTGCTCAGGAGGATTTGATTTCCAGTTTTTAAAGGATGTCTTTTTGCTTCTAATTGCCTCTCTTTTACTCTGTTGCTAAGCTCTGGTAGCATTGTGGCATTTTTCGGTCTTCTTACAGGTTTTTTTATATGAGGTATACATATAATTTGAGCCTTTCTTATTGTGTTTTTAAATAGTTTCCACGCAGCTTACAGGCATTTCACTCTTGTGACTGTCCCTTTTAATTTCTGCTTAACTAGCTTACCCATTTTTTAAAAGTTCCCCCTTTTGAAGTTTAATGCTACTGTGGTGGGTTTCTTTGGTAATTCCCCCCTACAAGGACATTACATTTAATTACATGATGATTGCTATTTTTGCACAGTTCAGTTAGGCTTTGTCTACACTACCAAGTTGTGCCAACTACACTTATATCGACACCCAAAAGTTGACTTAATAAAATCAGAAAAGATTGCTCACACTAGCACCCTCTGGCAACAGATCACATCCACATTGGGGGAACCATCATCAACAGTGTGAGCAATGCACTGTGGTATGTATCCCACAGTGCAGGGTGACATTTTCTGTCACTAGGTGTTGGGGGAAGGCGGAGTGGATCATGATGCATCTTGGGACCGTGTTAAATGTCTTGTCATGCATTGCTTTGTGTCCAAGCCCTCCATAGGCTTGTGGCTTTCTTTCATGCCATATTTTCAATGGCCATTTTTTGCTATGCAGCCTGGCATCTGTAGTGAGAAGGAATGGACTCCTCACTTCTATCCAAGCTCTGTTAAGTGTCATGAGGACATCACGCAGGGCAGTGCACTTAATCGTGAAATTACTAACAGAGGAAGGCTCATAGGTACCTGACATTCTGCGTGATATGGATAGCAGTAACTTTACATTGCTTTTGGGTACATAGGGTAGGTCATCACTTTTGGGCTAGGGAAACCTGCACTGAATGGTGAGATTGTATCATCATCAGGTGTGGGATGAAGAGCAGTGGCTACAGAACTCTTGGATGTGTAAAGCTATGTCTTGGAACTGTGTGCTGAGCTGGCCCCAGATCTGCGGCGCAAGGACACCAGAATGAGAGCTCCCCTCTCAGCAGAGAAATGTGCGGCAATCAGTGACTCCAGATTGCTACCGGCTGGTGTCAAATCAATTTGGAGTGGGGAAGTTGACCATTGGGGCTGCATTAATGCAAGTGTGCAGGGCAATAAATCACATCCTGCTATGAAGGACTGTGATTCTGGCAAATGTGTGTGAAAGAGTGGACGACTCTACAGAGATGGGTTTCCCTAACTGTGAAGGGGTGATAGATGGCACACATATTCCAATTTTAGCACCAGAACACCTTGGAACAGAGTACATCAATAGGAAAGGGTACTTCTCCATGGTGTTGCAGGTACTTGCAGATCACCATGGGCATTTCACAGACATCAATGCAAGGTGGTCTGGAAAGTTGCATGACACACGTATCTTCAGGAACACTGGCCTGCACAGAAAGCTGTAAGTGGGGACTCTCTTTTCAGACCACAAGATTACAACAGAGGATATGGAAATGCCCATAGTGATCCTGGGAGACCCGGTTTACCCCTGACAGCCCAGGCTCATGAAACTTTACACAGGACACCTGGACAGCAATAAGGAGCATTTCAACAACAGGCTGAGTAGGTGCCAGCTGACAACTGAATGTGCCTTTGGCAGATTAAAAGCATGCTGATGTTTCCTTTACGGCAGGTTAGACCTTAATGAGGAGAATACGCCCATGGTCATAACCGCATGCTGCACTTTGCATAATGTCTATGAATTTAAGGGTGAAATGTTTGCTCGGGGGTGGAGCGCTGAGGCAGAGTGCTTGCTTGTTAAGCTTCAGCAGCCAGCTACCAGGGCTGTCAGAGGAGCCCAGAGAGTGGCAATGCAAATCAGGGAAGCTTTGATGAAGCACTTTGACAATGAACAGCATTAACATTTATCTTTGCTTCCAAGGTGCATTCCAGATTTTTTTCCTCAGAGGCTATGTTGACATTTGGGGTCACATATCTCAGTAAGAAAATGATTAAAATGTCTGTACGTGTACTTGTAGTGATTGCAATGTGAATATGTAGAAAACAAAATAAAGATAATTTATCATTATAAAGCTTTGCCTTTATTGATCAAGGAAAAGCACAGTGACTCAAACCACAGATGCTTGCTGGGAAAGGCGAGACTGGGAAAGGGCAGACACTCACAACTGTGTGTCAGTCCAGCTATTATTGTGAAACTTGTGCGAGGGCGTGGAGTGAAGGAAAAACTGAGGAGACATAGGGTACGTCTACACTGCATGATTACTTCGAAGTAGCTTAAACCGATATTACAAAACAGATCTAATAAAATCGGTTTAGCGCGTCCACAGTGGGATCACGAAATTGATTGTTTGCGTCCATGGTCCAAAGCTACCATCGATTTCAGGAGCGGTGCACTGTGGGTAGTACGTTCCAGCTAACCCATAGTTCCCGACTTCCAGTTGAGACAGGGCCTGGATGGGCAGAAAACATGCCCCGGGTGCTGGGTACAGCCTCACCCCCCCTTTGTGAAGGCAAGCAACAACCCTTGGGCCCTTTTCCGGAGTGCAATTGACAAACGCATAGCACAGCAATCATGGACCCTGAGACAACAAACGGTAATCCTGAACCTTGTCAACACTGCGCGTAACTCGTCTGAAATACTGAACAATGAACTGCAAAGGCAGGAGGAAGAGGAGGAAGCAGCTATTGTCGAGTCGCGAAGGAAACAGCGATGCGAGATGGACGCAGAATCCTCCATAAACGCTGGCCTCACGTTGGAGCTTATGCTGATTAACGGGCATCTTCCTACCCATTGAACGCCAAATTTGGGCACGGAAAACAAGCACAGACTGTGGGAACCGCATGGTTAACGGTGTGGGATGATTCGCAGTGGCTGCGAAACTGCGCAATGCATAAGAGCACTTTCTTAACTTGTGGACATGCTCCCCGCCCCTGAAACGCCATAATACAAACATGAGGAGCAGCCCTCACAGTGGAGAAGCGAGGGCAATTAGCCCTCTGAGCTTGCAAACGCCAGACAGCTATCGCGGTCAGTCGGAAATCAATTGGAGTGGGCAAATCTACTGGTGGGGCTGCATGAAGCAAGTAGCAAAAGCAATCGTTAAGCTGCTGCTACGAAGTTGGGCTCTGGAAACATCAGGGGATAAGGGAGGATTTGCTGCAATGGGTTTTCCGAACTGTGGTGGGGCTCAAGATGGAACCCATAATCCCTATTTTGGCCCAGAGCGCTCAGGGCCCCCCAGTACGTAAGACTGCAAGGGTACTTTCAAAAGGGTGCTGCAAGCACTGGTGGACCACAAGGAACGTTCACCCACATCCACGTGGGAGGCCAGGAAGGGTCATGACACTCGCGTCTTCAGGAGCACCTAGTCCGTTAAACGGCTGCAGCAAAGGGAAGTACTCCCAGACAGAGAAAATAACCGAGGGGATGTGAAATCGTAGTTCCTTGGTGACCCAGCCTACCTCCTTGAGCCATGTGTCTCAGAAAGCCATACACTGGCAGCCGGACAGTGGTCCAGGAGCGTTAAAAAAAAAAAAAAAAAAAAAAAACTACAGGCTGAGCCAATGCCGGATGTGGTAAAGTTGCATTTGGCCGTTTAAAAGGTCGCTGCGGATCACTTAACTTACTCGCTTAGAACCTCAAGCCAAACCAATGTGCCCTGCTGCTAGTGCTGCTTGCTGTGTGCGCCAACAAAGTCTTGTGAAGACATAAGGGGAGACTTTTGGCTGGGTAAGGAAGGCGAGGCAAAATCACCTGGCGCTGATAAGATCACCAGAGACCAGGGCCATAAAGAAGCACACCTGGAGGCCTGCGCATCAGAAGAAGTCCCTTGAAAACGAGTTTCAGCACGGCCCATGGGTACGTGTGACTCGTGTTGCTTCCCCTTGAAGACCCTCCGCATTTGATGGACTATCAGTGTAAGCAACCCACCCTCCCCCTTTTGAATTACGAGTGGGCGAAGGAAATAAATTACAGTCTCATTTGAAATCAATTTATGATTCATAAAAGTAAATGCATTCTGTTAAAAATAAGTGTTTTTTCTACAACTTTCCCTGTAAGCAACCCACCCGCCCCGTTTCCGAGTATGCTTTATTACAAGGAACTATAAAAAAAGCGAGAATAGGAAGGTACCTGGCGCTGTGCTTTGAAGGAGGGAAGGGAAGCCATTAAGCACATTGTAGGTAATTACACCTTTACTTGAACTCTCAGGGGGTGGAAAGAGTAGGCGGGTCAAGAAAGCCTCCCCCCCGCGTTCTTAACACGTATGGTGAGGAGATATGGAACGGGGCTTGCAGGGAGGTTATTACAGGGCTGCAGCGGACCTGCTACTGCGCTCCCACTTCCTGAAAATCCACCAGCAATTGGCAGAAATCATTTGAGCACGCAGCAGAGCACGTTGGCAATCTCGCCAAGGCTGGTCGCCTCCTAGCCTCTCCAAGATCGTTCACTGCATCTTTCCTGTATTGATGAAGGAGTGGTACAATTCTGTTTTATCCCTCCATTGCGTGTGTACTTCAATAATTTCTGTAACATTTCCATCTCGCACTTTCTTCTTCCTCCGCCGTATCAGAGCAAGCCCTCGGATGGCATAGGGACTGCAGAGAAGGCACTGCAGGAAAGGCAACCAGGGAAAGTATGTGGAAA
>NC_133781.1:9864470-9928828 GCF_003597395.2 Chelonoidis abingdonii
TTGTCTCCCCATACAGCGATCAGACCTAGTATCTCCCGTACGGTCTATGCTGGAGCTCTTTTTCGATTTCAAACTGCATCGCCAGCCGTGCTGATCAGAGCTCCACGCTGGGCAAGCAGGAAATGTAATTCAAAAGTTCGCGGGGCTTTTCCTGTTTACCTGCCCACTGCATCCGAGTTCAGATTGCTGTCCAGAGCGGTCAGTGCTGCACTCTGGGATACCGCCCGGAGGCCAATAACGTCGATTTCCGTCCACACGAACCCTAATCCGAGTCATCACTATCGAATTTAGCGCTACTCCTCTCATCTGGGAGGAGTTCCGAAATCGATTTAAGAAGCCGTTTAACTCGATATTAATGACGACGACGTCGTGTGAACGGGTACAGCGTTAAATCGGTATATCGGCCATTAAACCGATTTAAAGTCGCAGTGTAGACCTGGCCTCAGAAAGGGGAAAGGAATGTGCGGGCAGAGTGTGTGGGGGGCGGTCCTGGTAAAGAATTGTGCATGTGCTGCAATGGAGGTCAAGCCTGGGCCTGCTCACTCTGCAGCATTATTAAAGACTTGAGCATCTCTGTTTGCTCCTCCATTACTTTTATCATCTACCTAGTTGCAAATGCTTGACTCTCTTTTCTGTCCTGCTTTTTGGCTTCCCAGCACTCCTTTCATTCCCTTTTCTCTGTAGTGAAGCACTCCAGTACCTCCCGGAACATGTCGGCTTTAATGCATCTTGGCCTCTTTCTTATTTGGCAGAGATGGTCGGCAGGGATTTGTGGCGTGTTCCTGAAGGCCACATCTGGTGAAGCACAGGGGACAATGCACAGAAGTGGGATTGTTAAATTCAAGCACAGCATTGAAACATTTCATTTATGTGCACCTTTTGCAACATACCAATCACTTTCTCACTGACCCTTGCCAGGCACACATCTCTACAAACACCCAAAACATAGTGAGCATTGGCCAGGGGGGCTGCACCTGGACAGAAGAACACATAGTCTTTGAAGGGGTTGCAGTGCAGCTTTACGGGGAAATAATTCTAAAATTATTTCACACTGTTCCACAGGCAGGGGTCATTCTAGCAGACATCTCACTGCTGAGGGTAAGCAGGGAAAACAGGGTACATCTACTGCAGGCTTGGCGACTTCCACCTTGCTCTATATACAGCTCACCTATGTGCTGCTTTGATTCCTGCACAAGTGATTGCCAAATGGCATGGGAAGTGTCCTACAATGGGGGAAGGAACAAAGCTGCTCTGGCACAGAACCTGCAGCAGAGGATTGGCAAGTACCTCCAGGAAAGTTTCCTGGAGATCTTGCTGGAAGATTCCTGTGAGAGCTCAATGTGCATCAACACCCTGTTCCACCTGTGGCCAAGTACCTTCTTCTCCTCAGCAGGCTCAGTCCTTTTTAGCCTTGGAGACACAGGCTTGAGCAAAGCAAATCCTTCCAGGTAGCACAGGGTCTGGCTGATCCTTCCCCCAGTCAATCCCTTGTGCTTCTTTTCTCCCCTTCTAGGGACAGAGCACAGCCTTCCTTGCTGGAAGGGTTCAGAGCCTTGCTTCACCTAACTTGCTGGCAGCTTCTCTCACTCTCCTCCCTGCTTCCACACCAGGGAGGGTTTAAAAAGGTCTCCAGGAGTTGGGGCCAGCTGAACCTAATTAGTTCCCTGGTAACCCCTTTTCCAGCTGAACCTTATTTCTCCATGGCTCTCTCTCCTCAGTGGATTGGGAGAGGCCTTTTAAGCCCCTGGGACTAATTACTACTCCTCCCTTTGTAGCCATTTGTCCTGGGTTTGCCACACACTGTACCAATGAGCTACACAGGGAAATGTCCAGCTCACAGAAACACAGTCAGACTCTTACATTCCTCTGCCCTGAATCCACCTCCGCACTACACAAGCCACAGTCACTTACTAGCGTCTTATCTCCTGCTTCTTGTTTGCTGGAGAGCAACTGCTGAGATTAGCTAGGCACCTCAGGAATGGAGAAAAGTTCTTGGCTGCCTGCCCCACCGGGCAACCCTGCTGGGAGTTGCACATCCTCGTCTAGCTCCACCTCTTCATCAATAACTTCATTCTCTAGGTTAGGTCCTCTTTCCGACACCTCTGTTCCCTCTGAAGTATCCACGGGGCTCTTGGTGGTGGAGGTGGGATCACCACCAAGGAGACAGTCGAGATCCTTATAGAAATGGCAGGTCTTAGGTGCAGCACTGGAGCAACGGTTTGCCTCCCTCACCTTATGGTACGCCTGCCTCAGCTCCTTTATCTTTGATCTGCACGGCAGCGTGTCCTCATCTTAGCCTTTTCACACAAGCCTTGAGAAATATGCCCATAGGTATCCCAATTCCTATGGGTCAAGCGCAGCTGGGACTGCACAGACTCCTCTCCCCATACACTGATCAGATCTAACAGCTCCACAGTGGTCCAGGCAGGAGACTGTTCGGTGCGATAGCCAGCCATGGTAACCTGTGAAGATGTGATGAGACCTCCCCACACTGAACCAGCAAGCAGGAAATGGAATTTAAAATTTCCAGGGCTTGCAAGGGGGAGGGGTGGATTGTTGTTTACCTGGCTGCAGGGCAGTGGTGTTCAAACTGCTGACCAGATCGGTCAGGGTGGGCATTGTGGGACACTTCCTGGAGGCCAAAGTGATGAAAGCAGGTATGGTATCTACTCTGGCTCTTCGTCAATAATAAAAGAAAGGGAAAAGAAAAAAAGTTTCTCGTAGGGGTGGAAATATTTTGTCACCGAAACTGGGCATTTTTCCTGACAAAAGTTGCATCGCAGTGTGTAAGCACTCACTGTTGTCATCAGAAGGCAGTTTTTGGTGACAAAACTTGGTAGTGTAGACAAAGCCTTATACTCACCTTTTGGACCAGATCCACTTGGGACTAAATCAAGAAGTGCCTTTCTCCTTGTGGGTTCCAGGACTAGCTCTAAGAAGCAGTCATTAATATGATGAAAGGATGAATGATGTCTCAGTGAGCTTGCAAGAATCAATCAAATGGTGAGAAAGCAGGTATCCATCCCCTGGATAAGTAACCAAGGTATTTCCCACCTCAGCATCATTCAGCAGACCACTTATGTCCCATTGACTTCAAAAGATCTCAAGCATCTGCCAAATATTAAACATGGTTAAGTGCTTGGCCAAACAGGAATGGACATAAGCATGTGCTTAAACACTTTGCAGAATCAGGGTTGTAATGACAATAGCAACCGTGTGAATTAATCAGTAATTATCCTTCACTGGCATTGCTCATTGAACCAATGGGTGACCAGATGCTAGAGCTGATTTAACTCAATTAGCTGGGTCTCTTACCCAACCCACCCCAAGATGCTCTCCTGAGACAAACTGTGAGCCAGGGGGCTGGGGGTGGGGGTCCATAGGCAGTAGCTCTTGCAAACGAGCCAAAAGTGAACCTCCCTTCTGCTGAACCCGTCGAAGCCATACTCCTAACAGCTCTCACTCAGCATAGCCAACAGCAGAGGAAGAGCCTGCCCACTAATCCACTTATATGGTGAACTCTTCAATGCAAAACCACCACCATGGAAGGCACAACCCTGGGCCACATAGCTGGAACTTGGTGTGCTTACCGCACAGAAGAAGGCAAGGACACATGGTGCTGGTTTTAACCAGGCTACAATGTTATTAGTCAGATTACAAGAGGGACAGCCCGGCGAGTCACTCACACCCCCTGGGTCCCTTGCCAATCCTGGTGGTTCCCACCCTAAGTGGCACCAATCATCACACTAGCAGAGTCTCTGGCTGCCTACACCTACCCACTAGCATCCCTTCCCCCTTCTGGGGGTTGAGGCAAGAGGGGACCTTGCCCCCCAGCCAGCACCACCATCAAGTGTATAAAGTGGATCAAACATCCCTATTCAATATTTTGTTAAACCGTTTTATCTTGTGCTACACTGGGATACATCTGTACTAGTGGGAATATTTGTACATAAATCTCTAGTGCCTAATACACTAGCAACAATTTTGCCAAGTTCATGTGCTGAACAGGGAACTTGTGAGCATCTGCTCTAATACATGGCCTGGTTTTGGTTTCACAGCCCCTGGTTTAGGGCTCAACTCTTGCTCCAGGCCCAGCGCTCCAGACTCTCTCTCTTTACTACATACTGGGGTAGTTCCCTGGCCCCTGGTTTGCATTTGCTCCAATGCCCCAATCTCATACGGAGATGCCCTCGGCGTGCCCACTATGCTACCTTTTCAGATCTGGAGCCTAAATCAGTGAGTTGCTGCACTGGGCACCTGCCAAAAGTTGCAACAACTAAATGACTCGCACATGGACATTCTCCAAACTGTTTGCTCCAGCAAGGGGAGAATTCCAGCCCTCTAGCTTCATAAAACTCAGCCAGAGGTGAAAGTAAGCCAAGCCAGTCCGGTCCGGTCCGGCATACCGGCAAGAGCCAGTACGCTGTGCTGGACCGCACTGGCTTCCACGGCGGGGATTGAAAGGGCTCTGGGCTCCACAGGCAGCCCAGAGCCCTTTGAATCCCAGTCGCCGCTCTAGCAGCCAGGCTGGGGCTGGGATTTAAAAGGTTCAGAGCTCCCCACGGCTGCGGGCAGCCCAGAGCCCTTTGAATCCCGGCCACCGCTCTGGTGGCCGGGCTGGGGCCAGGATTTAATGGGCTCAGGGGCTCCCCTCAGCGGCAGGAGCTCTGGGCCCTTTAAAACCCTGCCCCAGCCCCGCAAAGCTCCGTGTTCCCCCTGGCCGCTGGAGCCCCGGGAGCTTTAATTTGTCCCTGAGGGCTCTCAGCCACCTCTTCAGCTGAGATCCCCTGGTTGATTTAAAGGCTCTGGGTTTCCCAGCAGAGCTGGTGCCCCAGGGCCTTTAAATCTTGAGAAGCCACACCTCTTTCGGATAAGACCACGCCTCTTCTGGATGAGGCCACGCCCCCCCTCCGGACTCCAGCAGTACTGGTAAGTCCTGTAAGTTACTTTCACCCCTGAACTCAACCCTTAGGTTTCACTGCCAGGAAGGTAAAAAAACCCAATCAGCATCTGCAGCTATGGGCGGGGGGGTAGGGGGGTTTCCTTCCTAGCCCCAAAGCAGCAACTAGCACAGCCTGGTGAGAGGGTTAGCTCCTGGAAACCAGTGATCAAGAAGTGGCCCTGAGCACATGACTCTTATCATAGCTCCAAAACTCATGCCAAATCCCATGAGATCTCAAACTTACCCTGGAAGTCTCACAGGAGTGGGCCCATCCTGTCCTTCCTCGCCCCCCCTCCCATCATGGAAGCCAGTAAAATACACCCCTCAGGAGGATTGGGGCTCTCAGCTCTCTCCAATGGAACAGTGAACGTGCAAGGTGTGGGTGAGAGAAGAAGGCAGAAAGGAAGACGCACATTTATCTATAGAACAGAGATAACACTCCCATGGAAAGGAAGAGAAACTGGGTGGGAATGGACAGGGGTTGGCATTAGCCAGGTGCTCTCCTCTGTTAGGAAACTTGCTGGGATATTTAAACCTTTCCTTTTGAATCTCGGGGAGCAGGTGCAAAGCATTAAGCAAGGGCGTGGAAGGTGGAATCTGAGCAGCCCTTTGTCCTTGATCTCAGAGCTGAGAGATTACACCCCCAGAAAATAAAAAGCAAAGGCTTTAGTGTAATCCTAGTGTTGAGGAGCTGCAGTCACGAGCAGGCTTGGAAAATTAACAGGTCTAATCAAGGTTCTGTACCGACGTTCATTCATGCAAATGTGAAACAGCTCCACACGAATGCAATTAGTGTCCAGCGTTTATCTTACGCTGGTAATATTTTTAGTGCTCTCATTCCACAGCTACCTGGCAAGATTGCTTCCATGCCAATATTGATACTAAATGATCTCCTGTCACCACTGCAGTTCTCTAGTACTCTTGCTCTTGTAGTGTAGATAGCTTCTACTGTGATAGTTTTCCTCCTGCATCAAAGGGGTTTTGCCAAGGAAACTCACTTCCTAGAGGCTTTTCTGATGGGAGCAGGAAAGTCAATTGACAACTC
Organism: Chelonoidis abingdonii; assembly: GCF_003597395.2. Classification (NCBI taxonomy): domain Eukaryota; kingdom Metazoa; phylum Chordata; order Testudines; family Testudinidae; genus Chelonoidis; species Chelonoidis abingdonii. The sequence goes on from NC_133781.1 coordinate 9,870,458, forward strand.
CAGGCAAAGATTAAAGTGATGTTGTACCAAAAAGTGAGGCGTATACATTCAGGGACACTGCACCAGCACCACGTGTCCCATTTAGTCTATCTGGCCCACTTATGAGGGCACCTTACAAGCTTTAATGTATTTACCCTCACAACTAACTGCGAGGTAGGATGGTGCTATTATTCATGTGGTACAGACAGGAGACTTAGGCACAGAGTGGTTACATGACTCATCCACTGTCTCCCCCTGAGGTTGTACTGACATCTAGTGCAATGTAGGAAATCTGCAGCAAAGCAGGGACTTGAAGCCAGGTCTGCCAATTCAGCCCCTAACCCAGGGGTGGGTAACCTGAGCCTGAGAAAGAGCCAGAATTTACCAAAGAGCCACAGTAATACATCAGCAGCCTCCCATCAGCTCTTTCCCCCACCCTACCACTTCCAGTGCCCAGGACCGGCGCTAGGGGTTTTAGTGCCCTAGGCGCACGGCAATTTTGCCACCCCCTGCGCTGGTCCCGCAGCTCCGGTGAAGCTGCCGCAGTTGTGGCTGCAGACGGTTGGCTGCTCCCGTGGATCCGGTGGAGCTGCCGCAGTCGTGCCTGTGGGAGGTCCACCGGAGCCGCGCGAGCAGCCGACCGTCTGCAGGCACGACTGTGGCAGCTCCACCGGAGCCGCCTGCCACCCCCTCCGGCAAAAAGCCGCCCACCAATAATCCTGGCGCCCTAGGCGATTGCCTAGGCCGCCTAAATGAAAGCGCTGGCCTGCCAGTGCCTCCTACCCACCAACAGCCCTGCCGATCAGCATCTCCCCCTCCCTCCCCGCACCTGCTGATCAGCTGTTTCATGGTGTGCAGGAGGCACTGGGGGGAGGGGAGGAGGAGTGACGGCATGGCAGGCTCAGGGGAGGGGGCAGGAAGAAATGAAGGGGGGCAGGGCCTGTGGCAGAGCCAGGGGTTCAGCAGGGACCACTCCCCAGCAAATAGGAAAGTTGGCACCTGTAGCTCCAGCCCCAGAGTCGGTGCCTATACAAGGAGCCACATGTTAACTTCTGAAGAGCCACATGTAGCTCCGGAGCCAAAGGTTGGTCACCCCTGGCCTAACCACTGGACTGTCCTTCTAGTGAGATGCAGGGAGTCCAATGTAGCATAAGAAGGGGAGAGCGACAACACTGGGGGCCATTTGGTTTTCAGAGAAGATTATTACCAGTGAAACTCACCCCTCTGCCAAGGGGGCAGTACAAGGGCTATGCACTGTTTGAGTCCCTCTTAAGCTGATATAAATGGCTCGTAGTGTTAGTGCAGGCTCCCTGCCCAGGAGTGAATTTCACCCTCAGGTTCTGAGTCTCATTTACACTAAGGCCAGATTTTCAAAAATTATTGAGGTAGCTAAAAATGCAGATGGGGACAAGGGGGAACTAGATTCCTAAGTCCTGTTGAAAACCCCACTAAACATCTATTTGCATTTTTAAGTGCCTTTTAAAAATCTGACCCCTAGTGTTTAAACAACCTAAGGATTAGTATAAAATTAAGCCTGCTGGTCTACCTGAGGTTGGCTCACAGACCAGAATTAGAAAAGTGTTTATATTTATTCCCTACATTAAAGAAGGGTTATTTCACAGATGGGGCAGAGAACTTGTGGAATGGGTTTCCTCTTGATCAGATGGAACGTAGCAGCACTGATGCACTGACTTGATAGTCAATGAGTTCACTACATGGAGTTTAGTCTATTAAGGGGGCATTCATGAATTCTGTGTTCAGAACTAGGAGCCATACTCTGCTATAGGAGTTGGGAGCGAATTTAGGATGATTATGCTGTTTTCTATCTGGATTGAAAACAGAGGCTGGGTTGGTTGTGTATTGGTAGGGGAGTGTTTTTTGCCTGTCTCTAGCAAAGAAGGAACGTTTAAGAAAAAACCCACACTGAATATCTGAATAAGCCTCCTCCTTTCCCATATTCTGTTTTTAAGTACCCAACCACTAACCCAGTCCGGTTGGCAGGAGGCACTGAAATACTTCACCTCTGGCTCAGGCAGCAGGTTGTGTCTGTCTCTTGAGTTCTCAGACCATGTCACCATGGCAGATGTGAAAGATGCATTGCCTGTACCTATCCTTATGTTACTATGGAACCATGTGCAGCAACTCTATGGAGCCTGGTTCTCGCTCTCTGTGATAAATAGCAGCACTGTGCTTTGCATCCATAGCCCTCAAAGAGTTTTAAAAATGCAGGTATCACCCCCACTTTACAGATGAGGAAGTTGAGGCAGAGAGGTAAAGTGACTTGACCGAAGTATCTGGCTGAAGCCTTCACTCTCCACACAAGGTTGAGGATATGAGGAAACCACACAGACATCTAAACAACTGTGAATTCTAACTATATGTAAGCATACCAGGCCTAACTACCTACATATATACACTGTTGCTATATCAGGTGGCTTCTGCCATAAAACACAGGAACACTGACTAGCAGTAGTGGGAATAGATCCGAGGCCTCCTGAATCACCAGTCCAGCATCTTACCATTGCTGTCTCCCAGTATCTTTAGCAGTATCTTCAGCTCACCACAGCTCACTTGCTGCTAGCTCAGTTGGAATCACGTTGAGCTCAAACCATTTCTGCCAGCAGGAACTGTGTGTACATAGTGGGGAGAGGACAGGGGTGGGAAGGCAGGTGTGTGACTTAGCCGGAGCAAAAAGCTTGGAATTTGGATTGACAAACAAACCATCTCAAAATGACTTTGTTGTTGCAAAGAAGATGGATCAGATTGGGTAGTACCCACCGAAACATGCCGGGCATTGACAACCTGCTGTGTTTGGGCAAGGGGGAGCTCACTCAGGGTTATCGGCTGTAACCAAGAATGATGCAGGCCATTATTGCACTGCACTGAGCACACCGCCAGGGCAAACACAGAGCTTTGTTCACTCTGCTTGCTCAGAGCAGACGCATCCATCCCCTCTTGCTTACCCTACTGATGGGCACTGATTAGCCAGGCTTGGACAACAATAAGAATTAATTAAACTGATAAAGAGAGGAAGTTATGAGACAGCCCTTAGATAAGGCTTTGTTCGGACAGTGCCATTTCCAGGACCAGTGGTAGGGAGCTCTTTGCAGCCAATAGCCTAGTGACTTTTCACATCCAACTTGATCGGTCTATCTCCTTGGAATAGGAAATACAGGAGGTCTCCCCAACTGGATATTGTTATCTCCCTTCCACAAGCAACCCAGTTGGTGTGAATGAGTTACACTCCACTCCATTCTTCTGGATGTGTGTTCCTCTTTCAAAAAAAGGTTATATCCTCTCCAAATCCACTTCATCTCCACTTAATAAATATGTAATTAAGCAAAAAGAGAATTCTGGGTAAGGCTAATGAAAAACAGGTTTCCCACTGTCCTGTTCCTTCATTTAGACATATCCAGTCACAGTAGATAGAGGGTCTAGCTCCTGCTCTCATCAAGTCAATAGGAGTCAATGCCTTGAGCGTGGGCAGTCTTGCTTCCTAAAGGTATATTAAAAGGACATGAGGAAAGTCCACCATGGCTCAAGAGTAGTAGCTTTGCAGTCAGCCTAATTGGGTTGTTCCACTGCCTTATCGGAGACAACGGGGCCCGCTTCCAAAGAGAAAGGGGTTGGTTTGCCAGAGCTACACAGCCCAGAGCCAGCACAAAAACAGGAAGAGAACCTGATTGGGACACCCCTGCTCTTAGCCCAGGCCTCCAGATTGGATCAGACAGTGGAAACGTGTCAGGCCGAAGAACAGGGTGAGTGTGTTCCTAATGAGTCTGTGCAGGTTACAGAGACATCAAACAAAACCAGAGCATTTCTTGCCACTGCCAGCAGCTTAAGCCTGATAGGTGACAGGGGCCTTTTGATCTGTAGGTGGCAGGAGGGAAAGTGTTAGTCATCAATCTGCATTATTATTATAATATTACCTTTGCTTCTAGGAGTCTGCATGGTACTCCACTCCTGCTGTTTGAAGAGATCAACTCACAGCATCCAGCAACCAAGATGGCTCCATTTGCTCTGTTTAATACATAGGCAGTAATGTCATTGGCTCTTTTCTTTTTTTTTAAATTTCAAATTTTGAAATTCTGTCAAAGTTTCAAAATTCAGAAAACGTCCCCCAGCTCTGCAAAGCCCCAGACATAGCCAGCTGTACCATGCAACATGCTTCAGGGCTGCCCGTTATATTTCTAACTGCTCCCTAAAACCCCTCGTCTCATCTCAACACTGTGCAAGCTAGAGCTATGTCTGTTTTAGTGCTAGGCTAACCACATCTGAGGTTGGAGTCCTATAAAGCCACAATATAGGTTCAGTCTGGCAAGTGGAAGGACAGGTTTGCCCCCTCATTGCGCTCCACTCCCAAAGTCCCTTGATTCATACCTAGCAGAACTGTCTCAGACTGAGACACTCTGGCACCCTCAATCCTTGGATTCTGAGGACAGGAAACAGAAATAGCAAATACCTTTGGTGGCATATGGATTCTCTTGTTTATTGGCAGCGAGGGGTACTCCATTTTGCAGTACTGGGCTTGTGTTTGCCTGAACTGCTCACAAAGAGCGAATAACCACGAGCAGGAATATGGTCAAATCAAACAGCAATTCAGAATTCAGCCAGCCATCCACAAGCACTGCTTGTACAGCAGTTGTCCAACACAAATTATTACAGGGCAGGGAAACAATGAGGATATTTCCTGTGATGTTGTTCTGTGTTGGTTTCCACACAGCCAGTCTATAACCAAGAGCTCTGTATATCCAGCTTTCAACACCACTGCTCTAAGGGCAAATAAAGCCTTCCTCCAGCCTGCCACCAGCCCAATCTCTGGTCCTGTCATCCTCAAGGCAAGCCCCAAAAGGTCACAGCCTCCTTGTGGTGCATTTACCACAGAAGGCCACTACACGGTTAGTGATCACAAGGTCACCAAAAGCTCCAGTGGCATTAGAAGATCACCGATAAGGGACACAGACTGAACAGCCAGCCAGACTGTCTTCAGACCTATCTAAAGATCGATCAGGGGACTGTTTGATCTGCAAGAAGGCTAACTCTGGAATCTAATGTTGTATCTAAACCATGCTCCCTCCCTCTCAGTCTTGCTCAGGTGGAATCTTTACTTTGCACCAGCATAAGTAGATCAAATCCCTTTTTGTTGTCTATTCTGAGGAAAAACCAAGACCAGGAGATCAGGTTTTCAGCTCTGAGCCTTTAGCAAGATTCATATAAAAATAGACATCAGGATCCGGCAAATGATTTCTGGTGAGGTAGAAACTCTTAACCCAGGGAGCAAAATGATTTACAATGGATTCAAAGAAGGAAAACTTAGCAGAAGTTAGTTGAGCCTCCCAACTACCATGGCTTGTCAGGCATAAGCCTTTCTATAATATATATCAGGGATGGGCAACTGTCAGCCTGGGGGGTCACATCCAGCCCACCAGATCATTTTATTTGGACTGCCACAGCCACGTTCAGGGCAGGCGACACAGCAGGACAAGGGCCAGGAAGGTGGCAGGGAGGGGTATCGCAGGGGGAGGGCCTCACCTGCACATGGACACATGTGAGTGTAGGAAGTGCTAAATCCCATCCCATCCCCAGGGCCCTGGGAGCTGGACCTGACATCCGCCCCCAGCATCACACCCCCAGCCAAAAGTTTTTAGTGGCCCTCTAGTACGTTAAAGTTGCCCATCTCTGATATATATCACCATAGTATTGTTTTATTATATTGACTGTACAAAGGTGGACTCACTGCTGGAGTGCCCCTATGTGTCTGGGCAAGCCTAGCAGGATCTCTAGAGCCCCCTGACAACGGCTGCTCCAGTTCTGCAGTGTCTGTCTCTAGTGCTTCAGCCCTCCACCCAGGTCACCTCAAAGTGTGGGATATCAATGTCCCAAAGGGCACTGTGCCACATGATACCATCATCGGTCTGACCACTTCCACCTCTCCAGGGTCCCGCTCTTTTGGGAGACTCATGGCCCCAGGGCTTCTCCCTGGAGCCTTTACATCAAACTCAGAAGTGAAAACACAACACAACACAAGCAACCTCTGCCTTCACCCTCGGGCATAAACTTTTAATGCATCCTCCGCAGCCCTCAGTTCTTCTGCAGCACACTGCCTCAAGAGTTCCTTCCCAAGACTCTTACCTCCATTCTGCATCCTACACACTCATCTATCCCCAAGGCCATCTGCTTTCTCCCAAGCCCACTCCAGGAGTCTATTTCACCCCTGCTGGCCTCTCCCATCAGGGCCCAACCCAGTGTGTAAACTCCCTCCTGAAGCTCTTCAATTTAACACCTCCCTAAGTTTCTTCCCTGGAGCTCCAAGTCCTACTCACCACCAAAGCATACTCCTCTCCAGTGGCTTCTCTAGCTCTCTCTGGGTTCACGGCTCTATTACTCAGAAAGGGACTGCAGTTCTTCCCCTGCAGCCTCCTACTAATCTGTGCTTCACTTCTTTGTAGCCAGCACCCAGCTCTGTCCCCAGGTGAACCTCATCTTTCATTAAAAGCCTGGCCCATCCTCCAACTGCAGCCAGGTAGCATAATTGGCCTCATAGGCCCAACTTAACCCTTTTGTCACCTTTGCAGGGCACAGAGCCCATCAAAATCACATTTTGTACTTTACAGAGATGCTGGCAAGATAAAGGTCAGAACTGCAAACGTGGCCTTATGGAAATTGTAAGATTTTATTTTGTTTATTTTAGCATTGTGATCATTGACACTCCTTGTTTATTTTTTAAATTTTTATCTGGCTTGGACACTGAAATTAGACTGGTTAGTTTCATGTTGGCTCTCATTTGCTAATATTATACGAGAACTAGGCTGTTTTGTCCATGTCACTATTGCTAACTGCAGGGGAATATTTAAACTAAAGATGTTTTCACTGAAACTTAAACAGCCATGACAACATTTCTATTCCTAGTGGTGCTCCAGGGACTGAATATGGTACTATTCAACTTAAAGCAAGGGGACACAATCTGGCTTCATCGAGTAACTTCGGCCTAAACTCAAAGCAGAGAAGACTTAGCCTTTGTCCCCTGAAGATATTACCCTGCATCCACAGAGGCAACCAGTTCATTCTAAACCCTCTTTGTTTTACCTGCTAAGTAATGTGAAATTTCTTCACAACAGGAGAGGCTTGTAAGAGCCAGTGAATTAAGACAGCTCAGGCCACTACTTGAACCAAATCTGCTGATTGAGAATTAGCAGATGCTCTGCTGGAGGCAAAGAAACTTTGCTTTGCTTCCTGCAGGGTCACAGCATTAAAGATTTCAAGGAATACTTATGACAGAGTTGGTTAGAATTAGCCCAAGATTTATACCACTGGCATGCTGACTGACTTACCTCCTCTCTGTTTGTCATGGGTCATCCATGAATTGCAGGTTTCAGAGTAGCAGCCGTGTTAGTCTGAAGAAGTGAGCTGTAGCTCACGAAAAATCATGCTGAAATAAATTTGTTAGTCTCTAAGGTGCCACAAGTACTCTTGTTCTTTTTCCATGAATTGTAGACATCTGTGAGGGACAAGCCAGGGAAGGGGTCAGCTAGTGCCCATTTCATCAATAGTGAAGGACAAAACATAGTTATAAAGTTATGCCAACACATATATACAGTGCCTGTTGGAAGCACAATACATATTTTTCCCTCCCAGCCCTCTTCAACTGCTCTAGTTGCACCCATCTCTGAAGATGGACCATCACCCTGATAGGACTGGTGTATCTCAACCTCGAATCACAGGGAGAATGATTTGCCCCACACCAGACACATGGCTGGTGAGACAAAGGCAACTGAGAAGAATAAGCCATCTGAGTTGACCATTAAGGAAGACAAGGAGGTAGGGGGTTGTTTTATTTTTTTATTTCCTTTCCTTAACTTGCAGGTACTCTACAAGGAAGAGCCCACAATGAGAGGAAAATGGTGTGTCATCAACACCACTGCTAGCTCTTCCTCTGCCTGCATACATGGGGGTCTGTGTCAGACATGCAGCCTGACCCTGGAGGCTTCCACCCAGGTCCTGGTCTTGACTTGCTGGGAATGCATCCTGCATGTCCCTGCCAACAAAAGCCAGGTGGGGGATCCACCTGCTGTGAAAGCTGTCTGCTGGTGGAATCCCTCAAGAAGCAGGTAAGAGAGCTGCAGAAAGAGGTGGCTTGTCTGTGCAACAACTGGGAGCACGAGGACTTTGACAGGACACACATGTCTGGGATAGAGGATGCTAGCCAACTATAGATGACTACAGTGCACTAGAGTAGGAAAGCGAACCAGCTGCTCTATGGGGAGGAGACTGGCTGCTGGCCAAATCATGCAGTAGATAGTGCTTCACCCCACACCCAGGCCCCCCCATCCATTGTGGCCAAGAACCAGTATGCTGTACTGGTGAGGAACAGACCCCAATGGCTGAGAAGGACGAGCCATCTGTCCCCAAGGCTGGGAGGCTCATGAGCGCAACACCCAAAAGGAGTAGCACTAAGGTGCTGGGAACTGCCTTCTGAGGAGGACAAAGGCATCCATCTGCCAACCTGACCTGATATCCTGGGAGGCGTGCCACCTGCCTGGAGTCCACATCCGAGATGTTACGCAAAGGTTGCTGAGGCCCATCTGTCCCTCTGACCATGAGCCCATGCTACTCATCCACATGGGCACTAATGAAATTGCCAGGTCTGACCCTGAGCAGATCAGCAGTGACTACAGGGCTCTGGGAGCAAAGGTGAAGGAGTCTGGGACACAAGTTGTGTCCTCGTTCATCTTTCCAGTTCAGTGTTAGGGCCCAGGCAGGGATATGCACGTCCGGGAGATGAATGCATGGCTGCACAGATGGTTTTGACAGGAGGGCTTTGGCTTCCTTGATCCTGGGATCAGGGCCGGCTCCAGGAGTTTCGCTGCCCCAAGCACTAAAGAAAAAAAAAAAAAGCCGCGATCGCGATCTGCAGCAATTCAGCTGGAGGTCCTTCGCTCCGAGTGGGAGTGAGGGACCCTCCGCCGAATTGCCGCCGAATACCTGAAAGTGCTGCCCCCCTCTGGAGTGGCCGCCCCAAGCACCTGCTTGATAAGCTGGTGCCTGGAGCCGGTCCTGCCTGGGATGTTGTTCCAGGAAGGAGGACTGCTGGGATGAAAGGGGGTCCATCTTACCAAGAAGGAAAGAGCATCTGTGGACACCAATTCACTAACCTAGTGAGCAGGACTTTAAACTATATTCGGAGAAGGCAGCTGACAAAAGCCCATAGGTAAGCACAAAAAGAAAGGACTAGATGTTGTGGGTGACCTGGAAAATTAAAATAGGGTGTAGCGAGGCGGTGTGGCTCCCCTCCTCCACAGGGAGGGTTGAGCCCCATCAATCATCCCCCAGGGCAGAACCGCTGGGCGGAAGTCCCGCCCCTCAGAGGGTCAGGCGGCGACCCAGAAGGATAAAAGCCGGGCCTCAGCCTTCAGTCAGGCCCCAGCCGCTGCCGGGAGCAGACGTGCCTGCTGGCTCTCGTCACTGGGAGGCTGCTGAGGCCAGAGGCCGGAACCAGGAGCTGCCAGAGCTACCCCGCCGCCGACTACAAGGAGGAGCTGCCAGAGCTACCCCGTCCTTGCTACGGCCCCGAGGAACCGTCGGACCAGACCTGGGCCGCCCTCCCGGAGGTATTCCCGGACCTACCACCCAGCCCTGAGTGGGAGGAACCCATGGTGCTGGGCGACCCTGCGGACCAGGTAGGAAACGAGGGGGAAATTGGAAGTAGCCCGGGGGCAGCTGACTACAGTCAGGCTGCAGAGGGCCCCGAGCCTATGGCCGTGTGTTTCGGTCAGGATCCCCCCTGATCGCTCTGTCAGTGTGTTTCGGCCAGGATCCCCTTGATCACTCTGTCAGTGTGTTTCAGTCCGGATCCCCACTGACTACCACTAGCGGCGACAGCCGCTAATAGGGCCCCGGGCTGGAACGCAGAGGAGTGGGTGGGCCTGCGATCCCCCTGCCACCCGTAACTGGGTGGCAGAATCCCCTTCACCCTGACCCAAGGAGACTATTGTGGTTGCCACTGCTCTGCCCTGCTCCACAAGGGCTAGAGCTTCTTGTACTGTGTTTGGTGCCCGGCCGAACCAAGGGCTGGGCCCCCTCTAACTTTGCCACTGCTCTGCCCAAAGGACCAGAGCCCATAGAAACTGTAACTGTGTTTGTTGGTGCCCGCCTGCATCCAAGGCTGGGCCCCGTTGACTTTACCTGTGCTCAGTCCTCTCCATAGGGACCGAACGTTCCCGGACAGTGCGCCGCGGGTCCAAGGGGCCGGACCCTCGGAGGACAGAACGAGGCCGGTGTGGCTCCCCTCCTCCACAGGGAGGGTTGAGCCCCGGCAACCCTCATCACATAGGGTCACAGAAGCAACAAGAGGGAAATCAGTGGCAGAATCTGCTCAGCATCGTAGATGTCTATACATGAATAGAAGGAGTATGGGGAATGAACAGGAAGAACTGGAAGTGTTAGTACATATGCCTAAATATTACCTAATTTGCATCACAGGACTTGGTGGGATACATGTTATACCTGGAATATTGTAATAAAGGGGTATCACTGGTTCAGGATGGGACAGGCAGGATAAAAGGGGAGGAGGAGTTGCATTATGCATCAAGAATATATACACTCATTCTGAGGTCCAGAAGGTGGTGAGAGGCAGACCTCTCTAGTCAAAGATAAAGGGGTGGAAATGCGGGTGATGTCATGGCAGGGGTCGACTACAGACCACCAAATCAGGAACAGGAGGTGGAAGAGGCATTTCTAGAATAATTAACAGAAGTATCCAAAACACAAGACTTGGTAATAATGGCAGACTTCAAAAAAGTAACATGGCAAAACCTGAAACGTCCAGTAAGTTACTGGAATTGGGGACTAACTGTTTCATAAAGTGGAAGAAGTAACCATTGGAATAGCCATTTTAGAGTGGATTCTCACCTACAGAGGAATTAGTTGTGAATCTGAAGCTGGAAGGCAATTTGGGTTAAAGTGATCATGAGATGATAGATTTCATGATTCTAAGGAAAGGAAGGAGTGAGGAGTAGAATAAGGACAATGAACTTAAAAAACAGACTAACTCAGAGAGCTGGCAGGTAAGGTCCCATGGGAAGAAAATCAAAGGGATAAAGGTGTTCAGGAGAGCTGGCAGTTTCTGAAGGAGACAATATTAAATGCAGAACTACCAACTATCCCAGTGCAAAGGAAAGACAGGAAGACTAGTAAGAGGCCAAAATGACTCCATCAGGAGCTCTTTCATGACCTGCTAGTAACAAGAATCCTACAAACTGTAGAAACATGGCCAAATTGCTAAGGAGGAGTACAAATGAGTGGCATAAGCATGTATGGACAAAAGCAGAAAGGCTAATGTACAAAATTACACCAAGCAAAGGATATAAAAGGCAATAAGACAAGGTTCTTTAAATACATTGGGAGCAAGAGAAAAATGAAGGAAAGCGCAGGTTCTCTACTTAGCAGGGAAGGAGAGCTAATAACTGATGACATAAGAAGGTTTCAGTGTTCTGCTTCAGTCTTCACTAAAAAGGTTAATGGAGATCACATAATATTAATTGTGTTGAGTAACAAGGGGCAATAATTAGAACTTATGGAGGATGGGTGAGGTCCCAAACTACTGAAGAAGGGAGAGTCTGTGGGAAGGGGGAGGCACTGGGTGGGTGGTGGTGGTGTGCAGGGCTCTGTGCAGTTGCAGTGGGGACATCTGTGGGGAGTCTCTAGGCAGGAGGGTGCTGGGCATTGTGGGTCCAGGGGGGTGCTGGACATAGTGGATTCGGAGGGGAGATGTTTCAGCAGGGGGATGCTGGGCATAAGGGTCTCAGGGGGGGATCAGTGTGGCACGCAATGCAGGCCTGCCCCCAAGGGGAATGGTCACACTGGCAGCACAAGGCGAGGTGGGCCAGTGTGCATCTGGCAGCTGGTGCCCCTGGCTGGTCCTTTCTGGGGACTGACCACTCCCACCCTCCCTGCTCCATGCCCCATTGCCCCCATGGGGGACCACAAATATGTTTGGCCCCAGGCTCACAAAAGGTTAATCTGGCCCTGATAAGATGGGTGCACAGCTGGTTGAAAGGCCATGCATAAAGAATAGGTATCAGTGGTTTGCCGCCAAACTGGGACGGCATATGTAGTGGGATCCCACAGGGGTCAGCGCTGGTCCAGTACTATTCAATATTTTCATTAACGACTGGGATAATGGAGTGGCAATTTATACTTATAAAATGTGTCTGACACAAGCTGGGAGGGGCTGCAAGCACTTGGGACAGGATTCAAAATGACCTTGACAAATTGGAGAATTGTTCTGAAATCAACAAGATGAAATTCAACAAAGACATGTGCAAAGTACAACAGTTTGCAAAGAAAGATGAAATGCACAATTACAAAATGGAGAATAACTGGCTAGTGTGAGCACTGCTGAAAAGGACACTCTTGTGAGTGTCTCCTGTCGGCTGGGTGTGGTACTGCAATCTTTTTTCTTCTGGTACCCCCTGTAGGTTGTCAGCCTCACTAGACACATCTTCAGTGGCTCAGCCCTCCAGCTAAGTGACATAGACAACAATGGATGAAACCCTTCTATGGTATTCAAGACCAAAGGAACACAAAACAAGTCTTCTAATCTCAGGGTCAAGCTAGACTCAGCCCTTCCTTCCTGTGGGTACTTCTCTCTTCTGCTCCTCCTTAGCTTCTTTAAATCCAGTCCCTCACATTGTCCCCTTCTTGAAGCTCAGGCCACTTCACTAGTGGCCAGTGGGGGAACCCAGGCCCACCCACTACTCCAGGTCCCAACCCAGGGACTCTGCAAACAGCAGTCATGTACCACTGCCTCCAGTTAACAGCTACTATTCCCTGGACCTTTTCCCATATTGCCTGTTTCCACATTACCTTGAGGTTACAGTTGTCAGGTCCTCTCATTCCCAGGGCCAGTAAATCAGCCCATTGAGCTCCTCTGGCCAGAACAGAGCCTGCTTCCTCACCGCTCTGGTCCCAGCCAGGAACTGACCTGCTCAGCCCCCTTAATTCCTTTTATCTGAGTCTGCTGGGCTCTGATTGGCTGCTTTCTAGGCATGCCTGGAGGACCCACCTTCACTGCTCCTTTCTGGGGCAGAGTGTGGTAGCACAGCAGGCCCTCCTGCAAATAGCCACAAAGGGCCAGGTACACCCCCAGTCACAGACAGCAACAACAGTAATAAAAGGTTTAGGAAACCTAACCTCTGAGGAATAGTTTAAAAAAACAGGGCATGTTTAGTCTGGAGAAAAGAAGACTGAAAGGGAACCACATCACTGTCTTCAGATATGTTAAGGGCTGTTAGAAAGAGGACAGTGAGTTGTTCTCCATGTGCACTGAAGGCAGGACAAGAAGTAATGGGCTTAATCTGCAGCAAGAGAGATTTAGTTTACATATTAGGAAAAGCTTTCTAATTCTAAGGGGTAGTGTAGACATACCGCCAGATTGGCGGGCAGTGATCGATCCAGTGGGGGTTGATTTAGCGCATCTAGTCTAGACACGATAAATCAATCCCTCAGTGCTCTCCCATCGACTCCTGTACTCCACCGTCGTGAGAGGTGCAGGCAGAGTCGACAGGGGAGCGGCAGCAGTCAGTTCACCGCAGTGAAGACACCACGGTAAGTACATCGACTTCAGCTATGTTATTCACGTATACTGAAGTTACGTAACTTAGATCGATCCCCCCCAGTGTAGACCAGGACTCAGGGTAGCTAAGCTCTGTAACAGGCTTCCAAGGGAGGTTGTGGAGTCCTCTTCACTGGAGATTTTTAAGAACAGATTGGACAAACATCTGTCAGGGTTGGTCTAGATTTACTTGGTTCTGCCTCAGGGCAGGTGGCGGGACTAGATGATCCCTCGAGGTTCCCTCCAGCCCTACATTTCTATGGTTCTATGAATTCTAACCCAAATATCAGACCAAAGATCTAGCTGTACGAGCTGAGCCAGTAACTCTCTGTGATAGTCTCATAGTCATCTTGATGGCCATGAAATCCTGAGTTGCCTCTGAAGAATTATCCTCAGCATGGATATTAAAGTTATCAACCACTGATAACCTTGAGGACTCCAGTGCCACCTCAGTGAAGAACTTGAACAGCTCCTCTAGGGATATTATACTGATGGGTTCATTAACACCACCCCATCTTGGCTTCATCCCAAAATTTTCTCAGTTTGGGGGTAGGAGACTTCCTGTATTTTGGGTTGGATGCTAACAGGGCAGCCCAATCCAAAGATATCAATCCCCCTTCATTTCACACCATGTCCAATATCCAACTGGAGTCAACTGTGGCAAAACCAGCCCAGCAGAGGCAGCCAACCAGGTTTCAGCTAACATATGCAAACTCAGGGGTGTCATCCTTGATCTGATCATGGATAACTGGTATTTTATTAACCAGCTGCTCTGCATTAATCAGCATGAACCAAAGGCCTAGTCTGTGTGATCTATGAATGTATTTATTTATAGACTTTTCTATAACACCTTTCAGCATAGTGCTTGAGCACCTTGCATGCACTGATGTATTTATCCTCACGACATCCCTGAAATCAATGGGAGTTTGGGACCTAGGCACTTTTGAAAATTCTACTAGGCACCTGTCTGCATCTTCAGGCACCTAAATATTTTTAAAAATATAGCCCTGGTTTCACTGATTTCCAATGATACTTAGCCTCCTTAGTGCCTAAGGGTGTGTCTGCACAGGCTGACAGTTTTCGGCTCACAAGGCTTGAATTACTGCGCTAAAAGGAGCTGTGAAGACCAGAGGCAGATTAAGATTGATTGGGGCCCAGGGCACAAAGAACTTTTGGGCCCCTCACACCTCCTTTGATATGGGCCCCTCACACCTCCTTTGAAATAGGACCCTGCCCCCTGCTCCTCCTCTCCCCTCTGAGACCCCACTCCCTGGCCAGGCCAGTAGCCTTGGCTGGGCTGTGGTAAGAGCATGAGCCAGGCGCTGCTTTCAGGCTACCCAGTCCCCCGCCCAGGGCAAGGGGAGGGTCCAGGCCTTCCCACAGTGGCCTGGGCTCCCTGGTGGCTCTTACCATGGCCCAGCTCCAGCTTCTTGCCTGGCCAGGGGCCAGGCCTGGAGGAAAGAGGAGGATCAAGGGGCGGAGCCTCAGGGAAAGAGGAGAAGCAGAGGTGGGGCCACAGTTCCAGTGCTGGTGCCCTCCCCCCCTCACAGGTTCCAGCACTTCTGTGGGGGCCCCCAAATTGGCTGGGGCCCCTGGGCAGGGCCGGCGCTTCCATTAGGCGACCCTAGGCAGTCGCCTAGGGCACCAGGATTCGGGGAGCAGCATTTTGTGCACTCCCCACGGGGCACACGAGAGCTTTCGGTTCCACTCCTGTCGTGCCGCCGAAGAAGGACCTTCTGCTGACGTGCCACGGAAAACAGCAGCAGGCAATTGAGCAGCTCAATGACTGCAGCTGTTGCCTGCGGCATTTCGGCAGAGGGTCCTTCTTCGGTGGTGCGATGGGAGTGGAAATGGAAGCTCCCGCGCGCCCCATGGGAAGCGCACAAAATGCTTCCCCCCGAATTCTGCCTAGGGCGCCAGAAACCCTGGCACCACTCCTGCCCCTGGGCATGGGCCCCATGGGCCCATGTGTTAATCCGCCACTGGTGTAGACAACACTTGTAAATTGACTCTGGCTGGAGCTCGGGCTCTGAAGCCCACCGTCCCTCCCTAGGCTTCAAAGCCCAAGCTCCAGCCTGAGCTGCCACAGCTATTTTTAGCATGGTAGCGCTAGGCCAAGTCTGTTGACCCTGGTTCAGCGGCTCGCTGCTGTGGGCTATGTAGAAGTATCCATAGTCACTTTTGAAAATTTCATATGACGTGACTTCTATAGCAAAGCTGGGATTAAAACCCAGCTCTCCTGAGTTTCAGGCTAATGCCTTAATCACAAAAGAAGCCTTCTTCTAAACACTGGGTTAAGAATGTGACCTGTACTGATTATCTTCCTGCTGTAACATAAGGCAAACAGTGCTGTAGTTTCTGTACCATTATTAACTATCTGGGCAAATATACCACTCAGTTGATACCCACTTGCATCCTTAAGGGCAGGGCCGGTGCAACCATTTAGGTGACCTAGGCAATCGCCTAGGACGCTAGGATTTGGGGGCGGCATTTTCTTTGGCAGTGACCGCGGCAGCCGGATCTTCGGCTGCCCCAGTCACCGCCGGCATTTAGGCGGAGGGAGCTGGGGCAGGGGAGCGCGGGGGGGGCCGCCTGCAGCAAGTAAGGGGGGGGCGGCACGAAGGGGAACTTCCTGCCCCAGCTCACCCTGCCCCGCCTCCTCCTCGAGCATGTCCTGGCTGCTTCACTTCTCCCGCCTCCCAGGCTTGTGGCACCTAAACTGATTGGCGCTGCAAGCCTGGGAGGCGGGAAAAGTGAAGCAGCAATGGCGTGCCTGGGGAGGAGACGGAGCAGGGGTGAGTTGGGGCGGGGTGGGGGTGCCTTAGGGCAGAGGGTGGGGAATGGGGAGCTGCCGCAGAGGGGCGCCTCAGAGAGGAGGGAGGGAGCTGCCCGGGGGGGAGGCTCAGGGCAGGGGCTTGGAGACGGGGAAGGGCGCAAGGTGGAAGTTTCACCTAGGGTGTGAAACATCCTTGCACCGACCCTGCTTAAGCGACTGATCCAAAGCCCAGTGAGGTCAATAGGAGTCTTTCCATTGAGTTCAAGGCTTTGGATCAAACCCAGAAAAAGTATTATTTTGCTTTCAGAGTTGAGTCTCATCCCCCCTCCACACCCCCACCCCCACTCCCGGCTGGACTTTCTACAATATTCTGCTCAAAGCAACTGAAAACAGTTTTCATTGTCCCACTTCTTCCACATACTTTTCTTTAAACACTTTCTTATGGTGCTACGTTTGGGGCAGTGTTCTGTGAAATTGGAATAGTATCACATAAGCTCAGGAACTAACTTAGCTTATCCATTCCATCTGGGACAGGTGTTTCCACAATGGCTCTCCGTAAATCAGATTTTGGTTGCATTTCTTCAGCTGTGCTGGTGTGTTCTGAATAGGTGGACTGCACAATGAATTGCCACATTGAGCCCCCAAAAGTTTTAGCATGTTAAAGTTGTATTAAGTCATCCCTGAGTTGCTCGACATCCAAGTATATTGTTGTGAAAGTAGCTTTACTCTGGAATTGCCTTGCACAGCTCATGTAACATTTGTCAAATGCAGATGCTACTGAAGCAAGTCCAAAGAGCATATGTATATTTCTGAAAAAAATCCTTCAGCTGTTACAAATGCCACATAATGTCAAAGGTACATGATGATACATTGATGAAAAGTTCATGGGATGGAACACCATTGTATTCTTCGGGCTGATCATCATTTCATTTATTTTTTGGTATCACACATCTCTGCACATCCATATTAATCCACTGTTTCTGGAGATACCTACCCACTGGGTTCGACAATTTTAGCATCACAGAGTCTCCATATTTCCATCTATGAGGGTTTGTACTGGAATATTTCTTATTCTGTGCTAGACAAGGGTTGCACCATTGTTTAGTTCTATACAATGCCTGAATCTGTCTACAAATCTCAGAGGATGTGAAGCATTCTGGGAATCATTTAACAGCCTCAGAAGTAAAGGCGATCGAGGATTTTTCCATGAAACATTTTTTTCATTGGAAAATACCTATTTGTCACAACCCAAACCTTTTGGAGAAAGGTATCAGACTGGGATGGCATTGATGGAGAAAGACCCACCCCATGAGGGAATGCCTGTTGGATTTTTTTTGTAGGAGGGACTTGAAGCTGGATCTCCCATAATGCAGCCTAGTGCCCTAACCACTGAGCTATCACTGTTCCTGTGAGAGCTTATGTTTGCTCTCTCTCCTGTGCCCTCATCCCCAGTTTCTCATGAAAATTTTCAAAAGGTCCCAGGTTCATCCCAGTGCACATCCTGAGGCTTCTAGTATTTATAGTTCAATACTAGCCATACCTAATTTGCCTTGACCGGCGGCTGAGGTCACAAACTGTAATCTACCCAGCTTTTCCATTTAGAGACTATTTGCTTGTGCTTATTTGATTCATGCAAGATCTGCACAATTTAGCTGTATGTCCCAGTCCTGCTTCCAATGTAGTCAACAGGAGTTTTGCCATTGGTTTCATCCCGAGCAGAACTGGGACCATCATTTTCCATATGCATTGTCTGCAAGGCATTTAGAGAGCCAGCCAGATGGCTGGCACCATCACAGCTAAAGCCAGGATTTTATAATGTGGCTCATGCAGGAAAGCTTCCTCTCCTCCCCCATAATGCCATTCCTGTTTACTGCACTGACATCAAGGTGTGTGGATTGTGTGGGAGATAAGGACTGAATCCTCAATAGCTACTTCAATTCACTAGAATAATTAAGAGTATCTAATTCAGGATTAAATCCTTCTCCATCCGCAGGATGACTCTAATTTTGGAATTATTTGCCATTTCAACTATTTCAGCCCCAAATCGTTCTGTCAGCTAGATGTCAAAACTACTTGGACAGCTGCTGCATGTCTGTCCCTGGCATCCATCCAGATCCTGGGAGATTCACAGGGGTCAGGGTCCAGCACTGTGGCCTGTCCTGTAAAGCAAATCCCACCTCTCCACCATGGAACAACTGCCGAGAAGCACCCGGAGCAAAGCCTTGAGATTTCCTCCCTGTTACACCCAGTCTCTTTGGCTTTGATGCAGGAGGGGTCAATTACAGGACTTACCTTTTGTTCTGTGTTTGTACAGACCTAGCCTAATGGGATCCTGGATCGTGTCTGGGGTTCCTAGGTGCTACCACAATAAAATAATAAGTAATTAAGCAATGGTCAGAATCAGACTCCAGGAATCTTGATTTTAACCACTAACCAGCTCAGCTTCTGTTGTGCGCCATCCAGCAAAATGGGGTCCTGACCCCTGCCTGTGGCTTCTAGCCACTGCCATTAATTATTATTATTAATTATTATTATTATTATTATTGCTCCGCAGTACATCATGGGGATAGATGAGTTTTTTTAAATAACACAGCCTTCACAGCATGCATGATCTTTAAGCATAAAAATGGGAAAGCTACTATCTAAAATTCATCTCGATAAGTCAATGATAAGTCCTGACCACAAACCAACACCGTAGGTTTGGGAAATCAGAAATTTTGTTAAACCCACTGCAGAATTCCTGTATTTTAAGTGCTCAGATGCACTCATTTTCCTTTGACTTTCCTTAAAATTCTCGCAGTGCATAACAGCGCTGTCCTCTGGAGGTCACTGATCACTCCTAACATATGCTTGAACTGCTCATTCATGCCGTTAGGAATCACTGCAAGTGCTCCCATGATCACTGGAGCTGTCTTTGTTCTAGTTTTCCATAATCATTCCACTCCCTGGCAGAGTTCTTCACACTTCTTGTTCTCTTCTTGTTTCTTTTTTGTTTTTCTGTCTCCTGGTATGGCAATATTTTCTACAACAACTATGTCTGGCCTCTTTGCCTGCGCCATTTGGTCTGTGACAATTGCCAGATCCCATAAAATCTTAGCCTCTTCGTTCTCTAGAGCACTTTCAATTTGGTGGTCTTAATACTGCATGGTTCATTTAAATCTGTACTTGCCATAGAGGCTCCAATGCAAACACTTGGCGACCTCACTGTGTCTGTTTATATATTCTCTCCCAGCCAGGCTACTGCAGGTGCTGAACACATGTTCCACCACCTTTTCCTTTTTGGAACAGATTCTGCAGTTCTGGGAGCGGTTCTATCGATCAATTTTGTTTCAAACATAATTAAGACTTAAAGGACTGTTATGCATAATGAGGATCTCTGTTTCTCTTTTGAGGTATTCTTCTACAAGCCATGAATTTGTTAATCTTTGATCACTAATGGGTTCTATCTCTCTTCACCACTGTCTATGCATTAATTTCTGTATAAATCTTTCAAGACTTTCTTTGGCAATTTGCTTTCTCCTTTCTTTTATGCTTTCTTGGTCTGGGATGCATACTTGGCCATTGCTTGTTATCGCAGCCAGATGATCTTTTACTCTGACTGAGTCCTTATACGTTTTGATGTTGTAATCTTCACTGTCAATTGCTTCCTCCACAGACAGAAAACCTTTTCCTCCATCACATCATCAGATGCACATTCCATCCACATCTGGTTTGATATTTGTTGCTCTATGCATCGCCAGGAGCTTTTTTGTTTGCATATCAAATTTTTCTTCTCTTGATTCCACTTGATCATTCTGGCAGTGTGCCACTCTACTGGTATCACATGCATATTTATGGTTTGGATGAAATTCTTTGCCTTGAGTTTTGCCTTAGAGTAGTTCTTATTCATCTGTAATATTCTTTCCTCATTTCTTCTTTGACTTCCTTATATAGTAACTCCAATAGTTCCCTGATTCCAAGGTATTTGGAGGGGCCATGCTCACAGATATCTTGGATAGTATCTTCGTTAACTTATATGCCATCTGACGGTACCAATTTACCCCTCTTTTCAGACACCAACACATAATTAGGCCTTCTATCTTCACCAAACTTTTCTACACCTCATCTATCTCTGCATCTCCTTTTGTAATCATACATACATGTTCAGATTATCCATGGATAGCAAATGGTTAACTGGTTGCTCTTTGCTGATATGATAACCACAGTTTATCTCACAGAGCATGGATGATGTCAGTGGTAGCATCACAACATTAGTGATAAGGAATCCCCTTGAAGGATTCCGCTTTTAATTTGGACCTTCCAGTTAGTCATGTGTTCCAGTTAAACATAGATTGCTGCAGAAAGGAAATGATCTTTTGATCAACCTTGTGCATTTCAATGTTATGACAATCCACAAAAGTGGGATGCTGTCCTATGCTTTTTGGTAGTCTAGCCACATAATCGCCACATTTTTATTTTTTTGTTTTGCATCTTCTGTGATCCTCATGTTCAGCCTGAGTCAGTCTTTTGTCCTTCTCGTGTTTACTATGCAGACTTTTTGCTCAGGAGGTAGCATTCCATTGTGAGCTAGCACTGTCTGGATCTCCTTTGCCAGAATTGCTGGTAGAAGTTTCCACATAGCTGGTGAACGCGTGATTGGTCTATAATTCACAGGATTACTGCGGCCTTCTTTCTTTTTTTGTATGAGGATGATTCTCTCTGTCACCATCCATGTTGGGCACCCATTCTTCAAACATTTTATTAAGTTGTTCAAGTAAACAGTCATGGAGAGTTGTTAGGAATTTCAGCCAGAATCCATGCACCCCATCTGGTCCGGGTGCTTTCCAAGTTTTCAGTCCTCTCAACACCCAGCAAAACAGGGCCCTGATCAATCCAGACTTCTAGGCACTGCCATAATACTACTACTAATAATAAAATGTAACTGTGAGCTGAAATATATTTGTTAGTAACAACACAGACATGGTGTATGAATACAGCAGAGAAAATTTCTGCTAGCCAGAATTCCTTTTCTAATTTTCCCTGTTATCCCTCTTCAGATTCCTAGTGGGGTGTGGAGCCTTTAAACATCTTATATACCAAACCTTCCTTGTTTGCTAATTGCAAATGGAAATGTCAACACATTCCTGCAAATTTGCTACTTGTGCAACTTCTAAGGAGTATAATTCACACACACACACACAGTTATTTTTCTGTCCTTGTCTCCCCATCCCCCCAATCTAAGTTTCCAGCCTTTTCCGGCACTTGCTAAGTTGAAAGCACTCAGCATTCCTGTGAGGACAGTTTTAAATCATGCATTCTATTCTTCCACCCGTTCTCTGTGGTATTTTTGTAACCTTCGGCACTGGGCAATGCAAACCATGCCAGGTATGTTTGTGCGCTGGGAAGTTTTTGGAACAACACCCCCCCACACACACACACTCCCCCTCCCTCCTTCTTTATCTTTTCATTGAAAACAAAACTGGCCCAAGAGAATCAACTGGTTGATCATTTTTTGGATGTGCGAGGGTTCCCTGATTTAGCCCTTTGGAGCTCACAGAAGCATGAAATCCCTAACAGTCTCCCTCCCCAATGGCCCAGCTGAAGGCAAAATGCCACAGCAGACATGGTACAAATTTCAGCTACACAGCCTGCCCATTCAGAGCCTTGTTCCCACTCCTTAGCTCACTATATATGTCTCCTTTGCAGCTGTGGAGGCTTCTCTGCAGGTAGAGGACTGCTTTGCAAGGAGGAGAGTCGGCTAGACACCACGTGGTGGGCTATTTTGGAAGAGCATCTTAAAGGGGACGTGCTCCCCAAACTCTTGATCATTCTCTGATTGTGAGACCTAAATAGCGGAATACACTAATACTTCCTCCGGCACTGGGCTGTCTCTCAGCAGGTAAGAGCCGGCTGCACTCTGCCTGGAGGAGATCCAGTGCCTTTTTATTTGATGTATAATAGGATGACATTGCCGCTGCTTCTCGTTCTGCTTTCTCGTGTTTGAATTTCCTGGGGGCTAAACTTTGTGCGTGCGTATCCGTGTGTCCGCTCTATCGTTTCACAGGCAGGCTGAGGTCTAAGGTAATTGTTTGGATCGTTTAGGCAGAAAAAGCCCCGTGTCTTTTCGTGGGGGCTTGTTTACTATTGTGAGAAAGGAGACAAAACAAACGAGGGACAGAAACTCCTCCTGGCCCTGGAGGACATAAAATCAAAGCATGGTGAATATGTGGGTCACGAGATTCAGTGTCCTTGAGTTTGAAGTTTGGTGTCTTTACCCCCTTTCTTTCAACTCTTTTTTCCCTCTCTGTTTCCTTTCTTTTTGTCGCTAAAAACAATTTCTCAAACTCCTTCTAAGGGGAGCTCCCCTCCTCACGCCCACCCCACTGCTAATCGCGTTCCCTTAGTTATTAGTGCAAGCAGATTTTATTTCCCTCTGGCATCATTTTCCACCTGAAATCTGAAAGGTCGTCGCTGCTTTATAAAAGTGTGTTGCTTTCTGAGCGACGGGAAACAATAATTTAAAGCAAGTCACCAAGTGGCTGAAGGGGGCTGGGTTTAGAGAATTCCCCAGCAATGCCGAACCAAATAGAACCCCTACCCTTTGCCCGCTATCACACCAGGCAGAATGTCCGCGGTTTCAATCTATGATCTGGATTTAAAATATTACACAGATATTTTCACATCTAAAACTATTCCCCCCACCTCGCCGCCCCTCTTTCCAGTCCCCATCGCCTTGATTCAGCCCTTGGTAATTAATTTGGCATTTCAGAATAGCTACTGGGCTGGATAATGCCTGCATTCATCTCCCCAGCCTAATCTGAACAAAATCTGGAAGAAAAGCTTTCAGAAAGACAGAAAATGCCATTCGGTTACTGTTCAAAAGAACTGTCACTCTATAGGAATAAATCGCTCCTGATTATTTCAAACTGGGGTCTTCTTTGGATTTCCATAAAACTTACAATTACTTGGGGGAGAAAAAAAAGCTTTAAAATATTTTTTTTGGAGGGGAAGATTTTATCGTGTTCTCCTCCCCTAAAAATAAAAAGAAATAGTTTGCAGACAGATGTGAAAATAATAGTTTATTGCTAAAAATAGACGAAAAAAGCTATAAAGAATGCAAACATCGAAAGTTATTTGACTATTAAAATAGTGTAGATTTTATTAAAAGTTGCGATTTAAATACATTATCTCGAGTTCCTCCTTTTTTCTCCCTCACCCCCCCCCCGTCCCCCATCCTTTCACCTCGGACGCACCATGGCCTCAAATCCGAGGTGAAAGGAGCAGGATCTAAAATTGAGCCTCACAAAATGATCACAGTATCAGAGCAGTAGAACATATTTATTTGCCCTTCAACTCTGAGTCCGATCAAACTTTGCCATTCCATATCTCTAGGCAGGGCCGCCGTTTTCCACACTTCATAGCCTGGCAAAACTCATCATTGGCTTTACTGGGAGCAGGATCGGATCCCGTTAACTTCAGGGGAGTTTCCGCGGAGGCAGAACTCCCCTACAAGCCGCTTTAGAATATTCAGATTTTTCAAGATTCTTGTTAATACTTTGTGTGTCTGTGTGGGTGGGGTGGAGGGGTTATATAACCCAGTGTACAGGCTCCTGTGGGGAATCATATTTAGCCCTGAAACTGACCGAATAGGCAGCAGCTCCCGTTAGAGGGAAGAAATCGACTGGAGCGAGATCAATTGGTTTCGCGTTGGATCTAAGTACGGAGAGGTTTGAACCGGTACCTTTAGGGAAAGGTTTTGAAAGGTTGAGAGGCAACGGTGAAATTTAGCTCGAAGTGAGAGTTTTCAGTTTGCAAACCCTCCCCCCCGACCGCCAAAAAGCCCAGTTTGATCTAGACAAGAGAGATTCTTTCACAGCCTCTTTCTTGTAGATATGAGCAAGGGGGGTTACCAGAGAGCAAGCTGCAGGAATATTCGTTGATAAAAGGAACCCGTAGAGCTATCTTATGCTAGCACCCATTTTTTCCCTCCCCACAGAGGAACTTTTGCAAGGCAGCTGAATTATGCGAACTTTTTGGGGGGTGGGAAAGCGGGCGCAACTGGAAAAAATGCTACGGATTTTCCTCAGGCACCATATCCTTGTGCAGACAAGAGCAACAAGTGTTTGAAGGAGAACCTGGGGGAAAACACGGAATTTTAAGTGCACTATTCGCTATTTCTTTCTCGAGAGCCACGGGGAAGGAGGGAAGGAACCTACCGGAGAGCACAGCACGCACCACGGCCTCACAGGCTCTGCGTTACCGTTTGCACAACTTTAAAAAAACGTGGGGCGAGTTTTTGCCTAGATCCAGCCCCAGTTATCGGATAGGGTCGTTTTATCAATTCCTGCTTCGCGCACGGGGAAAAAAAGAAAGAAAAACGCGAAAAGAATTCCCTCGGTTCGAAAGAAAACGCTGCTGTGACATGACAAACACTTTTCTTACGTAGTAAATTCTTCCCTTATAATCTAGTCTACAAACACTTTCTGCTTAGAGGATATGCCGTGTCCTCAGAACCTTTAACGAATTAAGGAAAACATTAAATAGATTCACCGATGGGAACTCAGCCTTCTATATAATTCAGAATTATCTACCTATCTATCTGTCTATCCCTATACACCCCACACACCCCATCTATCTATCTATCCCCATACACCCCATCTATCTATCTAACTAACTAACTAAATTTCCCTTTCTGAATATAAATATATCAATGTATTTGTAATGGTATATCCCTCTGAAAACTAATAAATTAGATCTCTCTCTCTCTCTCTCTAGCTATATAATTCATTGCTATATGTTCTTCTCTCTGAAAGTTACTCCACGAAACCCTCGTCCCTGCATTAGCAGTTCATAATTTAAACCCGCACAGATTAAGATCCCATCGGATTCGTTTGCATCGTGTGGTTATGTTGTTCCATAGCAATCCAACCCCAGTATTGGGGCTTTTAAAACAAATATTCTTAGCCGTTTGTTTGCTGGGCGGGTTTCAAGCCGCTGACCCCTTTCCCCCAAGATCTGGGCAGCGGGGGATTTCTTCACGTCAGGGAGAAATCTGTGCAGGACATTAACACTAGAGCTGCAGGCACTGGCTCCTTCTCCATATAACCCCCCGCGCGCCCCAGTGCAGTCCGGCCTGGGCCCTGCACTGCGGACCTGGATTGCAAAGCAGCGGCGCGGGCTCCAAAGGCCCCGAGCGCATCAGGGATCGCCGGTCTTTCCCGAGGGAGCAGCGCCAGCTTGCCCCGGGCAGGAGACTGCTCGGAGCTCCGGCTGCGCCCGCAGGACGTGTCCGCCTCCAGCCGAGCCAGGGCGCCGCGCTCCGGGGCCCCAGCGTTCAGCCCAGGCCGGCCAGCTAGCCAGGGCTGCGGGAGCGCTGCGTGCAGCCGGGTCTTCAAACCCAGCCAGCTGAGCAGCTGCGAGCTCCGGGATCGCTTCCTGGGGCCATTCCCCGGGTTGCGGGCTCCATGCGGAGCAAGGAGAATCGCTGTTAATCCCCCTCCACTAACCCACCTTCCTTGTTAGCGACCGGGCGGCAGCCCCGTCCGCTCCTCCCCGCAGTCAGCTGGACACATGGCCCTGTGACAGGCTTGCCCCCCAGCCCCCTCTGCGAGCCCCGGAGCCTTTTCAGGCAGGCAGCTTCCCTCCTGGTGCGCTGCACAGCCATATGGTAGCGTAGCTCCTTGCCTGCAGCTTCCTGTGTCCAGGGCCTGCTCCCTAAGGGGCGGGGGGTCCCGCTGCCTTAAAAGGGGGAGAGGAAACATGGGGGCAAAAGGGTCTTGTAATTGTAGTGAGGCATCTTAAAGTTTCTATGTGAATATACCAGCCCCAAAGCACAACCGATTCTGCTTTTATAGTGTCCTCTACTGCTGCTGCTGCGGTTTCTTCTTCTATAATTTTTTTTAACAAATTGATTGCAAAGAAAAAGGAATTCATGAATCTCAGCTGGGAAAATATTTTTATCTTAGTAATCAGTGATAATATGTTGCTACCTGCTGTCTGGCTTGCTGATTAGTGATTTAACTTGACATTAAACCCTTTGAAAGATATTTCAGCGCAGAGTTAATTTGACATTATAGTAATTAATAAATAACCATTAATCACCATGAGCTGATATATCCTCAGAAGGTTTAATGTCCATTTAAAATGCTGCCATGTATGTCACCAGGCTCATAGACATGTTGCATGTAGTTATGTATTATCCTTGATTACAATGATGATGGTGATAATAGGCATTTCCCATCTGAGATTCATCAATTCCTTTTTCTTTTTGACGATGGCTTGATGACTGAGATTAGAACATAACTATATGCAGTCAGAACAGCAACAACTCTTATTTAATTTCCCAGTTACAGAGCCAATATCGCTGGGTTATGTAGGACGTCTTTTCCCTTTTATTCCTTTTTCTTTCAGGAAAGCACATAAAAGAACAGGTGAAGGACTACTTAGATAATTAGATGTATTCATGTTGGCAGACTTTAACAGCCTCAGAGAACTGGTAGGTAAGTCCCATGGGAAGAAAATCAAAGGGAAAAAGCAGCTCAGACTAACTGGCAATTTCTCAAATATTTAAGGCATAATGGAAAACTATCCAAGTGCAAAGGAAAGAAAGGAAGAACAGTAAGGGTATGTCTCCACTGCACTTAGACACCCGCAGCTAGCCCATGCCAGCTGAGTCTGGCTTGCAGGTCTCTGGCTAAAGGGCACCACTATTAAACAGCCCCTTAGCCTGAGCCCTATGAGCCTGCGTCAGCTGGCATGGGCCAGCCACAGGTTTTTAACTGTGGTGTAGACAGACCCTAAGAGGCCAATATGCTTACATCAAGAACTTTTTAATGACCTGAAAATCAAAAAGAAGTCCTACAAAAAGTGAAAACAAGAATAAATTACTAAGCATGAGTACAAAAAAAAATAGTTCAAGCATATGGGGACAAAAGCAGAAAGGCTATGGTACAAAATGAGTTACAAGTAGCAAGGGATATAAAAGGCAATGCATTACGAGCAAGAGAAAGATGAAGGCTAAAGTGTAAGTCCACTACTTAGTGGGGAAGGAGAGCTAATCATGGATGACATTGAGAAAGCTGAGGTGTTTAATTCCTATTTTGATGGGGAGGGGCGGAAGGTTAATGTGACCGGATACTCAATGCAATATTAACAACACAGAGGAAGGAACACAAACCAGAATAGGTTAAAGAGTTTAGATAAGTTAGATGTATTCAAGTTGGCAGGGTCTGATGATATTAACCCTAGGGTTCTCAAGGAACTAAGCAAAGAAATCTTGAAACTATTAGCAGTTGTCTTTGAGAACTCAAGGAAGACGGGCGAGGTCCTAGAGGACTGGAGAAGGCCAAACATAGTACCTGACTTCAAAGAGGAGAACAAAGAGGACCTCAGGAATTATAGACCAGTCACCGTAACTTTAATATCTAGAGAGATACTGGGGGAAAAAATTAAATAATAAGATTATTTAACTGTTAAATAATCAATAATTAAATAATCCAAGTAAGCACTTAGAAGATAATAGGGTAATAAGCAATAGCCAGCATGGATGTGTCAAGAACAAATCATGCCAAACCAATCTAATTTCTTTCTTTTACAAGGTTTCGGGCCTAGTGAATAGGGGAAAGCAGTAGATGTGCTATGTCTTGATTTTAGTAAGGCTTCTGACACAGTCTCATATGATATTCTCATGAGCAACCCAGGGAATGTGGTCTAGATCAGGGGTTCTCAAACTGGGAGTCATGATCCCTCATGAGGGTCACAAGCTGTCAGCCTCCATCTCAAGCCCCGCTTTGCCTCCAGCATTTATAATAGTACTAAATATAAAAAAGGTGTTTTTAATTTATGGGGGCGGGAGTCACACTCAGAGGCTTGCTGTGTGAAAGGGGTCACCAATACAAAAGTTTGAGAACCACTGGTCCAGATGAAATTATTATAAAGTGGGTACACAGCTGGCTGAAAACATGTTCAATGATTCACTATCAAACTGTGAGGGCGTATCTTGTGGGGTCCTGCAAGGGTCTGCCTGGGTCTGCTATTATTCAACATTTTCTTGAATGACTTGGATAATGGAGTGGAGAGTATTGCTTATAAAATGTGCAATCAGACCAAGCTGGGAGGGACTGCAAGCTCTTTGGGGACAGGATTAGAATCAAAAAGATGTTGACAAATTGGAAAATTGGTCTGAAAGCAATAAAAATGAAATTCAGTAAAAACAAGCGCAAAGTACTACACTTAAGAAGGAAAAATCAAAGGCACAACTACAAAAAGGGGAATAACTGGGTAGGTGGTAGTACTGCTGAAAAGCATCGGGAGGTTATAGTATATCACAAATTAAATAGGAGCCAACAATATGATACAGTTGCAAAACACTCTAATATACTGGGGTCTATTAACTGAAGTGCTGTGCATAAGAAACATGAAGTAATTGTCCATCTCTATTTGGCACTGGTGAGGCCTCAGCTGGAGGGCTGTGTCCAGTTTTGGGCATCACACTTTAGGAAAGATGTGGACAAATTGGAGAGAGTCCAGAGGAGAGCAACAGAAATGATAAAAGGTTTAGAAAACCTGACCTATGAGGAAAGGTTAAAATAACTGGTCATGTTTAGCCTTGAGAAAAGAAGACTGAGGCGGGACCTGATAACAGTCTTCAAATGTGCTAAGGGGGCTGTTCTAGAAAGGAAGGTGCTCAATTGTTCTCCATTCCCACTGGTTAGGTTAGTGTTAAAAAGTAAAGAGCTTAATCTGCAGCAAGGGAGATGTAGGGTAGATATTAGGAAAAAAACTTTCTAACAATAAGGATAATTAAGCTCTGGAACAGACTTCTAAGGGAGATTGTGGAATCCCCTGTCATTGGGGGTTTTTAACAAGAGGTTCGACAAATACCTGTCAGGCATGGTCTAAGTTTGCTCAGTTCTGTCCTCAGCACAGGGGGCTGGACAAGATGATCTCTCAAGGTCCCTTCGTGGCCTACGTTTCTATCATTCTATAATTTAAGATTAGGGAGTGACACTGAGGCCCTAGCAAATTTCAATTATTCATTGGCTCTGGAGTCTTTGTGTGCCTAAGAGTATCTCTATAGAGACTGCAGCTTTGCTTTTGCCATTTAAACCAATTACTTTGGACACTGAATTGGTGTTATAGATTCATAGATTATAAACCCAGAAGGGACCATTGTGATCATCTCGAGATCATTAAAAAAAAACTGGCTAGTGTTCACATCATGCCCCCAAGCAACATACATGGCTGGAGATTTCTCTCCTTGTGAGTTAAATCTGGGCATTTTCTCTGCAGTGTGTGCGTGTGCACCTTGTTAAAAGGCCCAATCCCGCTCAGCCTAACTCATTCAAAATAGTCAATGAAATGGGGTTTTATCTACGTAAGGAATTGTTATTCCTATTTATCATCTCTCCAATCTGATCAGTGTCCTCTGTGTGGTACTGTACTCCAATATCAAGTCAGTTCCTGCCCCAGAGATTTTAAAATCTAGAAGGAATGGGCAAAGACATAGGACTTGGCCCAGAAAAGTGCACAAGTCTTGTTTGGAAGCCCAGGTGAAGGGCTGAATTTAAAGGGCCCAGAGCTGGGGCTGAAGACCCTAGTGAGGGCAGATAGACAGGTGTGTTGCAATTTTGCTGCCCCTGAAGGGATTCACTTTCATTGTATGACCTGGCTGAAGGGCTGAGCCACTCCTGTCAAGCGAGGCTGATAACCTACAGGGGAGCCAGGAGCAGGAAAAGGCCTGTAGTACTGCATGCAGCAGCCAGAGGCGCTCAAGAAGTGAATGCTCCCAGGAATATAATAGGCGACTCTTACTAATTCACATTAATGATAAAAAGACTGTTACAAATTACTGACTATTTTGAATTATCAAGTAAGTTAGCAAATACACTAAAAATCAAGACTAATGCATCAGCAGCTGTACTTTTTCCATTTATTTTGACAATTGTTCAGTGTGGTTTATGGCCACCCACCATAAGGCCCTTGTATGCATAGTACAGTATATTTTGTAAAAATAACGAAATCCTAGAAGTATGAGCCCTCACTGCCATGGCATCTCTGCTAGTAAATCTTTTCTGAGAGGTGTTTAGAGACCGCCCCCTTTTTTTTTCATTTTTCTTTTGGAAGGATCATAAAGTGTGTGGATTAGAGAAATGCATCTGAGAAAGGTTCTACAAGGTGAGTATCAAATATTCAGTTAGTGAAACCTAGTATATAAGAGCAGCAATTAATTGCATTCCATTTTAGGATAATTATAGCCCCATTCAGCCAGGTGTTTAAACACATACCTAATTTTAAGCATGTGCTTAACTACTTTGCTGAACTAGGGCTTAAAGTCAAAGTTTGCTCTAAACTACAGATGGTTCATGAGGCTGATGCAGGTGCCATCAGCACACAAGGCAGTGATTTGGCCAGCATCACAATGGATCAGGCACTTGTTTTGCAGCAGGATGAACTGGAGGAAGCCTTTAAGCGTGAGATCGTCCAACCCACAACTGGAGTCGAGAGCCTTAACAGCTCAGCCACCGCTCCTCAATCTATATAGTAAAGTCAGGGAGGACAGAATTTGATATTTTTTTATATAACTTTGACGGATTGTGTCTATGTTCACTTTTAAGCATTTTTTAAATTTTTATCAATTTAATTTTCATAGTGCAAAATTATGGGTTTTACCATTCTTATTTGATGACAGTAGATGTTGAGATTCAAAACATTAAAGTTTTATAACCGTTAAAACACTAATTTGTCAACATCTTACATCAAAATACACAATGTAAATGGCCTTAAATCAAACCCTAATCAATTCTCAAGCAGCACTTTTTTTACTTTGCCTATCTGTAAATTTCAATTATTATGGATGGAAATATTTTTTCATCAGTATGTGTGCATGCTGAAATCGGCATTTACAGATAAAAATTGAATCCTTCCAAGCCTAAATATAGTGTTAACCAAACAACTATGCATACACACCAGGCATTCTGCACGCATCCTGTTCATGTAAGTATAAAAGAAAACCAGTGCACCATGAGGGTGGAGAATTCTGATTCCAAACTGTGTAAGGAAGCAGCTTGAGAACCATACAAAACTAAACACTGCCTGTCACTGTGGGCCTGATTCTGCATCCTTGACTCAATGTTTTGCACTGGGAGTAGTCCCATTAATACAAATAGCACTACTCACAGGGTGTAAAACGAAGCATGTGCATAAGTTTCTGCAGGATCTGGACCTTAGGCATTGATGGAGAGCGTGGAGATCAGCTCCAGCATCACAGACTAGATTCTCATTGATTCCAGTGCAAGCAGTACAGGTGCCAAATAAGCAAACAGGTCATAACTCTCTGCACAGACCAGTCCAAGGGGCAGACAAAGATGCTGCCACATGGGAATGCACCTTTTCACTAAGAAGTTGAAAGCAGCAAATAAACCATAACTCCTTGCACAATGGGCTTTCAACATGAAAACTCTCATGAACTGGCACCCTTCCTGTACCATCTCAGCTGGCTCATCAGCCTGCTGCTCACGTATGACCTGGCCACTTTAACATCTGTCTACAACTGTAGCAGGCAGGGCAGGCTGATGTATGGATGGAAATATGGTTTTGCAGGTTAGCTGCTTTTGAGGGTGGGACTCAAACTGGGGAAAAGAGAAAAAATCATGCCACAGTGTTATGGATTTCCATGCTTTACAGGAAGATTATTTTCAAAATGCTGAGACAATTAAAATGATGATAATATGATTTGGTTACTATGGCTCCAATTCAGCAAAGTATTTAGCACTTATTAATTTTAAGCATGTGAGTAGTCCCATTGGAGTGAGCAGGACTGCCGTGCTAAAAGTCAGCCAAGTGCATATCTATTTTGTTAAATTCTTCTTCTTCCTTGAGTTAGTTCCATCATAAGAACATAAGAACGGCCATACTGGGTCAGACCAAAGGTCCATCTAGCCCAGTATCCTGTCTGCCGACAGTGACCAATGCCGGATGCCCCAGAGGGAGTGAACCTAACAGGTAATGATCAAGTGCTCTCTCTCCTGCCATCCATCTCCACCCTCTGACTGACCAACAGAGTCTAGGGACACCATTCCTTACTCATCGTGGCTAATAGCCATTAATGGACTTAACCTTCCATGAATTTATCCATTCTCTTTTAAACTCTGTATAGTACTAGTCTTCACAACTCCTCAGGTAAGAGTTCCACAAGTTAACTGTGCGCTGTGTGAAGAGAACTTCCTTTATTTGTTTTAAACCTGCTGCTTATTAATTCATTTGGTGACCCCTAGTTCTTGTATTTGTGGAATAAGTAAATACTTTCTTTATCTACTTTCTCCACATCACTCATAATTATATACCTCTATCATATCCCCCTTGTCTCCTCTTTTCCAACCTGAAAAGTCCTAGCCTCTTAATCTCTCCTCATATGGACCCTTTCCAACCCTAATCATTTAGTTGCCCTTCTCTGAACTTTTCTAGTGCCAGTATTCTTTTTGAGATGAGGTGACCACATCTGTACGCAGTATTCAAGATGTGGGTGTACCATCAATTATGTAAGGGCAATAATATTTCTCCTCTTATTTCTCTATCCCTTTTTAATGATTCCTAAATCCTGTTTGCTTTTTGACACCTCTGCACACTGCGTGGACATCTTCAGAGAACTATCCATGATGACTCCAAGATCTTTTTTCCTGATTTGTTGTAGCTTTACGCCTCGTCATATTGGATGTATTTGGGTTTTTTTTCCAATGTGCATTACTTTACATTTATCCACATTATTCATTTACCCTTTTGTTGCCTCATTAGTGTTTGTGACGCTCTTTTTGAAGTTCTTCACAGTCTGCTTTGGTCTTAACTATCTTGAGCAGTTTAGTATCATCTGCAGACTTTGCCACCTCACTGTTTACCCCTTTCTCCAGATCATTTATGAATAAGTTGAACAGGATTGGTCCTAGGACTGACCCTTGGGGAACACCACTAGTTACACCTCTCCACTCTGAGAATTTACCATTAATTCCTACCCTTTGTCCCCTGTCTTTTAACCAGTTATCAATCCATGAAAGGACCTTCCCTTTTATCCCATGACAACTTAATTTACGTAAGAGCCTTTGGTGAGGGACCTTGTCAAAGGCTTTCTGGAAATCTAAGTACACTATGTCCACTAGATCCCCCTTGTCCATCAAATGGGGTCCACTCTGCAAGCCCTCTCCCCTCTCTGTTCAGGGAGGTAATGTATCTGCCTTCATGATATCCCACCACTTCTTCTGGGGATGGCCTCTCTGTCTTTTTCCTTCAGAATTGGACTTTCCTTCTGTCTGTTGGACTTTCTTATCCACTTAGTTCTCAGGACTGAGCTTTACATGACTGACCCATCTGAGCCTGCCTGCACTCTCTCATTTTTGCAGTTATGGGTGTTACTTTGAGCATGTCTCTAATACACACATTCCTCACATGGTCTTTCTTGCTTGCACCACTCATCCTTCTCAATTGTCACATTTCTGCGGAGCAGATCCTTAGCTCACATTTCTTCTTTGTTACCCAGCACTCAGTGCCATACATTAAAACCGAACAGACCCCCGTTTTGTAGACTTTGCCTTTTAATCTTACTGGTATCTTCCTGTCACGTAGCATACCACTTATCTCTCTCCATTTGAGCCAGGAATTTTTTATCCCAACTCTAATTTCATCCTCCATATTCCTGGATTCTGGAACCCAGATACCTGAAACTGCGTTTTTGGTATTGTTTGCCCATCTAGTTTCAAGGATAATTCTTCAGTGTTCACAATATTGAAATTATATACCATAATACTCTGTTTTCCCTTTGCATATTTTAAGCCTATGTTTCTCAAACACATTTCTCCATTTATCAAGATCCTCTTCTAGACTATATTTTCCCTCACTGCATAGAATGACAGCATCTGCAAACAGCATGTACCAAGGTGCCCCCTCCCGTATGTTCCTTGTGTGGGTATTCAGGACAAGGATAAACAAGAAAGGGCTGGGTGCTGATTTCTGATGCAATCTGACCTTTTACCAATAGTTCATCTGTTTCACCACTAGAGGTTCTGACTATTGATGTTACACTTATATACATGGCTTGAGAGAGCCACACATAAAGTTCTGATACCATTTTCTCCCTCAGACCCCACCAGAGGCGTTCTCTTGAAACTCAGTCAAAGGCCTTTTCCAGCTCAACCAACACCATGTGAATATTTTTCTTTTTCTCTCTCACTTTTTTCTACTAGCTGCCTCAGCACAAAAACAGCATCTATTGTCGACCTTCTTTCCTGGCATGAAGCCATATTGATTTGCGCTAATATCTACTTCCCGTCTTGGTCTCTTATTGATGACTCTCTTTCATTGCATGACTCATCAGCTTTATATCTCTATAATTTGTACCACTGTCAACAGCATCACCTTTTCCCTTGTATATCGGTTCCAAAATACTTTTCCTCCATGTTTGGTATCTTTTTCCCTCTCATGATTGAATTGAACAGGGATCTCAGGAGATGGATGCCTTCTATTCCAAGCTTTTTCCATGCCTATATAGGGACTCCATCTGAGCTTAGCACCTTATTATTTTTCATTTTCATTCACAGCGTTTGCCACTTTATCTGGCATGATAGGCTCCACTAGATCTAAATTCATCACTTTGCAGTTTCATTGCTCTCCTGGGTTTTCTTCATTTAAAAGCTGTTCAGAATACCTTTTCCATCGATCTTTTATGCGACTCATCAGTCAACATGATACCAGTTTCATCTTTGATGAACTTTAGTTCCTTTATATATTTAGTACTTCTGTCCCATGCTGTCACCAGTCTATATGCATCTTTTTCCCCTTTCTTTGTTCCAAGTCTAGCATAAAGTTCTTCAAAGACCTTTGCTTTCTCAGCTACATTCCTGGCCAATTTCTTCTCTGCCTTGCATTCCCCTAGGTCCTTTGCTCCTACTCCTTTGCCAGAGTTTAAACTTTTTTCTCTTATCTTTTATCACTTCTTGTACTTTTATCGCTCCACCACCATGTTTCTTTTTGAATAAAGACTTTCCCTTTTGATTCACCCACCATTTGTTTAGCACTTTCCAATATATGTGTGGCCCCAAAATTCCCAAGTGTATCCATTCCTTCTTCGTGTGTTGCTGACCTCATCTTTTCTATAATCAACTCACTAAAGTCCTTCTCAGCCTGTAGTGTTTGCTATCTTATCTGTGGTATTATTTCCCTCTTTGATATTCTCTGTGTCTTCATTCTAAGAAACATATCCAAGATGAGAGGTCTATGTCGACTCATGAGTAGTCACTTTGCAGCCTTTTATATCTTTTATTTTCGTACCTTGTTAAACTGTGGCCTAAAATTAATAACCTTCCTTTCCAGAGCCAGGCTGCCTTTGTGCTAAAAATTCAACTGAAATCACTAAGTCTTCAAAGTAGCTTTTAAATAAAAGTAAAGGTGGTTGCAAAATAAATAAATAAAAATAAAATTTCCACCAAACAGCAAACTTTTCTCATCAAAATTTTGAAACGTTCAGAAATTTCTGACCGATAACAGAGCTGGCAAAAAAATGGAGGAAATTATCAGTTCATTGAATTCCTCCCCTCCTTATTTTTGTTGAAACTTGTAAATTTGTAAACAGCTCCATTTCCAATACACAGTAATGTTGAAAGTTTAGTCTGAGATTTGCCAAGCCACCCAAGAGATTTAGATGTCCAGTTCACATTTAAATTAATGGGAACTAAGTGTACAAATCCTTTAAGCTGTTTTGAAATTCCCAGCCCTTGAGAGTTGCTATTTCATGATCTCCAGAGCTAGAAACAAGTGCTGTATGCCATTATAAAGGGGCAGTCCTGCTAAAATCAAGGATCCATTTCTAACCCTAGCATTTCATGAGATATTAGCCCATATTGGATGGATGAGTATTACCAGATGTGCAAATGTAATGTAGTCTGTAGTGGTCCCTCACTGTCAGGCTTGGCGGTATGCCACTCTGCCTTATCGCGTCAGACAGCAAACAACAGCCAATTGGCGCTCTAGAGGCTCTGGCCCTCTGGGTGGGGACAAGCAGTCTTGAGTCCCAGCCTCTTGGCAGGGGCAGACAGCAATTCCCCCTCTATAGCTCTGGCCCTCTGATCGGGTCAGAGCCAGGAGCAGTCTTTAGTCAAAGGCCTCTCGGCTAGGGCAGACAGCAAGTACTAATCTGGGGCTCTGACCTTCTGGGCGGGGCAGAGCAGCAAGCAGTCTTTAGCGTCAGCCTTTGGGCTGGAGCAGATTACAATCACAGTTTAGGGGCCCACAGCTTCCTGGCTGGGGCAGGCCACAGACAAGGCATAGGTCTTCCAGCCTAGGGTGAGCAGGCAGCCAACCCAGGGGCAGGGTTGGCGGCAGGAGGTCCTAGCCAGGGCCCTAACAGTGGCGGGTAAATCCCATCAACACACTGATTTGAACAGGGCCGGTGCAACCATTTAGGAAAACTAGGTGGCCGCCTAGGGCGCCTAGTGGTTGGGGGTGCCTAAAAGTCCCCTCGAGCGAGGAGGTGGAGTGAAGGTGAGCCGGGTAGGGGGGTGCGCGGGGAGGGCTACCAACAGTAACGAGGGGGGGGCGCACAAGGGAACAGCTCCCCGCCCCAGCTCACCTCCGCTCTGCCTCCTTCGCTGAGCACACAGCCCAGCTCTAAGTCTCCTCCAATCAGCGCCTCTAGCCTGGGCGGGGAGGAGAATTAGAGCGGCGCCGGCGTGCTCAGTGGAGGAGGCGGAGCCAAGGTGAGCTGGGGTGGGCTACCCAGGCAGGGTTAGCTGCCGTGGCAGGGGGGGAAGTCTCCCTAGGCAGGGTTAGCTGCTGTGGTGGAGGGGGAGAGGGGGGGAGTCTCCCCAGGCAGGGTTAGCTGCCGTGGCGAGAGGGGAAGTCTCCCCAGGCAGGGTTAGCTGCTGTGGTGGAGGGGGAGAGGGAGGGAGTCTCCCCAGGCAGGGTTAGCTGTCATGGTGGGCTGGGGGGAGTCTCCCTCTGGGAGGGGTTAGTTGCCATGGGGGGACGGGGTGGAGAGGGGTTAGCTGTTGTGGTGGTAAGGGTAGCTGCTGTGGGGGGGGCCCCCTGGTGCCGGGGCTGAGTTAGCTGCCGTGGGGGGGGGCGGGGTTAGCTGGGTGGGGGGTGCAAGGTAGAAATTTCGCCTAGGGCGCAAAACTTCCTTGCACTGACCCTGGATTTGAACTGCAACAGCACAAACCTGACTAACGTCTGGTTCTCCTAGGCTACTTCCTACTGCAGGCTGTTGGCATGGCTCCATAGGCCACACATCCTCAGTGGTTTCTGGGCAGATGGCTGATGGCAGTCCCAGTAACTCCTCTCATCCAGTGGCAGGGTATGCGATGGCTCGGGGCCTAGTCTGGAGTCCTGCAGAGGGCTTGAGACATCTGCCTCCTTTCCTGGCTTGGCCCCAACTGAGCTGTGAGGACCTCTTTTTCTACTTCCTGTCCCACCCAGGCACTTCTGGCAGGGGCGTGGCTGGTTTGGTTCCACCCACCAGGGGCGTGTAGTGGTGTCTCACTGTCAGGCTCGGAGGGAGGCCACTCTGACTCACTACACAGTCCATTCTGGGTTTGGATAGGACATTCCACATTTGGAGGAAGCTGACTTTGTGTGGCATAAGTTAGGTGCCTGCTTTGCTCCACAGCAAATGGAGGAGATGGTGGTAGTGCTGTCCGTGCCCATCTTATAACTTTTCGCCCAGTGGTTCAAGCACTTCTCTCAGTGTGTGAGATCCAGGTTGAATTCCTCCCTTTCTGTCAGAGGGGGAGAGAGATTTTGAACAAGGGTCTCCTTCAAGCATGCTCTAGCCACTGACTGAGCTGCAGGATTTTGCGATGTGGGACTTCCTAGGTCTCTCATGTTGAAGCTGTTGCACCATGGATGCATAAGGAAAGAGCAGCTGGAGCAGGGGTCTGACCTCAGACATGCTCGCCCAATGACTATTCCACTGTGGATAAATATTAAAATAGTCACTGGGCCCGAGGGAGACATAACGGGTAATCCAGTGGTTATGGGACCCACCTGGGAGATGGGAGACCCCATGGCCAGCCTCCCTGCTTCAGTTTTTCATTATTTATCCTCGGTGCAATGACTTCAACAGAAGAGCGAGGGAGCCACACAGTAGTATATCCTATAGACCAATGGTGGAGCACCCTTTCTCTTGAGTATAGAGGGGAGAACTGAACCTGGATCTCCCACATCCCAGGTGAGTGCTCTAACAACTGGGCTGAAAATTATAAGGTGGACAACTCCTCCTGCTCCTGGATTTTGAATGGGACCCAGTCTAGTAAGCAGCTTCTCTCCATGCCTACAGGGTCAGGCTCTGCACACAACTTTAGCAGATGAATTCCTATCTTTCCCCCCGGGTTGTGAATAGCTCTAGGGGTTGGGTGGGAGATAGGTGCCCAGACAACCACAGGGAGGCAGCAGTGCACAGGTCCAGGGGCAGAATCCTAGGTGCAGAGGGAATTTTTACTCTGAAAAATTTGGCTGCTGAATGAGTTTAGGCACCTGCAGGAACTCTGCGGGTAACAATGGGGCCCAAACTGGGAATTAGGCTCTTAAGTCTGAGGTTTAGGATTCTAAATACTCTCATGGATTCCACCCTAGGCTCTGGGGCCCAGATCCTCATAGCTATTTAGATATCTGGCTCCCACTGAATGAGAGTTAGGTGTCTAAATACCTTTAAAATCTGGGCCTCAGATACTGTGATGAACAGCAATATAAAATCCTAAGATGGATACATGGACAGCTTGTGTGTCACATGGTTGTTTCCAGACTCTAAATCACATTAAAAGAAAATGAAAATACATTAAATCCTTTCTTGATAAGACATTTCCATGAAAGTCATTTCTGTAGTTGCAACAGGGCTGTTGTGTGATGGTGAATGCGGGGGAAAGTGTCTATGAGGCAATCACCTTTAGAATGTGGTACGCACTGAAAATGTTCGAGAAGCCCTGGATTCCTAGGCAGAGTGAGAGGAAGGAGTCACAGGTAAATCGTAGACGCAGTTTATCAGGTGGCTGTCACCACTGCATATGCATAAGAGAGGATCATTAACCATTGGAACAATGTGCCAATGGTCATGGTGCATTCTCTGTCACTGGAGATTTTAAATCAAGACTGAGTTTTGGTTTTTGTTAAAGATATAGTCTGGTTCAAAAGATATTATTCTGGAATTCTCTATGGCCTATGTGACACAGGAGGTCAGACTAGATGACCACAGTGGTCCCTTCTGGCTTTAAAATAGATGAATCAGTGTGTCTAGGAAGTTCTGTTTTGGGTGCCTTTGGTTAACAATGAATCGCTGCCCAGCGTATATGTCTATAGCTGTAAAGTAACTTTATCTAAATATTTTCTGCCTTGTTGTTTTGTCACTTCTGACCACCACTGGAGAGTTGAAAGCCTTCCTTGAATCCTGGGAGCTATTTAATTTTTTAAAAATCCCACAGGAAGGAAAAAACAACCAAAATGTCATTTATATATTCAGACACTTCAAAGCATCCTGCTTCCCATATTATTCCTCCTTCTTGGGGCACCAGATGCTGCAACTAAAAACTTAGATTGTTCCCAAATGAGCTAAGAAATAATTGCTTTTTTTGGTTCAGAAGGTGAAACAAAAAAATCTGTTCGTTTTGAACCCAAACTGATTTTTGCCCTGTTTTTTTTTCCGATTTAAATGAAAAACCAACAAAAAAAAATAGGGGTGGGTAAATCAAAATAAAACATTTTGACTGTCAATTTGAAATGATATTGTGAAATTAAATGTGGGATCAAAATGACACTTTCCATTCCGAAAATATCATTTTGAGTCAACACTTCATTCTGAAATTCATTGTGATATTTTTTCAAAATGAATCATTTTGATGTTTCAAAGATTTTTGTTGTCAGGGAGGGGCTTTAGCCAGAACTATTTGCTGAGTTTGGCCCAAATTCATGAATCGCTTCGGTGCCCCCAGAATGCATTTTTCAGCATATTTACTATTCACCAAAAAATCTTCACCCAGCTCTGTTCCCAGCCCACTAGGAGCATGAGGTCAAAATGGCACCATGTAAACAAAGTGTACAGTGGGTTTGATCTGGCTACATTATTTATCCTTGCTCCTCACTGGTGACCTTCCATAACCCAGAGGTGGATCTGCTTCCTCCACCACTAGTGGGTTATTAGGCCATCTGATGAGAATAATCTGTCACTCCATTTTGAGTGAAATCTTAGCTCTGTTGACATCAGTGAACGTTTTGCCATTGACTTTAGTGAGGCCAAGATTTCACCCCATATTTTTTTCTGAGCAAGAGACTCCCACATATGTCTTGGATTTCCAAGGAGCTGATGAAATTAATAGGGATTTGGTCACCCAACTCCTTGAAAACCCCAGCCATAAAGCATATATTAGCAGGTACTCACAAACTCACTTGTCTGTGTACACTGCTATAAACAC
Organism: Chelonoidis abingdonii; assembly: GCF_003597395.2. NCBI lineage: Eukaryota > Metazoa > Chordata > Testudines > Testudinidae > Chelonoidis > Chelonoidis abingdonii. The sequence continues at coordinate 9,911,244 of NC_133781.1, forward strand.
AGACACCCCATTCTCAGCCCAGCCATAGCGGCTGGATTAAGCCTGCCTCTCCCTTTCACTGCACTTTATTATTATATATTGTTTTCCCTCTTCTAAAAGGGCTCCCCTAATTGTGCATGTTATTTGTATCAGTTGATTGTGGGACTGGTCATGGAGCACTGAGTAATTCATAGTGTTTGGACAAGACAAACATTGTTCTGTCCCTAAGCAAACCTCCAGGAAGGTCAGCCCAGTTCATCCCATTGCTGTGGAGAGCGAAAAGTATCCAGATGATGTGAAAATCAGACCCTTTTCATGGAGGGGAGGGAGAAAAACAAGCATGCAAGCACACATCAACACATCCTGACATTCCCCCATTCTGCTCCTTTCCATTCACCTCCCTTTGTCATTGCCCCAAAGCCTTTGTCAGGCTGTATTTAAATAACGACTGGCCTTCCCTCTGGAAACCAGGGCAGAGATACAGGCGGTCAAGTCATGTGCTTTACCATCTTATTCAGGAGGACTATTCAGAAGCAGGCAAGAAATCGGTCTCTTCAGCCGAGTGTGACATACTGTACCTTGTGGCACCTTAGAGACTAACAAATTTATTTGGGCATAAGCTTTTGTGGGCTAAAACCCACTTCGTCAGATGCATGCAGTGAAAAATACAATGGGCACCCATGCATCTGACGAAGTGGGTTATAGCCCATAAGAAAGCTTATGGCCAAATAAATTTGTTAGTCTCTAAGGTGCCACAAGGCCCCATTGCTGTTTTTGCTGATACAGACTAACAGGACTACCCCTCTGATACTGTACCTTGTCCTACCTTGTTCCTGGCTGTTAGGCTTGCCATGAATTCTTGCCGGTTTGGTTTGAAGGAGGCAAAAGGAGTGTTCATCATTTGTGTCAAATGGTTTGTTTCATTGATCAGGTTCATAAACATCCATTTTAAAAACAACAGCAAGGTGACCTGGAGTAGTTTAGCTAAAAACATGCTAGAGTTTAAGGCAACTGAGGAAATATTTGGTGTGAGTTGTCTGGCCTCAGAAATCACTCGCTGTGTATTTAAAATACTAGCTGTAGTATAATGGATGGGAACGTGTTATGCAAAGTTTCCCGTTTACAGTGTTTGCTACTGAGGAGGTAGAAGTTAGAATCCGCCGTCCCTGCTGATACACCGCCCTGCAGATTTCACTCCGATACCAATACAATTCTCTTACCTGCGCCTGCCACTTATTTAACTAAATTAGAGAAATGCCACTAAAAGGTGCAGCATTAATTGTGGAACCAAGGGCTGGATCCTGCCGTCCTTGTACTGCCAGACTTGGGCACTTGGGTGTCACCGAATCCAGTTGTTATGGATTTTTGTACTGAATAAACCCGGAGCGCTGAGGTCTAACTTTACCCGGGAGGGGGTTACAAAAGAAAACTTGTTGCTGCTGTCTAACAAATGAAATCTCGCTCTCTCTCCTTTCTTCAGTACCCCCCACTCACCCACCCACAAACACACACACTCACTCCAGTCACTTTACCGCTTTCCTTGCCTAAGCACACACAGCTGGGCTTTCTAACCTCTCTGGGAGGATCTCTGTGTGGCTATCCCAAACTGCGCGTGGGTACATCCGATACCCGCGATGGGGCTGATCAAAAGGGAATGGGTGTGAGCTACAGTCGGCCGCTGTTGGACAAGTGGCCAACTAAACAGGGGCCCTTTTATGCTGACTCCAGAGCTGACCGAGGCCGGTGGGAATGCGCGGGGTAGCTGTACCTGACACCCCCGTCCCCCTAGAGCTAACGGGAGGGGTCTTAAGGGTAGCCCGCCCCGCACTCACTTTCCCCAGCCCCCGCCGGGGGTCCGGCTCCAGCGCCCACCCTAACGCTCACTCGTGTTACCAGGAGGAATTTTGCATCGGCAAGTGCCAACCTGAGCGGCGCTTTCCCACGCGGTCCTAGGTGAACTGCTGGATCGGGCCCCCGGGTGCGTCGCTTTATTTATTTATATATATATATATACAAAAAGATGCTGATTAAATAGGGTCGCATCCTGAAAATCCCGATGGGGCAAAGCCATAGCCAGCTGAAAAGCTATCCATAGATGGCAAGTGATTTCCCCATCGATTAATCTTAATGAGCATTATAGTTATTGCAGACAGAATAGATTAAAATATTTTGCATTTGCTAAACTGCACCAAAAAACATCTTTTAAAAAAATCCCTGGAGAGCAAAACCGACTAGCACTGTCAACATTCACAGCTAGCATGAGAACAAAGCACAAGAATGTCGTAAAGAACCACAGCTTCTCCACATTCGTTTTCAAGTATCTCCAGTTATAAAAAGGCCAGTCAAGCGAACTAGTTTAAATCTGTGGTGTCTCAGGGCCTCGCAGGTACACTCAACTCTTTTAAATTTGCCGCTGTTTTGTTTTTGTCACCTCTACATCTTTAAATCTGAGAATAAGATTTTATTCCAGAAAAAGCGATCTGTACAGGATCAAATCAATAAAGTCACAGCAACGTAACGCGATGCGAACAAGCGGCTAGAAACTTTGACATTTACACGGTGGTTGCGGACCAAACATGAAAAAATAGACATCAATAAATCCAGGACAACCCGGATTTATCAATAAATGCAGCTTCCATTGGCCGGCTTTTATTAAACCGTCTGCGATCTCCACTCTCAGATTGACGTTACCTGCAAAGCCCCTCAACTGAAAAATCATTTGCACCTCCATCTGACTTTGTAAACTCATCCTGGTTGACACTGATTGCAGAGTGTTCCGAACCGTTCAATTAGACAGTGGTCCCGGGGTAATTGTGTAACATTTCTATGATTTTTTTTAAATTACTTTGATGGTAAAGAGGGAGAAAGAGGCCTGGTTTCTGTAAATGCACCTTCTGATACTCACATATATAAAATTCATACATGTGTAAAGTTACATGTAATACGCTGCATACACGCGACTACACGTAATATCTCCCAGTGTCTAGCCACGCTTTTCTCTGCATCGGGACCCTTTAACATTAGACCGACCGGAGATTTTTGAAAGACTCAAACGAGACTTTTGACACCGGAGTTTCTAGTGACTTGGGAAATCAATCAAAGAAAACAGGAGGGGATGGGTCGTTGGGGGGGGGTAGTTTGTATTTTAAATTCTAGCTCGGCTTTTGACTGAGTGTGAAGGTGTCATTGGACCAGGGCTAAGAAAATAAAACTGAGCAACCCCGCAGCTTCCAGGCTGCGCAACCTCTAATTTTAACATCAAACCCACCGCCCAGCCCCTCCTCCCCCTAGCCCGCGACCGCGCCGCTGGCCTGGGTGTCAGTTTCACGGACTAGAAAAGGATCCCTCTGACCGGATCGTTCGGGGCAGGGGAGCCCCAAACTTCCCTACGCCTAAAAACAGAAGTTTTAAACTAGCTCCTTTTCGGGGAGGGGAAACCCAGAGAGCAGGGAGCCTCCGGCGGGTCTCCCTGAGAAGTCAGGATGAGTCCGACCTGGAGCCATCCCCACCCTCCGGTTGCTTTGCAAAATGCTTTGAACAAAGGAGGTGGTTGCAGAGAGGACAGTATAACCCCACACCCGCCCTCCAGCCCCTCTCCCTGAGCCAGGCCCCCCAGGGACCCCGCCGCTGGGCCCCTCCCTGAAATGTGCTCCATATAAAGGGGGACCCTCTCCGTAGAGCCATGGATTGGGGGTGGGGGCGGGAAAGGGGCTTGTACCCCTGCTTTGGGGTGTGTGTGCGCGGAGCGGGGGTGAGGTGTGGGACAGGCAAATCTCTGTAACTCCCCGGGCGATTCCAGCGTCCTGGGTTAACTTGGCTTTTAATGAGGCTCCTGTAATCCTGCCCCGGCGCGGCCCGGGGAGATGGAGCTGTAAGAGCGCCCGGGGGGAGGCTTTCGGGCTGTTTCACGGCGCAGAGTTAACAAATCCATCCAGCAGCAGGGCTGTCAAAGGGGAGAGGGCTGGGGGCCGGAGGGAAGCTGCGCTCAGGCTGCCGGAGCCCGGCTGCCCTGCAGGGAGAGCGGTTGCACTGCCAAAGACGCCCCGCTGGGCTGAGCAGGAGCGGGAGCAGATTAATCAGGCCCTAATTCAATTTACAACAACCCCTTTTATTCAGCTCGGTGGCAAGGAATTCAAAGGGGGAGAGGGGCGGGGGAAGGGCAGGAGAGGGGGCGGCTATTCGCGTCGATCCCCATCCCTGGAGCAATGCCTGTCACCGCGGCGGTTTGCAGAAACAAGGGGCGGCTTGCGGAGCGCCGGAGCCCAGGAGATTGAGTGACAAATGCACAAGAAGCCCGCGCGGAAAGGGCACCTCCGTTGGAAAAATAGAACTGCCCTTTTAATCAAGGGGCTCAGCGGAACGCAGCTGGGGTGGGGAATAGCAAACAGGGCTGGGCGCTGGGGCTGGGAACGGGGCAGGGGGCTGTGCCAGCCCCGCACCCACTGAGCGCAGCCTGACGGTGCACAGCCAAGCCCGCCCAGCTAGAGCGCTCGGCTCAGCACCCGCCCTGCGGACACTCCCCCATCACCTATTCAGCAGGGAGCCATCTCCTGGGGATGCTCAGAGCCCCACAGATGGGGGGCTGCCATGGACTCGCGGCTTTGGATTGGACTTTCCTGGTGCCTGGTGCGTTTAGGTCTAGCGATATCTCAGCTGTGTATTAGTCTGTGGCTAGGTAGGGGGAATGTGCTGGGTTTGTCAGCGAGCCTCTGCAAAATCATGTCTGATCCCCCCTCCCACACACACACACCTCGAAAGGTGTCTGATCCTTGTCTACACGCTTTAGAACAGACACCCAGCAGCCGGATGGGAGCACTGGCAAGCTCCCGGAGGATGGGCTTGTTCCCACGCACACGGGAATGACATCCTGGGTTTAGAGCGAGGGACAGGTAACAAGCCGTTAAGGGTCAACACCCCCATGGAGTCAGACGCAACTAGTATGTATGAACTAGCGAGAACCGCAGGGAACACGCGAGAACAGCCCGGCCCACGCCAACTTTGAACAAGTCCCCTTGTCTTTCCGGAGCTAGTAGATCCGGCAGAGAAACGGGACTGGGGCGGGGGGGGTGCGAATTCGCCTTCTGATGCGGCCCCAAGTGGGACTGAGACCGGAGGGAATTCAGCCCACGAGAACAAGCGCCATGAAAATGACACACGCGTGCCTTTTAGAGGGTTTGATTTGAAAGATTTTAAAGGGGCCGCCACGCTTTTAACCGACAAAACAACTTCTCCCTGCCCTGGTCCCGCGCTGTGAGCTGAGGACAGAGACTATCTAGTGTGCACTGTTTAGCGACAGCTCAGGCAGTCCAACACCTCCTCTCCTCCTCCTCCCCCAAAGCTATCTTCTGTGATCCTGGATGGGAGGATCACATCCAAAATCTTGGTATTCCATAGAAAGTCACCCGGGCCTGTCCCTTGATCTCATTTTGATTCATTCCTCTCTTTGTTCTTAAGTTATTGGCGGCGTTTTCTTTATCTGTAATCAGTGTCCCAAGAGCCGGGAGTTTCAGTAAGAAAGAGTGAAACACTGTTCACAATACACACACCATATCAATATTATTAACAACACGTTCATAGGTTCATTCAGAATATAGATATTTTTCACTCTTTCAGGATGAAACGATGAACTATGATTATTTGTTAGTTATTAATTATAATTTGTTAATTATAAGGACACTCCTATTGTATAATCCACATTGTAACATAATCCAGTGTGTTTAATTAGTGAGGAACTACCAAAGCCGGAGCACAGGTGATAAGAGATCAGAAGCGGAGTCTGGGGCTTCCTTTCATTTGCACACTTGAGAGCGAGCATGAGATGCAGCCCCAACTGGAAGAAAGGGCTACGGGGTATCGGGGGAGCTCGGCTCTGTTTTACAGACAGCCGGGAAGGCAGGGCTGAGTAGGGAGCTCATTCCATGCGCCCCGCAGGGCGTGACTTGTCGGTGGAAATGAACCTTTCAAGAAGCATTTCCAGGTGTTTCCTTGAAGCCCAAACACGCTGTGATTCATCCCCGGGGTGCAAACAAGTGGTTGATTCGGACCTTTTCCCTCCCTTGCTCGACGGGAGCCCTTACAATTGCTAATACAGCATCATTAGCACTCATAGCTGTTCTGAAGCTAGGTGACAATTCGCCAAAACACCCGGCGCAGGGGGAATTGGAGTCCAGAGGAGTTTGGGGGTGAGCTGGGGGTGCAGGAGCCAGTCTGCAGGCGCCCTGCCTCATAACTGGAGGGCCCTGGTCAACTCATAAGTGAATCCTGAGCACCTGCAGCGAAGTGACCTCCACTATGGAAAGTGCCCTAACTAATGGCACAAATACGGTGTGTGTGCGTGTAAAAGCAGCTCTCTGATTCTGGGTAGTGGTAATAAAGTGATTAGCAGGAAAGCAGCCTCCGGGTTGAAATCTGCGCCCCTCTCTGACATCTTCCCGGTAGGAGGCCGAGAGGCCCTGTCCTGCCAGGACCCAATCCCCCCAACAGGCGCTGGGAACTTCTTTTACGCAGTTTAAAAAGTCCCCCTCCCCATACAATTTCCTAGCAGGTATTTTTTATTTCACCCGGACCATGGGTTCCCCGGAGAATATACCTGAGACGGGAACCAGTGAGGCTGCCTAGCCCCTACTGCCCAGGCCTCAGAGGGACTCCGGTGTTCGATACTTCCAGCGCTATAAAGCTGGGTGGATCCTATTTTAGGATCCCTGTCATCTCCCAGACTCTCTGACTACCCCCAGCGGGGCAGATTTGCCTCTGTTTTCTACCTTAAAAGTGACCAATTCTTGCCGGCTCGCCCAGTACAATCACCGAGTGTCCCGCAGGTCCTTGCATAAGATTTGTCCTTGAGGGCACAGCTGTATGATAAGGGCCCGATCCTGCACTCCTTCCTTGGGCAAAAGGCCCAGGGAGAGGTCAGAGCAGCTGATGGAAGTTCTGCCTGAGCCCGAAGAGTGGGACTGAACCCTGGGTGGAAAGGGCCCGATCCTGTGTTCACTGAAGCCGATAGGGACCGATTCCGCTCTAGCTTTCTCTAGACTCCTCTTTCTACGGACTCAGCAGCGTGCCAAGGCTTTTCTCAACCTCAGACACCAGCACAGCCCCACTCCCAGCACTTGCTTGTTTATTTACATGTTATTTCCCCGGCTCCCTCTGAACAGGCGCAGCTGCCCCTTCCCAATCGCTTCCCGCAGAAAGCTCTGCTCTGACTTTTTGTTTACACCCCATGCCTGGCGTGACACAAACCCTTCGCCCTGAGGGCAGAGTGCAGAGAGGTAAATAGCAAGAAGGACCTAACGAATCCTTATTGTTACGGCCAGATCCCCTCAGGACCCCCAGTACAACCCCCTGCGGAGCCGACAGAGTAACCGAGAGCAGAGTTTGTGCCCGAGGACACCCCCAAACACACCAGCACGTCCACAAGGAAGAGCACGAGGAAGGTCCTTGCCACAGTCAAAGGAAGAGAGCAGGGCCCGATCCTGCTGCCATTGCAGTGGGTGGGAACATCAAACCCCTCCCCCTGCCTCGGCTCCTCTCTTCCTTTGCCTAAAGTTCGTCTTTGCTGCGCTGTAAAACTTTGCTTTCAAACAACCGATGTGAAGAGTCTGCTCGCACCGATTCCTTCTGTCTGCTCCGTCCCCACCCCCTGTCGCCTCCCCCACGCGCTCCTCTCCCATCTCTCTGAATCAGATGCTTTGCCTGGGTTCCCCCCACCTCCCCTCCTATTGATAAACTACCAGTGGATGTCGTTGTTCTGTTCCTTGTGTGAGCGGAATGTCACTCCTTTAAGATGACCTCAAACTCAGCAGAAGCTGGGAACGTCATTCAGGCTCTCTGCAAGGCGCGGAGAGGGAGGCAGGGAAGGACAGAGCCCCGCCACTAGGGTGTTTTGGGTGGTTTTTTTTTTTCTTTTTGGTCTGAGGATGCGAATGCTCTGGGCTCTTTGAACCACACACCGTTTAGCATCCAGCGCTTCCACTCCGCAAGCCAGGAGCTCTCGGTTGAGAGCTTGAAGACGGGCTGTGCCACCTTCCCCGGGAGCTCCAGAAACTTTACTTTTGCGTCTCAGGAGGAAAACCAAGCGAGCGAAGAAGGTAGCGTCCCACCTGTTGGTCTCCGACGGCTACAGCTGCAGGGGGGTTAACGCCACCAGCCTTAGCGGCGGGGGTTAGTTTGGGAGAGGAGGCCAGGGTCGCTTTGCGCTTCTGGTCCAGCCAGGGTTTCTCTGCCTCCAGGAGCAAAGTTCTCCTTCCAAGCCGCCAGCTTCCCGCCGGGCTGCAGTCTGGCTTTCCTGGGCAGTGCCCTGGCACGGAAGGAGCTTCCCGTGCGCTGCCTGGGCTGCGATCCCGCTGGATGGGAAGCGCTCGGCTTGCAGAGCCGGTCCCCTGCAGAGCGGGCCGGGCTGCGCTCCGCGCCCCTCAGCCGGGCTGCAGCCTCCCCTCCCCGGCCCGCGTAGCGGAGCAATTGGGTTTGTGACCGCGGCTTCACCTCCCTGCTTCTCTCTCTCTCTCTGTGTTTGCCCCCAGGCTCCCCGGAGGAGGCGCCCGCAGGATGCCCGGGAAGTGCTGGCGGGTTCTGGTCACGCTGGTGTCGCTGTGGTGCCTGGCGGGCGGCGCGCGCGGCGGCTACGGCATGAGCATGTTCGCGGTGCAGACGGCGCAGCCGGACCCGTGCTACGACGAGAACGGCCACCCGCGGCGGTGCATCCCGGACTTCGTCAACTCCGCCTTCGGCAAGGAGGTGAAGGTGTCCAGCACCTGCGGCCGGCCGCCGGCCCGCTACTGCGTGGTGAGCGAGAAGGGCGAGGAGCGCGTGCGGACCTGCCACCTCTGCAACGCCTCGGAGCCGCGGCGGGCCCACCCGCCCGCCTTCCTCACCGACCTCAACAACCCGCACAACCTGACGTGCTGGCAGTCGGAGAACTTCGTGCAGCACCCGCACAACGTCACGCTCACCCTCTCGCTGGGCAAGAAGTTCGAGGTGACCTACGTGAGCCTGCAGTTCTGCTCGCCGCGCCCCGAGTCCATGGCCATCTACAAGTCCATGGACTACGGCCGCAGCTGGGTGCCCTTCCAGTTCTACTCGGCCCAGTGCCGCAAGATGTACGCCAAGCCCAGCCGCGCCGCCATCACCAAGCAGAACGAGCAGGAGGCCATCTGCACCGACTCCCACACCGACATGCGGCCGCTGGCGGGCGGCCTCATCGCCTTCAGCACCCTGGACGGCCGCCCCTCGGCCCACGACTTCGACAACTCGCCCGTGCTGCAGGACTGGGTCACGGCCACCGACATCAAGGTGGCCTTCAGCCGCCTCCACACCTTCGGCGACGAGAACGAGGACGACTCCGAGCTGGCCCGCGACTCCTACTTCTACGCTGTCTCCGACCTGCAGGTGGGCGGCCGCTGCAAGTGCAACGGCCACGCGTCGCGCTGCGTCCGCGACCGCGACGACAACCTGGTCTGCGACTGCAAGCACAACACGGCCGGGCCCGAGTGCGACCGCTGCAAGCCCTTCCACTACGACCGGCCCTGGCAGCGGGCCACGGCCCGAGAGGCCAACGAGTGCGTGGGTAAGTCAAGCCCCCGGTCGGGGCCCGGGTGCGTGGGGAGGCGCGTGTGCCTGGCCGAAGGGACCCCGGGGAGCGCGGGACGCGTGGCGCGGGCCCCTGGCCTAGGGGAGCCTCGCGTGGATCCTTCCCTCCAGCCTGGAGATCTAGGAGGAGACGCTGCGCCGACCCTGGAAAAGCCCCCCCTGGGTGAACGTTGAACCCCCCCGCTCCCATGATCGGTGCCCCGGGGGCTCGGGGAGGCAGGAAGGCAGATCAGAGGGCTTCGCGTCGGCCCCGCAAGCTGCCAGCGCAGGTGTTACATGGAGGAAATGCTCCGGCGGAGGCGGGTTTAGTGCCCCGCAAGCTGGCGCGGTTGGGTCAGAGATGGCTGGGGAAAGCCCAGGCAGAAAGGCGCCTTGTCCAGTCTCACCGCGATCACATAACTCGCTGCAGCCGGGACAGGTCATGTCTCATGAGCTCTGGGTTGTGACACATCTCCCGGGCAAGGCCCCAACCCGCGCTACACAGGTGCCTCACCATAAATTGCGGTGCAGAGGAGTTCGAGCCTGGGGAGCAATTGCATCGGTTAGTTCAGACTATACACGGACAGGCCTGACTGAAATAAATTGCATTCAGACGTGCGCGAGGTTAGGACTGTTAGTAAATATTTAGCTAATGACAGCTCCAGAAGGGCAGGGTCACTTTCTAGCCCTGCCTAAATGTAAATAATTCCTCAGTTATGGGCCATCCAGGCGGCTTTTAAGGCAGACTGTTACAGCCTCACTCAGAAGCCTCCAGATCATAAAGCTGTGCATCAGAAACGTTTCAGTGGCTTTATAGCTCCAGAGAACTGACAGAGCTCTGGCAATGAGTCCTTCTGAGAACACAGTAGGTGGTGTTTTCTCCAGCTGACTTTATATGAAATCAATTAAAGCAGCACCTCCCTCTGAAGATGTTGTCCCAGCCCTGTGAAGTGCCTTCAATTGATCCATGAATAGGAGAGAGCAAAGGAGGGTTTGTGTGGAGTTGATGTGTTTGTATCATTTCTGTCTCAGGCAGAAACACTGGCCAAGCCAATAATACTGTGGGTCTTTAATGAGGAACTTGAATGAGGACCAAGGCTGAAATGAGAAACAGCAGTGTGCTTGGGGGATGATTTATTTCACCAGGTCTGAGGCAAGAAATATGGATCCTCTTGGCTGTAAACAATTCCAATAATCTAGGTTATCATTCAAGAAAGATTCTTCGCGTATTTGTAGGCAGCGCTACAATATTCCGGTGTGGGTTGTTCCTGAAAATGATAGGCATGAGGATGCTGTGCAGTTGGTGGTGTGTAGCTGCATGTTCTCAGACAAGGCGCAGATATTCCTGGAGCAGTTAGGAAGGCTTCACCCATCCCAGCTTTCCCTTTCTCTGTAAATGGTGATTTTGACATTCAAGAAGACAAGTGAGTGAGAAATTGGCAAGCATAAGATGGGCACAGATAGCTCATCAAACACCACTCAGAAGAACCCCTCCTCTCCTAGCCCATGACTAGCACAGCTCTTGCTGAAGTACCTCTCTCCTGGCCTGTAGCATGCCCTGCTGCCCCATTCTTGGGCACCTGTACAACTTTGGCATGCATCTTATTCCTGATCTCCAGCATCTCCTTATAGTCTGATCCTGAGGCTCCTGCCTCCAGCTCTGGCAATGCTGATCTGCAGCACTCCCTTGTCCTGAGTCCCCCACGTCTCTGCCAATGCACCTTAATCCTGTCCCACAGCAAACTCCCTCCCATTCTTGTCCCGAGGGCACCTTCCCCCAGTTTCACCCATTCACCTACATTCTAACCTGCAGGAATTTTCACTTTTGCCCCTCACTCACAGCATTGTCAGTAAAATTCTAATCTAACCTACAACTCCCCCGCCCCCCGCCAGTCATGCTTCCATACTCCACATCCTATTCATACATCTTAAAGTTGACCTGTAGCAATCCTATTGTACAGGGCTGATGAGAAAGAAAGAAAAAAAAGAGAGGTTTCAGCATTTGTTTTTGTTCTGCACTGGAGCAAAAACTAGTCCTTTCAAAATATTTGTGCTAAAAATCAGAGAGAGAGCAAGAGTGAGTGAGAACCACTCCAAAATAGCCCTGTGGTTTGGACACTCCCCTAAAATGTGAGAGACCCAAGTGAGAGCCCTAGCGCCTGGGCCATGGCTTTTCTGTGGTGGATCTCTCTCTAGGAGTACATTTCCATGAAAAGTTTCAGTTGTGATGAATCAGCATTTTCCTATAAAAAATCCCCAGCCAGTTCTACCATTCTAGTCTTTGGGGTCTTCTAGCCAGAGACTTAAAGTCATGTCACACACTGGTAGTGCTGCGGTATGAAAACTTGCCCACCAGAGATTAAACTGAGACTCAGCTATAACTCATTTTTACTTGTCATCTAAGCCACATTCCAAGACTAGTTAACATATAACAATACTCACTTATAAAATGCTTCAGCAGCATCACATGTGTTTTAGCACTTGCATATCTTGAGTAGATTCTCATCTGGTGTAAATCGGAGTATCTCTGCTGAAGTCAGTGGAGCTATGCTGATTTACACTAGCTGAGGACCTCTTTTATTAAAAGTACCTTAATGCTCTATTATTTATTTAGGCGGCAAATTCTAGCCATTGATGATACATAAGTCTCTGATCTTCCTTACACTGGTTTTCCACCACTGTGACTCCATTTACATTGATGGCATTCCTCTGGGGTTACACCACCGTAAACAGAATCTAGCCCTTGGAGGGAAACTTTTTCTGAGTGCCTCTATCATTTGTGAATATTTAATCACATTATTTACAAAGAAAGTATATATCACTTGCTCTGTCATCCAAAATATTCCGCTCCAGCGATAAGAATAACATTGTGCAGCATCTCCGAACAGTTTGTTTTTACTTTGCTTAAATCATAATCAGATGTGACTTTGAAAGTATTTAATTTCTGTGTCTTCCTCTTGAACACCAAGAATAATAACAAAGAAAAATACTGGCAATGCACAGGGTTGTTTGGCTAACTAAGGCTTCTTCCTTTAGAAAATTAATACAGCTAAAATACTTCAAGATTAATGCAAAATGCAGACATATGTGCTTTGCAAAACCTTTAGTAAACCTTAGCTCCATATACATGTAAATTCTACACTTTAGTAGAATTCTACTCTGCCAACATACACACATTGTCTCTCTTCAGATAGATAGATAGATAGATAGATAGATAGAAAAAGAAGAGTTTAGTCCAGTTTTAAATGGAAATTACAACATAGTCTTAATCGTGGAGCAGTTACCGTTGTATGTGTGTATACAATAAAAAAATTACTCATGGATGTAGGAAAGCTCGATTATTCTCTTTAGTGAAACTTGGAATTTCTTCCAGAAATAATCCTAAACAGCATGAAAGAGAAAAATATAATATTTCAGGGTTGGTGACACTGAGCAGAATACAGGAAATCTTTCATTCAGCGATGCATTAGATCTTCGACTGGGGTAACTCAGCAGAGTTCTGTTAAAGTCCATTGAACTGTGCCGATTTACACCATCTGAGGATCTAGTCCAATGTGTGTATGTAGTATAGGTAATCTATACGTGTGTGTGTGATCTGAAAGAGTAGTGGTATTGATCTTTCTTTTAATGGATATTCTATTCTGGATGAGTTGAGGCTTGTGGAAGGGGTATTGATGATTCCTGTGAATGTTTAGGCTCCATTGGTTTTCACAGACTGAAGATATATTTCATAAATGAGTGACTGAGGTTTTAATAACCTTCCTATGAAATTTAGAACTTCCTATGTGCTACTTCAGCATTATTTTTTTGCTGAAAATAATTATTAAAAATAAATCACACAAGACAAATGCTCCAAAATCTTCCCAAGTCTGCGGCTGGGCTATAGTTTATGAAAACTAGTTATGGAACCAAAACCACGGATTTGCATAACACAACTGTAATTTAAACCCCACACCAAAGATGGATGTGGGAAATGAGCTCCTTAGTGCCCTGTAGTTCAGTTTGTCTGTTGGTAGTGTGTACCTGTGATACAATGATAATAATGACACAGAGCTGTGTGAGTGTGCTCTTTATTTGACTTTTCTCTCAGCTGCAGGATTCAAATGCTTTGCTGCTGAAGATAATTCTATAGAGTATATTGGAATAGCTTTGATGCAGAATAATACTAGTGTTTAATTCTCACTGTGGAAGTTAATGGAATCCTGGGTCACAGGAGTACTAGGAAGATTAAATACACAGGAGAGGAATGACTACAAAGGGAAAGGTTTGTCTCTTTACCCTGAGCGTGCTCATTACACAAAATCCTTGGGTTTTATACTTACAATTTCTACCCTGGTGTAAAAAGTGGCTTATTGGCATTAACCTGTTTGAGGACACCAAATCCCAAGTCTTCAAAGGAGGTGGTAAAAGCAATCCCTGAGGGCCTGATTCTGATCCCACTCACATCAGTGTAAATCTTGAGTAGCTCCAGTGAAATACATGGAATTTCCAGGGTATAGAAGTGGCCAAAGGGAGCGGAGCCCAGATTCACCTATACTCTGACTGCTTTGTCCCATTGTCACAACACCTAACCTCTTTTCTGACCAGTTAAACTTGGTTAATGGCTGTTTTCTGTCACTGGCACAGCACACAGCAGCAGCATGCTGGCAAATCTAGCCCTATGTCTTTAAAAAACTAGAATGATATAAAATTAATACAATAGACATTATGTGGATTAAAAACTGGCTAACTGATAGGTCTCAAAATGTAATTGTAAATGGGGAATGGTCATTGAGTGAGTGTGTTTCCAGTGGGGTCCCACAGAGATCAGTTCTTGGCTTTACACCATTTCACGTTTTTATCAATGAGCTGGAAGAAAACATGAAATCGTCACTGATAAAGTTTACAGATGACACACAAACTGTGGGCATGGTAAATAATGATGAAGACATGTCACTGATTCAGAGCAATCTGGATTGCTTAGTAAACTGGGCGCAAGCAAACAATATGCATTTTAATATAGCTAAATATAAATGTATACCACTATGAACAGAGGATGTCAGGCATACTTACAGGATGGGGGACTTTATCCTTGGAAACAGGGTCTGTGAAAAAGATTTGGGGGTCATGGTGGATAATCAGCTGAGCATGAGCTCCCAATATGATATTGTGGCCCAAAGAAATACTGCGATCCTGGGATGCATGAAGAGGGGAATCTCAAATGGGAGAGGTTATTTTATCTCTGTATTTGGCACTGATGAGACCACTGCTGGAATACTGTGTCAAGTTCTGGTGCCCACAATTTAAGGATGCTGATAAATTGGGGAGAGTTCAGAAAAGAGCTATGTGAATGATTAAAGGATTAGAAAACATGACTTATAGTGATAGACTTAAGGAGCTCAATCTGTGTCACTTAAAGAGACAGTCAAGGGGTGACTTGATTGCAGTCTATAAGTATCTACATGGGGAACAAATATTTAATAACGGGATCTTCAGTCTGGCAGAGAAAGGTCTAACGTGAGCCAGTGGCTGAAAGCTGAAGCTAGACAATTCTGACTGGACATAAGGTGTAAATATTTAATGTAATTAACCATTGGAACAATTTACCAATGGTTGTAGTGGAGTCTTCATCACTGACAGTTTTTAAATCAAGAGGGGATTTTTTTCTAACAGATTTGCTCTAGGAATTATTTTGTGGAATTTCTCTGGCCTATGTTATACAGGAGGTCGGACTAGATGATCACAATGGTCTCTTTTGGCTTTGAAAATCTGAGGGCTACAGGGAAGCATGGTCTAGTTCCTCCTCTTATTGTAAAAGTAGATTTCTTTGGTTTTGTGCTCTCTGCATGGTGTGAAACCCCAAACACTATGGAGTTCTGAATAACTTTCATTTTTAACAATAGTAATGACCAGCATTGAAATAACTGGGTAGATTAAAGACTCGCAGCAATGAAGGAGTTAACAGGTGCAACGTGATTAGCCAGTGGGTATCCATGGGAAATAGCATCTCCAAGTTCCTAGTGTGAAGCTAGTAAGTGCTGTTTAAATGTGTAAACAGTATAGAGCTGTCATTTATCTCAGTTAGCCTATAACATCTGGAGCAGAGCCATTGCTGGGATTCCCATTAACACCTAGTGACCAGGAGCCTCCAGCTAGTCACAAGAACAGTATACCAGGCTTGCCACAAGCTAAAGAGAGCCCCTTTCTGCCATGCTGCACTGCCTTTATCATGCCAGAGCTGCCATTTCAATAAGCCAGTTTCTTTCCTTTGGTCTCCCTGAGTATTTTACTTCTTAAAAGCATATAACCCAAACTTCTCTCTGGCCTAAGGCCGAAGGTAAAAGAAGACACAGAAGAAGGTGCTTTAAAATGTGTATTCCCAGTGTGGCTGTTGGAAAGACTGTGAAAATCATCTCTCCTTCTTGGGGAATGCCAGCCTTTCTCACCACAGCTGGTACCTATTTTTTCCCCCTTAAGACGAGCAATGTTTTTTATTAAGTGAATGTATATCTTGGGATTAACTCAAGATCACATCCTTAATAGTCTTATATGTTTACACTTCAAAAAGTCCACTTGATTTGATTTTCTTCCCTGTCATCATGATAATTTCTTTCTATGTCTGTTGTACAATATACAATCACCACATTACATTGCTCTATGGGCCTAATTTATAGTTACATGAATCTCAAATAGCTTTCTTACCCATAAGAAACATCCCCAAAACTAACCACTTTCCATGAATACTGCTCTTTAATCAAACATTCTCAAAGCATTTTTATAAACATTTGTTAGGAACATAGGAATTGCTGTATCAGAGCGTTGGTTCATCTAGTCCGATGTCCTGTCTCTGAAAATGGCCAGTATTAAATGCTTCAGAGTAAGGTGCAAGAAACCCCGTAGAAGATAATTACAGAATAATCTGCTCCTTATGCATCTCATGAAGTGGGCTGTGGCCCACGAAAGCTTATGCTCAAATAAATTTGCTAGTCTCAAAGGTGCCACAAGTACTCCTGTTCTTTCTGCTCCCTAGCGTAAATTTCACTCCTAACTAAGATCACATCACTGTAAGGTAGATGAGTGCTATTGTCCTTATTTTAGAGATTGGTAAATAGTCACTGGGATATGAAATGACTTGTTGAAGATGAGAGACAGGGTGGGTGAGGTAATATCTTCTACCGGACCAACTCCTGTTGGTGAGAGAGACAAGCTTTGGAGCTACACAGAGTTCTTTGTCAAGTCTATGAAACATAGGCTATGTCTACACTGCACACCTTACAACGGTGCGACTGTGCTGCTCCAGCCACGCTGTTGTAAGGTACACAGTGTAGCCGCTCTTTGTCGCCAGGAGAGAGCTCTCCTGAGGAAGCAATAAAACCACCCCCAACGAGGGGCAGTAGCTTCATGAATGGGAGCACAGCTCCCACCAACGAAGTGCTGGCCACCCCGGTGCTTTTCATGGTTAAAACTTTTGTCGTTCAAAAGGGGTGTTTTTTCACACTCCTGCGTGACAAAAGTTTTAACCACAAAATGCAATGTAGACATAGCCTTGCTCAGAGTGTCACAGCCAACTGCAAGGTGGGACAGATTGTTTAGCATAAGCAGTTAACATATATTTCAAGGGACCTTTTAATACCCCTTCCGTCAGAGGGAGCTGGGGATTTTGTTAGAGGGTTATAGATTGTTATAATAAACCATAAATCCAGTGTCCTCATTCTCAAAGGAAACCTGCCCAACAATTTCAAACGATGAATCTAGAAGTTTAAATTCAAACCTTTGCTAGACATAGTTACAATAATCTATAACCCCATTAACAACTCTCTTCCTTTCCTCCCTATGACTGGAGAGGTGATAATGGGCCACTTCACCTTGACTGGTTCCTTGAAATATGGGATAACTGCTTATGCTAAACAATCTGTTCCATCTTGTATTTAACTGTGACACTCTGAGGGTACGTCTACACTGCAGGATTATTCCGATTTTACATAATCCGGTTTTGTAAAACAGATTGTATAAAGTCGAGTGCACGCGGCCACACAAAGCACAATAATTCAGTGGTGTGCGTC
>NC_133781.1:10268696-10283156 GCF_003597395.2 Chelonoidis abingdonii
CTCATCTCACGCGAAGCCGGACCCGAAACAACGCACCACCAAACTAAAACAAGGGAGTAGCGTAAAATCGGGTATTGCCACGTCGGATTAAGGGTTTAGCTGTGGCCCGCCCAATCTGGACGTGTATTGCCTTGGGTCGGTTCTCAGCTGCACCATTTGTGTCCACTGCTGTGGAAAGCGATCTGAACTCAGATGCACTGCTCAGCTGTAGACAGACAAAAAGCGCGCCTAAACTTTCCTTGCGAATTTCACATCTTCTTGTTGCCCAGCCGTGGAGCCATCTGATCAGCCGGGCTGGGCGAGTGGTCAAATCCAAAAAGAGCTCCTGGTATGGACCTACGGGGATATTATTGTCGCTGTATGGGGAGACAAAATCTTTCTATCAGAGCTCCGTTACAGAACTTAATGCCACAAGCTATTTGAAAAAATCCCAGTCGCTATGACAGACAGAGGTCAGCAGGATACAGACAGTTCTGCGGATGGTGGACGAGGCGTAACGGAAAGCCAAAGAATCAAAGTGTATGCTCAAGGAGAATGCGAGGGGAGCTTGAGGACTCCAGCTATCCACAGTTCCCGCAGTTCTCAAATCATTTGCATGTCTGGCTGAGCTCCCAATTCCTGAGACGGTCCAAAACATTTTCCGAGTGTTTCAACGGTATATGTCGTAATGTACCCTTTTCCCCCCAGGAAAGAAAAGGGAAAATTGTTTCTCGCCTTTTCTTCATGTCACCCTGGTCTATCGGCATGCTGCTGGTATACTGGGGTGCTGCAGCGCGCTGAACAGCAGCATCCCTCCCCTTCCCGGGTGCAGATGGTGCAAAATGACATGATTTCGTCCTCATGATGTCATCCCGTGAGTGCTCTGGCTGGCCTTGGTGAGGGACCAGGGCACCTGGGAAAGGGAATGACTCCCTGTTATTCCAGCATCGTACAGAAGGATTGAAAACCGTCCTCATCATAGCAACTGGAAGTGAGCGCTCCAACCACTCTTTCATGTCTAATGAAGATTCTGTCCTGCCTGGTATCATAGCAGCGGAGGCTGCCTCCCCTCATTTATCCACTAAAAAGTCAGTTTTCTTTATTCCTATTCGTATTACTTCATCACACAATGGGGGGGACACTGCTACGGTCCCAAGAGGGTTGGGAAGAGGAAAAACGAGTGGGGTGTTCAGGAGACCCCCTAATAGATCACATGCGCGCTCTCAGGCTCTCCGCGTGCTCTCTGTTCTCTAGTACACTTGCCCCAATATTCTACGTAGACTGACTCTATTCCCGTTTTTGCCCTTCGCCCCCACTACCTCAGTGAGCCAGCCAGAGAGACCCAGATCGCAGCATGAGTACAAAAGGACTGATAACCGTCATCGCCAATTTTCAATTGCAGACAGTGCTATAGCTGGTAACCATCTCTGCTACCTTGCAAAGGCAAATGAATGCTGCTGTGTAGCACTGCAGTACCACGTCTGTCAGCAGCATCCAGTACATATACGGTGACAGTGACAAAAGGCTAAACAGGCTCCACGGTTGCCATGCTACAGCGTCTGCCAGGGCAATCCAGGGAAAAAGGGCGCAAAATGATTGTCTGCCATTGCTGTCAAGGAGGAAGGACTGAGTGATGATATTTACCCAGAATCACCCACAACGTTGTTTTTGCATTGGGATCTCAACCTAGAATTCCAGTGGGTGGGGGAGATCGCAGGAACTATGGGATAGCTACAGGGTAGCTACCCACAGTGCAATGCGCCGAAAATCGACGCTAGCCTCGGTACATGGACGCACACCGCTGAAATAATGTGCTTAGTGTGGCTGCGTGCACTCGACTTTATACAATCTGTTTTAAAAAACCAGTTTATGTAAAATCGGAATAATCCTGTAGTATAGACATACATGCTCCAATATGTCTGTCAGGGTGCTTTCGTGGGTGAATACCCACTTCGTCGGATGCATCCGACAAAGTGTGTATTCACCCACAAAAGCTCATGCTCCAATACGTCTGTTAGTCTATAAGGTGCCACAGGACTCTCTGCTGCTTTTACAGATCCAGACTAACACGGCAATCCCTCTGATTAAGAAATAGCTTCAACAATTGTCTGGGATGCTTACAGTACTCTCTGAAGCTGGAGCACCCCTTATTGCATTGTTACCAACGGGCTTTAAACTAATGGAAAAAGTACCTGCAGTCCATTGCTAACGAACTAGAAAGAGCCCAAACCTTAGCAGAGCAGACTGAGCTGCTGCTGGAAGAGAGCAGTTAGCAACAGTGGTTTTGCCTACAAACTTGGGCTGCTTAGGAAATAGTTAACCAACAACATTCAGAGAGGTGGGCCAGTGCGATTGTCAGAGGTTAGATCAATTATACGGCAGCTAAAGTTTTAATGACAAAATATTTAATTCAAATCATTTACAAGTGAGGAACAGACCTCAGCCTAGTTTTAGGAAGCAGAAACTCCTAAAACATACTAGCTAAGTGATCTGGAAAATGAGCTTCCCATAGAAGTTTGATGGAAATTTTGACTCCAATATAAAAATATTGATTCAGCACTGAAGGAAGATAAACTTCCCCTGCTTCACCACTCAGCCTTAAGGAGGAAAAGATTTCAAATACAATGGAGGTTACAGGGGCAGTTACGCTTGTCCATTTTGACTGTATATAGTGACCAAATATTGGCAAAGTGTGAGAGAAAAGTTTGTTGAGAGTTA
The DNA here is from genome assembly GCF_003597395.2 of Chelonoidis abingdonii. Taxonomy (NCBI): domain Eukaryota; kingdom Metazoa; phylum Chordata; order Testudines; family Testudinidae; genus Chelonoidis; species Chelonoidis abingdonii. The sequence goes on from NC_133781.1 coordinate 10,271,394, forward strand.
CATACAGTAACCAAAATACAACGGGTAAAGGGGAAGAAAGCCACTGCATAATACATGCAAGGGATTTCAGCTTTGCCAGTGGGCCAGAGGCATGGAATGGCCAGCTACTGTGCCCCATGCCATGGGAAGAAGCATAAGGTTGAAAATAAAGCATGGGAGTTCAGCTTTGCCATTGATTCACAGAGAGAAGCTAAGTCACTTGCTCAGTGCCTCCATTTCCCCACTTTTGCAAAGCGCTTTGAAATCTACAGCTGAAGTGTGCTATATAAATGCCAGGTTACCATGGTATTGTAAGCTAATGAACAGAGACTGATAGGCAGTTTTAGCATTCTCCCTTCAAACATGGAATCTGGTCAAATCTTCTGGGAGATCAGCAACAAGTGGGTGATGGTCACCATTTATCACTTGGAACTCTTGGGCAATGGTTGTCATTTTTACTGGCATTTGAAGCAGTGTTGTTGAGTAGCTAGAGCAGGGGTGAGCAAACTTTTTGGCCGAAGGCCACATCTGGGTATGGAAATTGTATAATGGGACATGAATGCTCACAAAATTGGGTGTTGGGGTACTGGAGAGAGTGAGGGCTCCGGCTGGGGGTGCGGGCTCAGAGATGGGGCCAGAAATGAGGAGTTCAGGGTACGGGAGGGGACTCCAGGCTGGGGTGCAGAAGGGTGGGACCAAGAAGTCTGGAGGGCAGGAGGGGGATCAGGGCTGGGGTAGGGGGTCGGGGCGTAGAAGTGGGGCAAGGGTGCTGGCTCTGGGTGGCACTTACTTCAAACAGATCCCAGAAGCAGTGGCATGTCCCCCTCTCCGGCTCCTATGTGGAGGCACGGCCAAGCGGTTCTGCACACTGGCCCGTCCACAGGTACTGCCCTTGCAGCTCCCATTGGGCCATGCGCTGGCCAATGGGAGCTGCGGGGGCGGCGCTTGGGGCAGGGGCAGAATGTGGAGCCGGGTGGGTGGAGGGAGCGTGCCGCTGTGTCCAGGAGTCGTGCAGAGCAAGCCCCTGACCCCCACTTCCCAGAAGGAGCTCGAGGGCTTGATTAAAATGTCCGAAGGGCTGGATGTGGCCCCCGGGCTGTAGTTTGCCGACCCCTGAGCTAGCAGAAGGGACTGGAAGTCAGAACTCCTGGGGTTCTATGCTACTCTTACTAGCCAGAAGCTAGGACAAATCAAATCAATCTGTGCCTCAGTTTCTCAATCTGAAAAATAAGTTTAAATAACCTGCCTACTTCAACCAGATGTTTTGAGGCTTCATTGTTTAGAAAGAGTTTTACACAAAAAGTGCTATGGGGTACACTTACTCTTACCAACACTACCGAGCCCCAAAACTGCATAGGAGAAAACACAGACAGAAGATTTTGGAGACCCCTCCACATTTAAAAAGAACATAGATCATGCTCCAGGTTACAAGATGTCAAAGACTCATGTTTCACTCAGAACTGGAAAACTGGGGTCTCTTGAGGATTCTGTTACTTGAGGGTAAAAACAGAAAATAAATGAGTTTTGGTTTGTATTTAAAAAAAAAAGATGAATTATTAAAAATGAAACGCATGAAATTAAATATTTAATTGAAAATTTCTTTATCCACATGGGGCAGAGGGGACTTAATTATGCTGAGCATCTTTTCCTAATTTCTTTGTTTGCATAAGGCTATTTCCTAATATGAAGGATGAGTAAATGGCAACATATTCAAAACAATAGATACAAATTCCTGGTTTGGTCAGAGAGAGGACGTCAGACAAGCATGGGAAAGCTATACTATATTAAGCCTACTCAGGGAGTTGGGATGGAGACTACCCAGTTGTGATTTATATCCTCTAAACATTAATAGGAAATGTTCACTTAATATCACATCTGAGAAAATATAGGGAAGAACACCGATTCTAGGAGGATGCAGATTGAAGTACATAGGTAATTGGCAAGTAGAGATGTCTTTGCCATCTCAGTGGTTAGATACAATACTGCCCAATGACAGACCACATGGATCAAATCTTCATGCCAGAGAAAACTGGCAATGAGACGACAGTTATCTGTCATTCTGTACCATCTACTGCCAGAGAAAACTGGCAATGAGACGACAGTTATCTGTCATTCTGTACCATCTACTGCCAGAGAAAACTGGCAATGAGACGACAGTTATCTGTCATTCTGTACCATCTACTGCCAGAGAAAACTGGCAATGTTTTCAAAGTTCTAACTCAGCCATTATTATATTGTGAGGAATGAGCGGAACCAGAAGATCTACTCTCAGAGGATTCAGTTCAGTTCATTTGGACAATTAAGTTGATGGCACAGCATCTTTAAACGGCAGATTTTTTATTTGTATTACCTAGTGCCTAGGAATCCCAATCATGGACCAGGACTCCCATTGTGTTAGGTGCTGCACAAACCCAGAACAAAAAGATGGTCCCAGGCTCAAGGGGCTTATCTGATCAGCTTTACCAGTTAGACATCATAACCTAAAGAAAAGATAGATTTACAGATCCCCGTACTTTACTTAATTTGATCCTACCTTTGATTTCATGAAATTCTCAAAATCCAAATCACTTGTATAACACAATCTGTCTGTTCTTTAGTCACTGGCCACAGACATTCCCATTTAATTAATAACAAAAGGCAAAAGTTTTTAATGAGACCAAGAGAGGAAGAACCCTAATGGGATCCAAGAGCAAATAAAAGACAACGAAAAGTTAAGTTATTCACACATGACTACTGTCACACAAGATGCTGCTGGTAACTGTACGTGCCAAGACACATCTTTCTGCAAGTAACCTAACTAGCTAATTCTTTCCTTAATGGATGGCCCTGAATACATTAAATGTCAGATCCTGTACATTGTTTACAAGAAGGAAAGTAGCAAAACAAAATAAATCAACTAGTTTATTGACTGATGAAACAGTCATTGATACAAAACCCCACACAGTATTGTCTTGCTACTGTTTGAACAGCAGCAGTATACTGCGCATTTCCTATAGGGCCTACAATAAACTTGATAAGCTAGAAAAACCATCATTTTTCCATTTATTAAATTAACTTTTGCTGTTCTTACCATTCTGTTCCTCCAGCTCATTCCCAATTTCCTGCCCCATTTGTTTTTGCCTCGATAAGACTGAGGAGAGAGCATCAAGCCCAGCATCTTGCTCTGCACAGAAACAAGGAAATAAAATACATTACAGGACGCAGCATGGTGTATCAGCAGTGGTTTTAAAGGATGCAAGCTGATCCAGAGTGTTAAACTATGCCAGAAGACATGCAAGGGAGCAAAGATCTGCTGTGTGTGTAAAGAGAGTTAAACTACATTAACAAAGAGAGACATCACCAGCATGACAATGAATTCCTATTGCAGCAGCATGTTTTAGATAATAAAAATAATGTGAATGATGGGTAATTAATTTGTCTGCTCTGGTCAAGATATTCAGCCGAGTCCCAAAAAATCCAGAAACTGAACATACAGCAGTTAATCATAAATGCCCTGGAATTTCTGGCACACATATATAGGCCCTTGATTACCCTTCTTGATTTCCCAAGGAGGTTTTAACATGACTAAAAGACAAACAGGTGATGCAAGCACCAAGGAATTCAAATTGGTTTTTTAAAGCTGAAAGAGAATATAGCATGTGTGCAAGAGAGAGACCACGAGCATTAACAGAGCCAGATATAAAGAGGGCAGCCACAATTCAAAATTTCCCCACATAGCTCTGTCAAGGCTCTCCAATCCCCACCTGTGGCGCACACTCTTAGTCCAGTCTATGGGCCCCATGCAGCCCTGAAAACGCACCTCAGTTGTGCTCTGCAGCTCTCACTACACAGGAGGCCCACAAGTGGCATTATAAAGGATGCTGCAAGCAAGAACTGCTGTGGTTAACCACTTGCTGAAAGCCAAAAAACACTATGTACGGTGAGGCTGCGTGAAGAGCCAGATATTGCTAAGCTGCAGCCAGAGAATCAGAGGTCAAAATGTTGATCTGTACGTCCAGAGTCTGTTTGCCTTCTAGAGTGCTGAATGCCCAACATCCCACCTAACAAAGAACCTCTCCAGCCTGTGTGTGTCCCCGCCTGTACATGCGCACACGCGCACACACACACACGGATAAGTTCAATACCCACCATATGTCAGTAGTGTTTCAAGCTAACTCTTGAACAATCAAAATAGAATTGATGCTATTCTCCTGCCCTGTAACTCCACACACCAGTTCATATGGCGATTAAAATAAAATTTGACTACCTAGAGATTTATTTCATTTGACCATCCTCAATAGCATTAAACACTGAATTACATACAGTATTACAGCATGCTCCTGCCTATCTCAAATCCTATTATTCGAACCCCTTCTCTGTCCCCCATGTGTCTCTCGTTCTGGGGAACAAGAAAGGGTTTCAGATAAAGCAGAGGTTCGGTTAATAGAGCAGAGACCCTCGGCCAGGACTGCGAGGAGGTGGCAGCAGAAGATGAGCCCCTGGCCAAGGGGAGGCCACCCTGCTGCTGAATGGCTTCTGCAGCAGCGCAGGGTGCCATCTGCAGCCCTGCTGTCATGGGAGTGAGTGAGCGGGGCAGAGCAGAGACCCCCAGTGACGACTGGGAAGAACAGGACGAACCTCCAGCTGTGAGTGAGGTCACCTAGTTGATGAATGATTAAATGGGTGCTGCCCTCTCACTTAACCAAATACAATCTGTGACCCTGTGCTATTCAGACAATTACGAGTATAGTGTCCTTCACGTGCCAGCTAATGCACGCAGGCTGGGAGTGAGGTGCCCAGTTCCCAGTCAGATTTGAGCGCTCAACCCATAAGGGCCCTTTGAAAATCCAGCTTCGAGGAATAAAACAGATATTGTCATTATAAATCAATTCTCATCTAGTAAGGCCATGATTCAAAGCACTAGAGCATGCCTAACCTTAAGCACGCATATTGTTCCACTGAGGTCAATGAGACTAGTGACATGCTTAAAGTTAGGCTGGACTCAATGACCTTTCAGGGTCCCTTCCAGTTCTATGAGATAGGTATATCTCCATATATATTATATTACACAAAAATAAAGAGACGCTTATACCTTGTATGATCCTCTGCTGCTGCTGTCTGATCTCACCAAAGTTAAGCCCACTGGTTTCCTCTGTCTCTTCCAGAAGCCATGGGTTGGTCACACCTCGTTTCACCCCTCCAGTCATTAGGTTAGATCTGAAAATGGTTGGGTTTTTTAAATTTAAAATAATTTCTCTAAATAAACCTGTTTCCTCTACAATTTATCTCACAAGCAACTGGCTTGTAATCATGAAGCTGCAAGACATTCACTAGCCATGCTTTGTGCAATTCCCGCCCCCCCCCCCAACACATTAGCCAGAGAACAATTTCTGAGCTATTACGACAAAATACCTTACAGAGTACATTACACCGCCTGAAGAAAAGAGAGGGTGAGATTATGATCTTGTAAGCAGATACTATTACCATGTTTCTCTAGGACACTGGGTAGTATATACATCTAACTACATTGCTTGCATGTTAAGCACACAAGACAACATAATACTGTGACTACTGTTACACAATGAAAAAATACTGATATATATCTATAAATAAAGATGCTCATTCCCCTTTTTCCCAATAGGGTAAAGAATAAATATTTTATTTTTAAATCGAGATGCAGAGTTCTAAGACTCAAATGGTACTGTACTGTATGCATACTCCTAACACCACAATGGCTCAGTCCACTAGTACAGCTATGGATTAAACAAGCACGGTGGGGCTTCAGCTTTGTACCCTGGGCCCAAATGAGTAATGCTGGCCCTGCTTGGCAGACCCCCTGAAACCGGCTTGTGGCCCCCTTGGGAGCTCTGGACTCCTGGCTGAGAACCACTGAGCTATAGCATTACAAGTGTTTTCCTGGTTATAATGGAAAAAAAAAATATTTAGGATGCCCTTTTGGTTAAGTTATATAAATTCAAGTAGTAACATTAAAAAGTCTCTCCACTTAAATATTTACTCAATGACAACGGATTTCTGGATCCCCTACTTTCAACTGAATATTGGTAGACTGGTATGGAAAGCATATACAATACAGTCTGCAGTCCTCCTGCACCCAAACTGCCAGTTTAAATTATGGGAGTTTGCTGTGTGCACAGATTGCAGGACTGGGTACACAGAGATCTTTCCTGCACCCTCACCGATAGTATACTAAGCTAAAATGAAGGAACAGTCAGACATTTCTAAAGTTCTACTCCACCCAACACTCCACCCCAAAAGCTTCAGGAGGTCTTTCAAGTGTCTCTTCCTCAAATAATCTGAACACTTTACAACTTCAGGTAGGATTAGAAACAAAAAATCTGCATCCGTTCATGCAATGAACGATGTACAGTTCAAACTTGCATGCTTGCACAGGTTTTGTGACTTCTATAAATCTAACAAAATAAATTAACCGAACAAAATACCAGAGAAAGTAACCAAAATGAGTTGTATGTTTTCGGTGAAGGGTTTTGCCACAGAACACTGCAGAACGGTCATCCATTTCAGCAAAGCTCAGGAGTGGGGTCTAGCCATTCAGTGAGGATTTACAGTAAGCTAGAGACATCTGCTGGCTAAGAATGGAATCACCACTGCTGTAAAATATTTTACCATCCCTTCTCAGCGTGAATTCACAGCTCCCTGTAGGCTGACCAGATAGTTAGTGTGAAAAATCGGGACGGGGGTGGGGGGGTAATAGAGCCCATATAAGAAAAAGACCCAAAAATTGGGACTGTCCCTATAAAATTGGGACATTTGGTCACCCTAGCTCCATATAAAATAAAGGCTGCACATACACACATATTCCTTTTGCATTTATCTGCCATACTATATATTTCATACGACATCCTCTGTCAAAATTAAACTTGAGAACACACTTAACACCTGCTCTCACTTATAAAAGTTTTGATATTTATCAAACTATCTTTTGTTGAAAGTAACGAATTTGCCAGGAGTAGATAATGAATCATGCTCATCCAGGACTAAGAAGTGCTTATTCTGTTTTATGATAGTCACTTAACTATACTGATCATGCTGGGAATTTACATATTGCAGAGCAGAAAACAGTTTGGTTTATGGCTGTAATCATTGGCTTGCTTTCAAACATGTTTAGAGTGGTTGGTGGTTTGGATTATCTCTGTATTTCAGCTTTTAAGCCTCCATACAAACTTATGTATATTTACTGACATGATTGTGAAGCCAGTTTTATTTCACAGGGATATATAAACCATGAAAAAACATTTCTAGATTAACTCCAGAATGCAATAATGAAACCTAAGTAACCCATGTAGTTCACATCGAGCTTAGTCACTGCTAACCTCTTTGCAGATCCCAATAGAATGAAAGCACCACACTTCTGAGAATCTAAAGATGTTTAAAAACTGCTCTGCTTGGTAGTTCAAAGTGAGAATACACGCAATAAAAAAAAAAAAAAAAAAAAAAGGGTAACGACTTCTAATCTGACACTGTCAAAATAAAATGAGAGGAATATGTAAAGCTCTCCACTCTGGTAGCCCAGCAAGCAAGAATCCAAATATATCTGCCATTTAAAAAAGCTAATGCAAGCAAATTTGGAACAATTTGTGGCACTGTCTCTCTTCTAATAATCCACCTTATTCTTGTAGTTTTGGCAAAGACAACTGGTCTGCTTGTTACAATAATCTTTTTGACATGTTTGGTAACTACCTTCCCACACAGTACCACATAACTTCCTACCTCCTCTGATCTTACCATGTTTCGCTTTGGTGGTGTGAAGATTAAAGCTTATCCAATTAGCCACCCACTGCCTCCGCCAAGTTAATCACTTAAATCTTTGAAATCGTCACAGAGCAGTGGAGTGTGTAGATAGCTTTTGATTATAGGAGCAGATTTAACTAATTATAAGGCTCAGCAATGCGCCCAAATATAAAAGATGAGGGGGTTTAAAATCAGGGGGCTGTGTCATTGCTTAACAAGTAGAGGCTTATCTTTCCGAAGGCATTGTTTCACTGACAATTCTTATAAAACTTCCCAAGTAACTTAGATTAGTCAACCAGTGCTTACTTTAGACCAAGGCCACACATTAAGGCTTACCAGCTTTAGAAGAATGATCAGCAAGACTGAATGATAAACAAAACCTGGGTCAAATGACAATTGGCTGAGTGATTAATTGAACATTCCCTTGAAGATACACTAGCTCTTTGCAGGGTTTGGAGCATCTCAGCTTGGATTCACAGATTCATACTGAATGTAAGCAGCACAGTGGCCCACTGAGTGTGTGCTCTCATTTATACACACCACATGCCAGTGTAGGTGATTAATTCACATTTCAGTTCCCTGGTTATCAGAACAGTATTTATGGATTTAAAGTACAAAGACACCAGATTGCTCAAGAGGCTCCTCCAAGCCTGGGTGATATACTAACACCACCACCAATTTGTACTTTTACATCCCACTAAGGTCCTCATCAGGCACCTCTCCAGCCGAGGAGAGCTGCCCACCAAAACTGCTCCTGACACGGAGTGGCCAATACAGAAGGTGCTGCCTCAGTCACAGGGGCTGAATGCCTCCCAGATCCCACCAGCACAGGAGCAAAGAATGAGCCTGCATCTCAAACTGAAAAACTCCCCATGACAGAACACTGTGCTGCCGCTACTACCCTGCCGGACTGACCTAAAGATAAATGGCCTAATCCTCAGTCCACTGACTTTCATTGGAGCAGACTAGAGCATGAGTATGGTAAACAGTGTTGGCAAAGTAACTGAGAAAAATCAGATGTAACCGAAGTAAATGTACTCTTGAAAAACAAGCCAGTTCCTTTCCATATCAAAAGAACAGTGATAGCCTTCAGTTATTTCTCCACCCTTCTTCATTCCCCCTTTCCCTCTGAGTGCAAACAATGACGGCATGGAATTTATCACACCCCAAGATGCTTGGAGTCACAAGGTTCGGTGTGCATGTGACACACAAGTAATCTTTCATTTGACATACCAATGTGAAAGTCACTTTTGAGATCCACTAGCCTGTAATACTTCTTGACAGTGAGATTGATTAGGCTGTGAAACAGTCTCTCAAAGGAAGTAGTGGAAGCCTCATTGCTTGGCTCATAAAACTAAACTATAAAGAATGACTCTGCAGTAACAGGGAGATACTCTGGGAATTAGCCACTTGGACATATCCATCTTTCTTTCTGGGCCTCCCTGTCATCACAGAAGTTCCAACAGCTTTCCCTTCCTAAATCACGCTGAACAGGTTCTGATCCAGATGACTGGAAGGGTGGAGGAAGTCCACTCAGATAACATTCCCACTACCACACAACACAAAATGTTGGCCACTATAGGCTCGTCTACACAGGAAAGTTTTTATCAGTTATGCACATATAGTTATCACAATGAGCTCCCCGTATGGACAGAATAAGAGATTGGTTTAGCTTAAGCACCATTCAAAGCAACAGAAACCAAACCAAACCAAACAAAATAGGCACTGTTATACTGGAATAAGTCTCTCCTCACAGGAGTTACACTGTATAACTACAGTCGTTTAAATTCACACCTTAACTAATACTGGTATAACTTTCCTGAATAGACAAGCACTAAAGCACACACCATGATAATCATGCTCCAGGAAGTCGAAATCACATTTTGTTTAACCCAGTATATTAACATCAAGAACAAATCTGGATCCCCTTTTTATGTCATCATAGGCTCTGCAGAAGGGCAATTCTCCAAGGATCTCAAGTAAAATGGGTAAACACCCACTAAGAGCATGTTCATGATTTGGACCACAGCAATGCCGAAGCCAGGAGCCTGGACTTTACAGTCCCTTTCTCTGAGACAGGCCTCTCACTCCTTCTTTCAAAAGGAAAATTGTTCTTTAGAGGGAAGTGTCATCCGCAAAATCACACCTGAGGTAATGGCCGTAACGATGGCTTCTCTCTGTTTTTTCAATACATTCTTTTTCCATTCACAAAATGAATCTGGGGCATAGTCACCTGTGATGTCCACCTAAGTTTCTCTGCACTGGAGATAAGAAACTTCTCCTTTATTCACATTTAGAGGATTACTTCTGAAATCCGATAGCGCACTACATTCCAGCACTAGCCTTGCCATGTTGTCTGGTCACAAGTGAAGTAGTTTATTAGTCTCAGTGCCCATCACAACGGACATTTAGTCTTATCACAAACCCAGCACATTTCATTTGTTGAGTCTTGGACCAACAAATGACCCCAAGGCAAAAAATGCAGCAGCAAGTCCAGACACAGAAGCAGACCAGAGTAGGAAAGCTTGCTCAATGCCTGGCAATTCAAAGAAACCTAAAAGCCAACTGAAACTATGGAGTAAAGGTTTAGAGCTGCCATGAAAATTGCTCTCCTAGTGCCAGTTTTTCTGAGGCTAATGAGTACTAACAGTAGCAATGAGCTTGAAGACCCAATCAGAAATTTGAGGGCTAAAAAGGCAGTTCCTTCAACTTATTTTTCTGTTTGTTTCAAGCATTCTTTTGATTTGCTCTTTATTAAAAATATAAATACATAACTGCAATCCTGACCACTTGTGACCATTATGTTTTACAAGAACAGGGGCAAAAATCCTGTGCTTTGGACCAACTCCAGCTTGGGTAAATACTTTGCCTTACTAAAATCAACCTGCTTTTCAGCTGCAGACAGTATTCACTTCCTGTATACAAATGTTGTGGAGCATCTTCTCTGATGATGACTTCTGGATGTCTGCTTGCTTAGTATGGACAGAGTGCAGGAACTTGCATAGATCACTCTACAAGGAGAAGTCATGGTGGAGACACGTATCCACTGAAAACCAATGAAAGATAATGTTTAAATGGAGAGAAAATGAACTCTCTGCAATAAAGATGACCCCACTCAAAGAGTCAAGTAAACAGCACCACCGCTCCTCTAGAAAATTCTAGTTGCATCCTGATTAAGGCTGACAACCCCGGAAGATAAAACTAATGCTACACCAAATAATGTAATGCCCTGCTCTGCATTCTGGCCCAAGCTGTCACTTAGCATAAACATTAAGAGTATTAAGGCCACTGTACTACACAATGTGAAACAGCTTTACAGCAATTTTCAAAGGCTGTAAGCTCACTGAATGGTGACCAAATATAAACGGAGATTAATTTTGGTAAAACCTTCACAATTATATGCCATGGGGACGATAAATATGTGATCACTGGTGCAAAAAGGTTAATGAAGGGAATGGCTGTTTAAAAAAAAAAAAAAAGAGAGAAGGACAGACTTCTGAAAATTTGGGCTGTCACATTAGAGATGCATTAAATACAAAAAGCTGGTACAGAATCAGAAAAGTGTGTCCCAGCTAGATCTTAAAAACTTTGTGTGTGGCTCTTTGTTAGGGAGGAGAGTAAAGCTAACTTTTAGATTTAAAGTAAAATCTGGTCTACTAAACTCCAAAATGGGCACTTAAAAAGAAATCCAAAGCAATGTTTCTGAAGGAATCTCCTGTCAATAAAGTCGTTAGTTTAACAGCAAGAAAAATTGATGTCCTCTATCCCCATAAAATGTTCAGCATGAGCAGCAGCAACACATGCTTCCTCTCCACTGACCTGCCAATATCTCATGGACTTGACTATGGGGCAGAGAGAAGTTCAGTCACCAGGCATGTTCAGCCCCTGGCCTCTCTCAGAAGACCTGTGAAAGTGTGGGATCATTGTCCAAGATGGGTTGTAGATCCCTGATGATGCGTTGGAGGGGTTTTAGCTGGCGGCTGTATGTGATGGCCAGTGGAGTCCTGTTGGTTTCTTTCTTGGGTTTGTCTTGCA
>NC_133781.1:10284229-10285997 GCF_003597395.2 Chelonoidis abingdonii
TTAGTCTATAAGGTGCCACAGGATTCTCTGCTGCTTTTACAGATCCAGACTAACACGGCTACCCCTCTGATACTTAGCATCATTGATGTCAATGCAGCTCTAGGGATATGCTCTAGCATTTCCTCACCCTCTGCTCCCTGTGCAGCAGCAGCACACCAAATACTGTCCTAAATGAGTGGAGTGTTTTCTTATTTTTCAAAGACCACATTTCAGCAGCTCAGGTTAATTTATGTACCGACTAGAACAAGCAATGCACAGGAGTCTTCTCGGATAATCAGTCCGTAGGGAAACCTTTGCATACTTGCGATTTTACATGTTCCAGTTAACTCAGCTCTAAATGTAAAATCCAGACTCTGGACAAGTCTGAGTCCATAACACAATTAATGGATTAGACAAGTCCACAGTTTTACTATCTGCAATTGATGCAGTATTGACAATATTTAATTTTAACTGTTTCAAAACACCATGTTAGCGAACAAGAGAACAGGAATAGCTTATTGAACTTAGCAAGCTGCAGCACTGTAGGATGCAATGAGCCTCTGTTTTGGAAATAATTTTACTAAGGTTTACCACAACTCATTTTCCATACAAGTATTTCTTTATTAGACCAAAGGTCACTTGGTGGTTGTTTACATCCAAAATACAAGCATATAAACATATATTTTATATACTAGCAACAATATAGTTATAAGCATTGGCCAAATACTTACAATCTGATCTTGGAAGATACTCCTTCCACATCATGATGGGAGAGTAAGGAAAAACTCTGACAAATAAACCCCTAAAAGCTTGTCTTTTTATACACTATAATAAAAAAGTGATGTCATTGCTGGTTATTGGACTTTATCTAAAGCCAGATGAGTCAGTTCAGGGCAGAAGCCCAGATTCTGGCCCAGTCAGGATTATTGGCTGAACCCCTCTCATCAAGGTCTTCCTCTTATTTTATTTTGCCATATTTCTTTTTAAACAAGCTTATATAACTGACACAGAGGCTCCATAGACCTGAAACTCATACCACCAAACATCTCTTATGGCATATTTATCCACAGAGTAACACATAAGGTATCCATAGAAAGCTGATATCTTGACAAGATTCAATTTTTGTGAGATGGATGTACAGATACTATTTAAGGAATAATGTATATACATATGAAGTAATCTTTTTGGACTTGGAGTAAAAAATAGTCACCAGACATAACATGTTTCAGTGATAACCCATTCAAGCAAGAGAGTGATGTCACCTCTCCCTACTCAGCTGGCCAGGTAATGCAAGCTTATATAAATGAGCCAAATATGAGCCCTCTTTACCACAGCATCACTTTGGGAGCTAATGCAATCCTAGGATGCATAAACATGGGACTCTCTACTCCTATTTGAGATGTTATTTTATCTCTGTATTTGGCACTGCTGGAATCCTGTGTCCAGTTCTGGTGTCCACAATTCAAAAGGGACGTTGATAAATTGGAGAGGGTTCAAAGAAGAGCCACAAGAATGATTCAAGTAATAGAAAACAGTCCTTACAGTGATAGACTGCAATCAAGTCACCTCTTAACCTTCTCTTTGTTAAGCTAAATAGACTCATAGGTCAGAAGGGACCAATATGATCATCTAGTCTGACCTACTGCACAAAGCAGGCCACAGAACCCTACCCATCCACTTCTATAAAAACCCCAAGCAGAGAATCCACCAGCAAGTGACCCATGCCCCACGCTGCAGGGGAAGGCGAAAAACCTCCAGAGCCTCTGCCAATCTGCCCTGGAGGAAAATT
>NC_133781.1:10290113-10302242 GCF_003597395.2 Chelonoidis abingdonii
CTGAGCTTATCCCTTCGGCCCCCTCATGTCTGTGTTCCATCATTTCCTCGAACCCCCTTCTAAACTCAACCAAGGTTTCCACCTGCATCTCCAGGCCTCGGATCTTTTCTTCCATCAGCTCTATCAGGCGGCACTTCATGCAGATGTAACCCTTTTCAGGCACCCCCTCCAGGATCATGTACATGTCGCAGCTTCCACATCCAGTCATTCTCCTTGTGTCTTTCACTGCTACCTCTGTAACAGTCATGGCCTTCTCACTTCGTGCCTGGCGGTCTAGGTCACACAACACAACATGGACCCCCTACAGGCACCGGGCTCCTGGCACCCTACTGTCCACTCTCTCCTCTGGCTTGTTGGTTCCTCTGCCTTAGTCTCCCCTGCAACCTCCCCCTGGAAACTCCCACTGAAACTCCCGTTAGCAGCTCTGTTTGCTGGCTCCTGTGCCGCTGCAGCTGCTTGAGTCTAAGGATCTGTATGGGGAACAAATATTTGATAGTGGGCTCTTCAAACTAGTAGAGAAAGGTCTAACACTATGAAATGGCTGGAAATTGAAGCGAGACAAATTCAGACTGGAAATAAGGTGTACATTTTTAACAGAGACAGTAATTAACCACTGGAACAGTTGACTCAGGGATGTGGGTGGAGTCTCCATCACTGAATTTTGAAATGATGGAATGTTTTTCTAAAAGCTCAGCTTTAGGAATGATTTGCAGGCAGTTCTCTGGCCTGTGCTATGCAAGAGGTTAGACTAGATGATCACAATGGTCCCTTCTGGCCTTGGAATCTATGAATAGTCTACCCTTGCCAAATCCCAGAACAGTCTTCAGTGGTTTTCCGCTGACAACTGCAAATGATCAAAATCATGTGGAGGTGGAAAGGATGGTTACAGCAGGTAGGAGATTGCTCGGGCTATGAATATAACAAAAGACTTTTTCAGTATAACAGCATAGGGAAGGGCACTCTGAATCTCTTCACTGAGGAAACCCCTTAAGGATCAGGAGGCTTTCATTGACTTTTGGATCCCTGTTCTTGTGAAACCAGCCAGCTCCGCAGAAGACTGAACTTTGGGAGAAAGCTATATTATTAGATAGGAAAGGTAACTATTGGCAAGTGTACGGCTAAGTTCACATTTTATCATTTTATTTTGTATTACAAACAGTTGCTTCCATCACTTTCTCTCATTTCTAGTTAAATCTTTGTTCTTCCTTAAATACACTCACTTTTATTTTATTATAAGCTCTCAAGTGCTGTGTGGGTTCCAAGAGCGGTGGTTTGAGATGAAACTGATAAGCTGGGACACACTGCACCTTTTGGTGCAGGGGATCTGTAACTGCTGAGCATCACCTGTGTCAGGGGCTGGATATCCCAGGGGAACAATTCTAAGGGATTTGGGGTGCCCCTGTTGTTAACCTGAAAAGTGGACTTAGGACGGACATAGCCCAGAAATGGCTGCTTGGAGGGGGTGTCAGGGAGCTGACCCCCCAGTCACAAGACAACAGACTCCCTCCTGCTGGAGGTACCAAGGTGACTCTCAGTCCTGAGTGCCCTGAGAACCATCACAGTAACTACGGTCATTATTTACTGCACCTTGTACCTAATTAACTATATTTTCTTTATTTCTATTACCTCAACTCAATTCTTAAATAAGATAACACTGGTATTTCACAGGTCACTACGTGTTTAACATAAACAATCCTTCTTTCTTACACCATCATTCTTTTTGGCTACATGCTTTGGGCCTAACATTCAAACAACTGAAAACCATAATTCATTCAGGCCTGGCTAAGGTCTATATTCCTAGGTTCTGGTGCAATGAAAGGCACATCATGCGCTGGTTCATCTAGTAACGCATTCATCTAGTAGCGCCCCCTCACTACCAGGCATCCATTGCTATCCTGCCCATACAGGTCTAAGGCAGTGGTTTACAACCTGGGGTCCGCAGACTATGTCCAAGAGAAGCGCAAAAGGTGACTATGAAACTAAAGTTTCAGATTCCAGAATGGCATTCTGTTTTTCTGATCAAAGGTATGTGAATGCCCCACCTACAGGTCAAAACCCAGAAGTGTTGTCATTACCAGAGAAGCCCACAGGTTAATGCCCTTTTTCACATTGTGCCACATTGTGACTGACCACATGCAACATTTCTAGTTGAATTCTGCTCAGTTTTCAGTCTAAGACGTCCATGGCAGGGGTCCACGGACCACAGGTTAAATTTCCAAAGGAGTCTGCACCTCTTCTTGAAAACGTTTAGGGGTCTGCAAATGGGGGCAGGGGGGAAGGTTGTAATCCCCTGGTCTAGGGAGTAAAGGGGGCTCCCCAGACATGCCCACTCACCCACCAGACTCCTGGAGAGCCCTAGCTATGTGCTGGCACCTGTAGAAAGAGGATAGGTGCATCCTCCTGGCCCCCAGCTCAGGAACAGCAGCAGCTCTGTTGCTGAGTTACTGCTGATACACTTCTTCCTGGGGCTGGGGCAAAATGTGCCCCTTTGGAGCAGTGCATGAGACTATGAGCTCCTAATGCTACTGCTGAGATAGCACCAGAAACTGGCCATCAGTGAAACTATCAACAAAAAGGGCTCTCAAATGCACAAAGTAAACAAGCCCAAGAAGAAGGTGGTCTCTAATCTTCCAGCTTTAGTGAGCACAGGTTATTTTTAACAGCAGCAGCTGACAATACATTTATTCAGAAGTGTGATTTTTAAGCTGACATCTGTGTTTACATCCCTATAGAAAATGACTCCTGCCTTTGAGCACACACACCTGCGCACACGCGCACACACACGTAGAGAGGCCTGCAGTGGGACTGGGATCCCACAGGACCCACCGCCAGACAGCAGGAGCAGGATAAAAATTAAGAATACCAGAGGGGGTGGGAGTGGGAATTGCAGAGTGGGATGGCAGCAGGATTAAAAAATGGACCTGCAAAGGCTCTATGCAAGTGCTCAATGAAGACAAGCTAGTACAGCTCTTCCCTAAAAGGGGTCACACCTTCAGGGCAATTCCCACAAAGAACACAGGGTTTCAAAATGAGGAAGTACTGTCATGCCATGAAACTAGCATGCAAACCTCAAGAGTCAGCACAAGGAGTAAGAAGCTTTTGGGTCAGGCTTGACATGCATGTACAAAACCAAACCTGCAAATTGGCAAGTTTGTCTCTAAAGATACAATGTGCAGATCCAGTGGGTTCAATGGATAGTGGGGGAATCGCATCTTCATCTCACAAGTGTATTAATATTCTTGTGCAGAAGGTTTATTTTCAGTTAACATTTGTTTAGCTTTTTATTGGTTATGAAGGTACACATGCCCAAACAGCTGTGATGGGCATTTTTTTTTAAACAAATAGAATGCAACCTCTGCAACTATTTAAACAGCATACAGCTCTACTTCTCTTCTAAACTATTGTGAAGGACAGAAGATCCAACTGAAACTTCAGGGAAATTTAGGAAGAATGAATGCAATAACCATACTGGAATTAGGCCAAAACACTGCAACTTAGTGACCTAAAGGAGTCAGAATATGGATTTTACATCTCATCTGAGAGTCTGAATCGCCAATAGTGCAATATCCCCTAATTCTATGCTCTAATACTTGGCCAGTTCTGATGAAGATCAAAGTTCATCATCAAGTGAATCATCATAAAGCTGCCTATTGTAAAGGAAAATTGAGTAGGCCCAAACTTTGACCAAGATAACTTTAATTAAAATAAGAAGAGAGAGAATGAAAAATTCCAGTCTTGCGAAATGTAACTGTAATCGCTAGAAGCCTTAACCACAAAAGTACAACCTGATAATAAACAGGAAAGCTTGTTGCTTTTGTATTCTTAATAAGGAGCTGTTTTTTTCTGTTTAAAAGGATATTACGAATGAAAAGTGTGAGACTAAATGTGATTTTAAGCTATATAAGCTTCTGTGTTCCTTTGTTAGCAAGACCAGCTAGGCTGGCTGCATCTCCCTTCACGCTTGTAATGAAGTGGGCCTCAGGCTGTTCTGATCCAAACACAACACGTGGTTAATTTTTCCACCACTAGTTTGGTGCTGTGACTCGGATAGACAAACAACCCCCAGGACTGGAGGACCGTGAGCCGTTCCCCACCAGATCCAGGGCCCATCTGAAAGGTAAGAGACCTTTTGAAATCTCTCGTCGGTTTCTGGTGGAGGACTGCCTGTAGGCTCTGGGTTCAGGTAAGCTCTATTCTGACTTTTTGTTGCCAGACACACCTTATACCCTTCTGCTTCTGTTCTGTTCTGGTTTCCCTGGGAAGAGCCATTGGGAGTGGCTGGGTAGGTCTATGGATGGACCTCTGTTTTGTGTGCCAGTGAGAATGTTTGAGTGAGAGAAAGGGTCACAGGAAGACACCCAAAGCTCTCTGTGAAGCCACCGGCTCGTGACCAGAGGTGTGTAGCTCCAACTAGTGGGCTATGATGACAGCCCTGACCAAGACAGGTTTCAGAGTAGCAGCCGTGTTAGTCTGTAACCGCAAAAAGAACAGGAGTACTTGTGGCACCTTAGAGAAGAAGTGAGCTGTAGCTCACGAAAGCTCATGCTGAAATAAATTTGTTAGTCTCTAAGGTGCCACAAGTACTCCTGTTCTTTTTGCTGACCAAGACAGTTTCCCTCTGCAAGGCATGACCAGCGAGGGGTCTGTCTGGATCTAGGATTGTATGACCCCATCCCCTACCATCTGTGAACGGTCTGGTTTCCTCACCCTCTTTCCCTCTGGTTTCCCTCCTCCAGCTGTAAAAGGCGGTCTGATGAGCCACTGACGGGTCCAGACGCCCTACCGGAAGCAACAGGGTAAGTGCCATCGGCCGACGCTCTTTGCTAGAAGGGGTTGTAGACTGTCGTGGACACCCTGTATAAGACCTTCCCTTAGTGAAAGGCCCGAGTGAAAGTGATCTGGTCTGGTCAAATGGGGGGCAGTAAGTTGAAAGGAATCACCATCCCACCAAAAGGCACACCTGCTTTCTATATGTATAGGAATTATAGTCCTCTCGCAAGTTTCTAGAAAAATGGAATTGGTATACCAGGGATAGGGATAATTTAAAATTATGGTTTCCCTTAGAGGGAAAGTTCTGACCTTGACAAGATTGTGCACCTCAGAGGCACACTTCTGGCCAATATTTGTTACACAGTTTGATTAGCATGGAGAAACAGAAAAAACAGTGCCGTGAATCTCAATGGAGGAGTCTCAAGGACGCCCAGGACAAACTTAATACACAATTAAAGGAGACAAAAGAGAAAATTGGGTTTTCTAAGCCCCTGCTGGCCAGCAGATCTCTCTCTATACTTTAAGGCCTCTTTCGGGGTACCCCCTCAGCTCAGCTCCATCTGAAGATCCTATAAACTTATATTTAAATTGCAGTAGGGGTGGGCAATGTTCTTGTGCCCCACCCCGTCTCTTCACCTCTGACTGTTTCTGTCAGTCCTCTGTCTAACTATCATGTTTTCCTCCTCAGTCCTTATTCGCCAGTTAACTTTTTGGGAAGAGACTTGCTGTGTAAATTAAATTGTACAATCTATTGTACCCCAGACGGCGTGTATTTGGGCGTGCCTGGTCCTAGTCCCAATAAGGTCCTGGCAATCTTACTGGCGGACACTCTAAAGGAGGAGACTGACCCTAGCCCTTCTTCGTTGCAACACGAACTGCTGGCTAAGTCCCCCCTTGTGGGCTGATCATGCCAACCGGGTTGGGTACATGGGGTCCGCCCAACCGGGTAAAGTTCGCCTGAACCCCAGCAAGACCCCCCTTCCCAAGGTGCAGCAGTACCCTCTATGAAAACAAGCCAAAAAAGGAATTTAACCAGTAATCGCCTTAATTCAGCAAGGCATCATTATTTCTACGGTCAGTGAGTGTAACCCCCCATTTTACAGTGCTGTTAATGCTGCTGTTCTTCCTACCTTTCCCATTGTCCCCAGCCCTGCTTCTATCCTTTCTTACAACGCACTGATGCTGAGGGGTTGTCATCGCCTCAAGGAAAGATTGTATTAAGTCCGGACTGTCATAGCTTCCTACTCAGATTTGAACCTTAGCGTTCATAAACTGAGAAGCTAGCATGAACCCTCTAAGCTTAATTACCAGCTTATGAATAAACAACCTTATTCAAAAAAGAAATACAATTTAAACTTTCCAGCAACTACACACATGTAAATACAAAAACAATATAAAAACCTATTGTCTTCTACCTTTTGTACTTACACTTACTTACAACCTTCGAAAAAAGAAGATTAGAACTTGATAGTATAGAAAGATCCCTCTCAAGCGAGAGACAGACAAAGACACAGGACCCAATCCATTCCCTCTGAGCTTTGTAAAAATCCGATTCCTGATTGGTTCCTCTGGTCAGGTGTTTGGTTCCCTTCGTTAACCCTTTACAGGTAAAAGACACCATTAAACCCTTATTATCTGTTTATGACACGCCCCCAAATCACAGACCGTGGAAAAACATCACTGTGTGTGATTCTTCTAGACTTAAGACTAAATAGATGAATACAACATGTGTACCTTTACATATACTACTAGTATGTAACTACAAGACTTTTTACTATATTCAAGGAAAATTTTAACCAGCATATTCTTGGGAAACTCTCAGGAGAGTGCATCAGCCTACTTTTTAGAGACTCCGGAAATGTTGTTGAATTTCAAAATCAAAATTTTGGAGAGCTAAAACTCCAATGAAGAAGTTTCTTGTTGTTCCGTTTGGTGTATGAAGCACTTTAGCGCAGCATGGGTTCAGTTTGTAGCTGGAACTGCCGTCCCCAACGTATGGGCGTAGCTTCCAGGGCGTACACAATGGCAATATCCATTCTTTCAACTGATCTGACCAGTGCTTCCCTCTCAGACAGGCTTTGCTGAGAACACGACAGGATGGAAGTTGTGATCCAGTCCTTCCTGCATGAGAACTGCTCTATACCACACTCCAGGAATCCATGGTGGTACTAGGAATGGTTTGTCAAAGTCCGGGGCCCTCAGCACAGGGTCAGACGTGAGCGTCGCTTAAGTTGGGTAAAGGCACTCCTGACACTCATCAGGTCCATTTAACTGTATTTGGCTGGTTTTTGGTCAGCTCGGTCAGCGGGCGGCGATTTGGCTGTAGTGTGGTACAAATCGCTGTAATACCCGGCCAAGCTAAGAAGGATGGACCTGTTCATTGACTCTTGGGACAGGCCACTTTTGGATAGCATCCACTTTGCACTGTAGGGGGTTTATGCGTTCCATCGACCCACCTGGTTGTCCCAGGTAAGTCACTCCTGTTTGGCTGATTTGACACTTTTTGGCCTTACACAGTTAGTCCGGCCTGCCTGATACACTCAAAAAATCTTTTCCCAGTGTCTAGGTGTTTCGGCCAGGAGCTGAAAAATGGCCACATCATCGAGGTATGGCACTGCATATCGCCCATCCTGCTAGTAGACCAGCTACCCCTATGGCGGGTGCATTTCGCAGCCCGAAAGGAAGTACATTAAAAAATTCATACACCCCCGCGTGGGACGAATGCTGACCTTTCCTTTGCAGGTTCATCTAGCGTACTATGCCATTATCCCTTGGTTAAGCTATGTAGAGATGAACTGGCCAATGTCCCCAGCTTCTCCAACAGCTCATCATGCGTGGCATTGGATAGTTGTCTGGACGGTTAACCGCACTTTAGCTTACGGTAGTCCAACGCAAAAGCGTAATTTCCCCATCTGGTTTGGGTACCAGAACCACGGAGACGCCAATGCACTGGTAGAATGAGGCGTATTACCACTGTAGATGTTCTGGATCTCCCGTTCTAGTAGCAGCTGTCGTGAGGAGACACCGGTGGGTTGGTGTTCTAACTGGGTGAGCATTACCTGTGTCCCAATGGATGGTATGCCTGTTCAGTCCGTCTGGAGTGGCTGAGAACAATGGGGCCGAAGCTGGTGCACAGCTCCTTGATTTGTCGCCCGCTGCAGATGTTCCCAGGTGGTTGAGAGGTTCACTCTTCCACGCCAACCCGTCCTTTTTCCCTTCGTAGTAGACGCCGTCAGGGCCACTCAGCGTATCTCCTCCCTGGACTGTAAAACTGACAAACCTGTAAGTCTCTGGAATAAAGGGCTTGAGAGAATTAACCAGGTACCTTGGGTTTTAGTGGAGGATTGGGAAATGCTATGAGGTAGTTAACAAGCTTCCGCAGGCGCTCTTGGACCATGAATGCCCTTCCCATAGCTTCCATCGTTATGGGCCTCTGCGCCTTAAAGACCATAACCTGGTCTCCTAACCTTGAAGGAACGCTCTCCGGTATGTTTATCATACCAGGCCCTTTTGCTCTTCCTGATACTCCTTTAGTTTCTTCTAGCAAGGGCTAAAGAGTGTCGGAAGTGAATTGCAGGTTGCTTACAAAGTCCAGAATGTTAGTTCCTGAGAGGGTGTAAACCCTCCCATTGTGTGCTTCACCAACCGTATGGTCCCCTTAACCTCGTGGCCATAACACAAGTTCAAAGGGTGAAAACCCTAAACGGATGTGTACAGCCCTCTAAGCAAAGGCAACTAGCCTGCAACACTAGTCCAGTCATTGGGGTCATGGCACAGAATTTACGGATCATGGGCCCCGAATTCCATAAACCTTTCGACCAGGCCATTGGGTTGATGTGGTAAGGGTGGCAACTCAAGTGATTCACCCCATGAATTTCCCACAGGTCTCTCAATGGCCTGCCAGGAAATTAGATCCTGAATCTGTAAGATAGTCGAGGGCCCAACCTACCCCTGGCAAAATGTCTGTTAGGGCCTGGCCACACTGCTTTAGCCCCTGGTGTTGCCTAGAACACTCCGCTTCCCGGCCATTGGGAGTAGCAAAGTCCATCGAAATCATATGTACTGCTTTCCCTCTGGGCATCTTCCTTGGGAAAGGACCCAGAATATCACAGCTACTACGCTGAAATGGGACCCTTCAATTATGGGGAGTGGCTGGAGAAGGGGCCTTTGACCAGATCTTGGGGCTTTCCCACCTTTGGAACACCTCACAAGACCGGACAACTTGGCACGTCTTGCCCATCCCCCTCCCACGTGGAAGGACTTCCCAATCTGTCCTTGGTTCTGTTTCAACCTCCCAGCATGGCTACTGGGATGATCATGGGCTAGCTTAGAGCTTTCCCCTGTACTTTAGTTGGAAGCCACCAAAGCGTTTGTGTGGCCTGCCATTCTTCCTGGTTCCACCAAAAGAATTTCCTTGTATAAAAGTCCTGGTCTATAACAAACAGGGAATCAGGTAGGAAGAGTTGAGAGGCGGTGGGTGCTCCGTGACGCCACTCAAGCTTCTGAAGCTGTCATCGCTTCCTGCTCAGTCGGAACTGTTTCCCTGAGGCTGGGGACACCAGTTCTTCCTCAGACTGTGGAACTTGGGCTTGGTCCCTACTGGAAGCGATGTAGGTGATCGGGGCTGTTTCCATTGCGTGAACGCTCTCCACTTGTGCACCTGGGTATTTCAGGCTCTGGCGAGCCCTCGGTATGTTGTCTGTTGCTTCTTGCCAGTTCAGGCTCACTGATGCCCTGGCTTGAGGTTGAAGATGTGGTTGCGATTGCTGGTGCGGGCTGTTTGCCTGTTCCCGGGGGTTTTTCCGGCCTGGGACTGAGGTGCTGTGGCTGGTTCAGCCGTTGCCAGGGGATCCGGGTCCACACCTCTGTCTGGGTCCTCGGCGTAACACACGGGGCTTCTGTGGCGGCTCAAGGAACAAGGAATGGTCTGGAAGCTTGCCCCTGGCTTGGCGCCGTGTAACCATCCCACTCTCTTTGGCCCTCTTCCCTGGTTGGCCACGTCTCCCCCCAGTAGCATTGGGGATGGAAATAATTGTTCATAGACTGCAACAGTCCACATTCCTGACTCAGCCTTTGTACTGGACAAGCAGTTCAGCGTAGGCAAGTCCCACACTTATGACATGAAGGGGGTGTAACTGGTCAGCTTTGGCCTTGGGTTGATGGTTTGGGATCCACAAAGGATCGAATGAGTAGCTGACACTTGTGCCCCCGTGTCTCTCACACGACGTCTGTAACCTTTCTTCCGCCCACTCTCAAATTTTCCCTTCGCTCCAAGGGGATTGGAGGTAATCTGGGCCTGGGATCTTTTGGTGTGATGTGGTGTAATGACTTGCACCCGGTGGGGTTCTTTGGGCAGTTTGTCTTTTAATGTTCCCAGTTCATTACACTTATAGGCATGCTTCCAGCTGACGGGTCACTGGGCGAGGTGGAGTACTTGGAGACTGGTGAGGTGAAGAATAGGGGTGTCTGTGGCTTTCCTTGGGTTTGTAGGAGGGGTCTTGGGTTGCCCTCAGGTTTGTAGGGTTTATTGTCGTGTGCCCCTGGGGTATCATTCCCCCTTGACAAGTGGGTTTCTTGCTTTCTGCCACTCCATCCACTTGGCTCCAATCTCCCCGCTCGGTGAGATTTTTGGGTTTTCCATCTTGTATGTACAGTGTTTGTCCTCAGGAACACCATCCAAGAACTGCTCCATTTTGATATGAGGAGGGTGCATTCTTCCAGGGATTTAACAATGGTGCCTGCTATCCAGGCCTCATAATTCTTTCCAAACGCAGTAAGGCGTGTCTGAAATGACAGCATCTGGTTTTCACACTTTTAGGGTTCTGAAAACGCCGACGGGCACTGATCCGGGGTTATCCCCATTCTGATTGGCCTTGGGTTGAAACAGTTTATAATCGTTCATTTTCTCCTTTGGCATTTCAGCCGCCACCTCGCTAAGGGCACTGAGCTGTGACCTCAGCTTTACGCAATGTACGGTTCAGAGATCTGTACCCAATGCAGGCTCGTTCAACATTTTCTAAGAAGGCCTCAAGTGTCATGCACTGCCTTTTAGGTGGGAAATTCTTGTGGCTGTGGGACCAGTAGTTGCGAAGGGTTGTTAGGAGTGGTTGGGTTCTGTCGAACTTAGGCTGTTCTATTTCCATTCATGCTTCCTCTGTTTGTCCGCTCACTCTTCACTTTCTTGTTGGTGCTTCTCCCTCTGGAGTTCTATCTGTCTTCTGTGGGCTGCATCTTCCCTCTTTGTTTTCCCTCTGTGAGCAGCATTTTTGCTTTTGTTCTCTTTTATGGGCTCCTGTTTTAATTTGTTCTTTCTTTTTGTTTTATTTCTAGGTCCCTTGTAGTTTCTTTTAACATGTTTCAGCATGTGCTCTCGTCTTGATTTGTTCTTTTCTTGGGAAGTCAATGTTTCCTGTTTTCTTGTGTTGGGGTGCCCTCTGGTGTTTATTGTCTGACTGCTGCTCTCTGGTTGTCTCCTGGGTTTTTTGCCTAACAACAGGCCACTTTGTTTAAGTTTTCCAGCTAAATATTTGATATGTTAAATTAAACAAAAACAAGCCACTTTATTTACTGTGTGTGTTCTGCTGGTGTTACTTGACCTCCCAATGGGAGTGCTATTGTTTAACAAAAGCCTTTTGTCACCTTAAAATGGCTCCTTGCTAAAAATGCGCCAAACTGAGCAGGACGAAAACAGAGAAAAAAAAAATTTCTTCTCTGGATCCTTAAACCAAAACCCTTTTTTCTCTGCTAATAAAACCCCGAGCAGAGAAAAGAAAAAATAAAATACTCCCTAACTGGCTTCTGATGCTTACTCCCACCGCTGCGACCATGGTCGTAGCTTCCTACTCAGATTTGAACCTTAGCGTTCATTAAACTGAGAAGCTACAATGAACCCTCTTAAAGCTTAATACCAGCTTTAGATCTTTATAGTCGCTGACCACCAGCTCAAAAATTTCAAGTGTTTTGGTCACTCTGGTCTCCCAAACTTCCCTGGGGGGAACCCAATGATCAGGATCCCTTAGTCCTTACCAACAAGGAAATAACCCCCCTCCCTTGTCTTCTCTACTACTCCTCCCGCAGGCTTCCCCTCCGTGGGTTTACCTGGAGAATTACTGTAAGCTTAAACTCCTTGAATACAAAACAGAGAGGGCAATTTACCTCCCCCTCCTTCTTCCTGAAGGCTGCAACCAGATTCACCCTCCGTACACTAACACAAAGCAGAATTTCCCCTTCCCCTTGCTTAGGCCTACCCAAGAAAACGCAAACAGGTCTTAAAAAGAAAGCTTTATTATAAAAGAAAGAAAAAACACATAAATACAGTCTCTGTATCAGGTTGACAATACAGGATCAATGCTTAAAGAA
>NC_133781.1:10302342-10375677 GCF_003597395.2 Chelonoidis abingdonii
AAAAGGAACGAGAGATTCTAACACAAGAGAATTCCCTTCCTTCTGCCTCCCAGAGAACTCAACAGGCTCTTAAAAGAAAGCTAATAAAAAGAAAGAACCCGAATAGTTTGTATACGCGTTGCAATACAGGATAATTGTTCAAAGAAAATGACAAACAACTTATTCAAAAAAGGAAATCCACAATTTAAACATTCCACGCAACCTACTACACACATGTAAATACAAACAATAAATACAAATGTTTTACTTTTGTACCTTAACTCGAACAACAGACTTAGACAACCTGAAGAGAAACGATGCTCTCATAGCCGAGAGACGACAAAGACACAGCCCACAAACATTCCCTCCCTGAGCTTTGAAAAATCCGGTTTCCTGATTGGTCCTCTGGTCAGGTGTTTGGTTCCCTTTGTTAACCCTTTACAGGTAAAAGAACCATTAACCCTTAGCTATCTGTTTATGACACGGACATAAAGAATTAAGGTTATTGTTAAATAAAATGCACCTAGATGTAAAAAATAAATGCATGTGCATGTAAATAGGTGTGTATAAATAAATAAAAGGGGGGGATAGTCAAAAAGCCCACCCTCCTTGCTAAATCGGTAGTGAGCCAATGCCTGTGCCCATAAAAAGAAATAATGAAACAAGGAAAAAAGGATTGGGCCCAGACAAGCAGGCAACCACAGTTTGAGGAAGTTGAAAGAAAGAGTGAAAGTTAAATCTGTAGTTACTGGAGGAAATTAAGCAGTGAGACTTAGTATAAATGTTAAAAAAGGTGTTATGAAAAGAAAATTCTTGGTTTCTTTGCGGCCATTCCTTTGGGAACGTCTATAAATAATCCAGGCAAGAGGTTATTTAAGTGGAATTATGTAACTATGAACAAGTTAGTCAAATTTGCTAAAAACACACTCCTGGTGTGTATAATCTTTGTTTTAAAAGTTTAAGATAAATTGGTATTGTTTTAAGGTTGTAAAACCGAAAAATAACTTTGCCAGACAAAATAAACTAGTGTTGTTTAATTTTGGTATTTAGCATTTAACCCTTAAGGTAACAATGCTTCATAAGATTTAAAATTGTTTTAAATAAAGACCAAAGTTGTGGCTGCAGCAGGACAGTCAAAGCCAGGATAACGGGGAAGGATTTTCAATCTGTTTTGGAAACAAATAGCAGATAGAAGCTGTAGTCAGTACCCCACACTAAGCCTAAAGGTGGCTCTGTGTAATTAACAGTCACTTTGCCATAGGGGACCCAAATTGGGTTGTGTTTTCAGTTTTAAGTTAGAAGTTAATTGTGTTCTTCTGAGACAGAGTCTCTAGGCGGCTGGTAACTTTGAATCCAAAAGCAAGCCAAGAATGTTTGTGTTAATGCAAATCACCTAAATGATAAAAATAGAAGCCTTTAAAACATGACCAGCCTATAAAATAAATACATGAAAACATGGGGAGTAATTCCTTAGTTTTGCCTGCAACCAACAATGGTATTTGTAAAATATATATATTTCAAGCAATATTGCCAACAGTGTGTAATCTGCCAGCAGCACGATGTTGGTAAAGCTGTTAAAGTTAGGCAGGCAGCGCGTCCCCCACCTTGGAGACCTTCTGTAAATATTCAGATCAATTTTACTCAAATGTCTGAATGCTGTAATTATGAGTATGTGTTAGTTTCAGTTCATGTATTTTCAAATTGGGTTGAGGCTTTTCCCTGTAAAAAGGCAGATGCCAAAACACTGTTGTAAAATTTTGCTTAAGAACTTTGTGCCACGATTTGGCATACCTGGTGCCGAGACTAACTTAAAGTGGCCAGATGCCCTCCCATTAGCACTGATAAATACGAGGGGCACTCCCAATCAAAAGACTGGACTCAGCCCCCCTGAAATACTAATAGGGCACCCAATGCAACTACCGGCTGCACCCCACTGGCCCTGGCTCAGATGGACATTCATTTAATGAATAAAACAATGCTTAATTATTGTCAGACACTAACGAAATGCGGTAGGTCTTTTTATACACAGGTCAAAGCACTACCCAAGAGCCTTTTCACAACCTCCAGCCAGGAGACTGGGTCTATTTCAAGGGCCATCAAAGACAGACTGTGATAGAATCTTGATGGGAAGGGCCCTTACCAGGTACTCCTAACCACTAATACTATTGTCAAGTGCCAAGGATTAACTACCTGGCCCCAGACCTCTCACTGTAAAAAACACAACCTCTCCACCTGAGGACATAATAAAGCCTCCAACCAAGCCAGGTGATTGTGCTAGTAACTTCTCCCTTGCTGCCTCACTGTCAGACAGCTAAGTGAATTAAGACTACAAAATCTCGAAGAATAGCTTGTGTCTGTCCTCCCCAAACACCAAGGTCCTAACTATTAAACTGATACAAGATAATAAACGTATGCAGTCTAGTTGTAGCCATGTAGATAATAAAGGCACGTTTTCAGTTTTATTTCTTTAGATATGAAGTTTTCTACATGTAAATAAAAATGTAATCAAGAGAAGCATTTAGAGTGCTGTCTTTAGAGACACGTTCAAAACATATACCGTCACACTGCTCCTTTAAAATTGCAATATCGTACCTTATCACATCTGATTCTGTGCCATCATTCTTATAGGATGCTTCAAGTTGTCTCTGCCGCGTGAGAAGGTCATCCACTAAGTTTTGCCTTCTGTCTCCCTCCAATTGCGTTCTAGGGGCATATGGTTAAGGGCCAGTCACAGAAATAAAAGCATATTTAAAACTTGTATTTCCAGTGTTAAAAGCGTCATTCTCAGAAGTCACCTATTACTGCAATATCAAAGCCAGTCAGGAAATGAGAATTTTCAGAGAGCAATAGGGTAAAGTAGACATAACCCTAAAAGCCCTTGACAAAGATTTATAACATTATTCATTCAGCAGGGATTCAGGCTGCATAGCTCTTAAGACAAAGGGCATAAATTATTAGAGCATTTTCTTCAAACCTTGAACTCTAATACCCAACATGAGGACACTTCTACCCTTCACTGAAAGATGTCTAGCAGAACCCTGTTTCTGTGATTTACAACACCTTAAAGAAAGAAGAAATCCTTATTTGTCTTGAGAATGTGATCCAGAAAACAAACTGATGAGGAGATTTGGGAAGAATTTTTTTTTTTGCATTGAATTAACATAATAATTAAGAGCAGTGAACTTCAGAAAAACCCATATTAGCATTCTCAGGCATCATGCTTATTAGTTGTCTTTAACAATCACTAAGCAAATTATTTTTTCGAGAATTTTGTTAGCATATGATGGCAAGACACGTAGACTGGAAGCTTGACAGGACAAAGACTGAGTCTTCCTGTATGTCTGTCTAGTATACAGCACATTTTAAGTGCTACTGCAAAATCACCACCAGCACACTGGATAGCTCTGTTGGATTCAGCATGGCTCTTCCTATGTTAACTATTTTGCTGGGTGACGATACAGACCAGGTGAGAAGCCCTCGCCCAGCTCACTAAGTGGTCAACAAGTTACCAAGAGGTCATTTAAAGAATTTATTTCCATTTGCAGTGTTATCTCACTAGCACTCCCCAGTAGCAACTGAAGTAGGGCTTGCTGCTTTTGAAGAAAACGACCCAATTCACTCAGCCACTGAATGACTAGAGTTCTTGGAGTGCTGCCTTGTTCGATTTTTATTATTTTTAATAAACTCAGTGATGCCCATTTTAAAAGTGATTACCTCTCTTCCTTGAGTTGTAATCTGAGCAGGTGCATAGCCACAATAACTTATGTTTGCTCCCTTACATAGCACTGCCATTTATCTGTTCCAAGGTAATATTCTCAAATGAAAGTATAACTGTACCCTGCAGTGCAACATGCTCAAAGTTCATCATTACAATGAAAGCTACTGGCTTGTTGTGGCTAAACAACCATTTCCAACCCTCCGCCCCCAATCCAAACGTGGATACAAGGGTTCAACACACCAAAGGCTTACTTTCAATGTTACCATAAGGCCGCTTGCAAGTAAGAGGCCTTCAAATGGCCACTGGATATACCTCCACAGGCACATGTGAGTTAGAGAGGAGACATGATAGAGACTCAGAGGACACCGTAGAGGTACAAAAAGGAAAAAAAATGTGCAGAAGGACAATCTGGCACTAATATCCTCACCCCTCACCCCGCCAACTGAAGAGCAAGGAGAAGTCAATGACGTGTAAATGTAACAAATATAAAACATATTAACACAATGCACTATCAACCTGTGAATCTCACCGACATTGCAGCAAAGAGCTCAGTAGGACTCCAAAATGTCCTAGACTTTTGTACGATGTTAAGAGAATGTTCCAGAAAGTTTAAAGGTATTTGTCAATTTTAAATCTTTCTTCTGGGGTCGATACTTGTATCTCATCCTGCGACAGATGAGCACATTTGTTGTGGTCTGTTTTGTACTTTGATTGCAGTAGCTCTTTGGGGCAGCCACAGTCTTTGTGCTCTGTGTTCACACAGCACCTCGCACAATGGGATCCCAAGTCCTCAACTAGAACTCCGAGGCACCATGACAATATAAATAATAATTCAAAAACCCGAAACCTTCCCTTGTAGGGCAGAGTGTCACCAGCTGGGATGCACTAATTCCCAGCAAGAGCAAGAAATAAAAATCCTAATTAAACAAAGGGGCCTAAATCTTCAAAAATGACTAGTGATTCTGGGTGCTCACTCTGAGGCACCTTGAACGGGTCTGGTTTTCAGATTCTTGGTCCTGGTCTACACTGGGGGGGGGGGGGGGGAAATCGATCTAAATGCAACTTCAGCTACGTGAATAACGTAGCTGAAGTCGACGTGCTTAGATCAACTTACCGTGGTGTCTTCACTGCGGCGAGTCGACTCCTGCTGCTTCCCCGTCGACTCTGCCTTGGCCTCACACAGAGCTGGAGTACAGGAGTCGACGGCAGAGCGCACGGGGGTCGATTTATCGCGTCTAGACTAGACTAGAGGTGATAAATTGATCCCCGCTGGATCAATCGCTGCCCGCTGATCCGGCGGGTAGTGTAGACATACCCTTTGTGTTCAGCACTTTCTGAACATGAGGCCACTGAAGATGTCTCAAATTGGGCACTGAAAATCGCTACTCGTTTTTGAAAATTCAGGCCAGAACATATAATTGGTTGCAGCAGTTTAACGGAACTAAGCAAGTGACCCACTATATAAAGACAGAGCCAATTCACCCTACTGTATCCCATTAGAGTGGAATCACACTGGGATGAATTTGGCTAGATGTCTCTATTTTGGGTCACCTGTACTGGTACAGGAGACTTTCAGACCTATATGAATGCTACTAAGCTGCTATCTACTTGCCCCTCTTACAGATGGCTTTTCCAGCTGTGTGCAGGAGAGACTAGGTCAGGACAAATCCAGAGCACAGGTAACTTCTTCCTCATTCACACATTCCTAGTATGTCTTCTAGGACTATCCAACTCTTCCATCCAGAAGGGCAGAGAAACATTTCCTGCACATTAACAACGCTGTACTTGACCAGAATTCTGCTGAGCTCCCCTGGAGACAGCCATGCCCACTGCACAGCAGTCTTACTTCCCACCATACCAGGGTGTGGGAGGAGCTCCAAATTTGGACACTGGTTTCATACATGGCTGTGGGATAGCACCGCGAGGACAGGAACCTGCAATTTCTTTTTAAATTGAATTGCGAGGAGCCTAAGAAAATACACAGGCCAATTATGTCTCAAACAAAGAACATCAGAGCTGCCCGTGTTACAGTCTGTCACTCACTGGAGACGTTCCAGCACAGTCACTACAACATTAAAAAATGAATGCAAGGTCCCTGAAACAGAAATCAAAATTGCAGGCAACATTTTAGTAATTGGGGCCTCCTGGAACTGAGCGAAGGGAGGTGGCTAACTGCAGTTTCCTTCTCAAAATAGCCTGTTTTTCCACCCACTCCTACGACACCAGAAAGAACAGCGAGATACTGTTTATATGGATACATCTGACGTGTTGATATAGCTCGAAGCAGTAAGTCCTTCAGCTGGTCGATCTTTACCTTGAGATTCTGCAACAATGATCGGATTGTCACATTAAGCTGAAGGAAAAAAAAGAGAAAAAGTTGTTGGGGGGTTTTTTGTTTTTTTTAAACCAGATTACAGCGTAGCCATACAAACATCCATATTCAAATGATCCAATCCAGAACCCCACAAACCCCACTGTACACCACACGGCAGGATTCCATCTGACATCGAGAAAAGCCTGCGCTTAAAACACAGAAGCTCAGCTGTAAACAAGTGGTGCTGTTTGGGATTTTTTTATAAAACAATTAGATGTTAACATTGGTTTTGAAAGTTTTTTAAATGTACTCATGCTAATTATGAGATCTTTCTTTCAAATCCTCACAAATTAAGTCCCCTATGTGCTGGAACATTTTGCCCATATTTTGCTGTTGTCCAGTTAATTTCCTGGTTCTTTATTCTACTTCTTAAGGGAAATATGGATGCTGCCTTTTTCTGTAGGCAGAGATCTCCTGGCTCCTGTGTTTTAGTGAAGGTTACTGTCAGAGGTTCAGAGATTCCTTCCACTCGTTCTCTTATAACTTCCAGACCTGTAATTTAATTTCTATTTAGTGTTAGCACCAGACACTTGTTTACCCTCTTTGCTCATCCTCGACTCCTGGCCTCTCCGGACTATTGACTGTAATAATTTGTATTCCTGTTGCTTGCATGAGATTCTTAGATTTATCTTTTTCTACAGTAAACATAGTAAAAAAAAGTATTCTCTTCCAGGCAAACTAATAACAGCACTGTAATATTCTGGCTACCTAGGCATTCTCTCACCTTGTTTACCTTTATTCTGTAGAAAAGTCTACATTTTTCCTCTGCTTGCCCTGAATATTATTCCTTTGGTTCTGTTAACTATAGGAAAAGTGCACATAATTGAAACGAAGTTAGTAATCGCCCAAGTTACAGGTTTGCATGCACTTGAAGGTGCCTCTTGTATGCAAGGCAATGTCTGTACGATGGGCGATCACTCAAAGAGAAAGCAGAAGTAAGGCTGGGATACATGCAATATGAAGTAAACAGGGAGCAGGACAGGTTGCTTTTCCCCTCATGCCTACACTCAAATGGACACTTCCCTCTGAATTCCCCTTTCACAGCAAACTAGGCCACATCAGTTTCTCCAGTGTTCTTGATAGCCCCAGAATGACGGTCTGCTCCCCCTGAGGAAGACAGAGGCATTTTGTCAGACAAAAGAGGAAGTTAGGTGTCCAACCTCCACTTCCCCAACACTGGTAATTCTTGTAATGCAGTGTACTAGATATCAGCAAGGAGGTGATTGGTGGAGTTTTCAGAAGTGCCTCACTGAAAATTTAACTCAGAAGCCTGAAACCTCTATGAGGCTTGTACCCCTACCAGGTATGAAGATGGCAGAGTGGGTCAAATGTTGAGGCAGCCATATCTGCTGTGAGCATGGGATTAGCCAGTTCAGAGATTTGCATAATAATTGTGCCACTGAAAAACAGCCAGGCAGTCATTTAAGCAACATTTTGCCCATTTTTCAAAGCTGAGCGACCCCTCAGGACAAAAAACACAATTGCAAGCCCCCACAACCCTGCCAGGTGTTGTGAAAAGCCTTCTCATTATCATGGATACATTTCCTGCACTTTCCTCTCTGGGAAATGCTGCATTAGCCTTATCCAGCCTAACTATCCAGAGTACAGGAACCGAGAAGAATTACATGTCAGTATAATGCAAGGTTATTCATCAACACCATCCATCAAGAGGGATTTACCCCCCACCCCTGCTAAAAAGCCCCACAAGGTAAGATTCCATGTGGGCCTCACTTGGCTCCCACTGAAAGCAATGGAAGTTTGATTAGTCAGGCTGAAGTCAACAGAGTTAAACAATGCTTGAGCATTTATGAAAGCCTCACCCTACAGCCTTTTGTAACTTTAGCTTTTATACTCCATTTTTATTCAGTTATAAACACAGCATTTTTGGTTTCTTAGTCACACTGGGGGCAAAACACCATAAAAACCAGGATCTTGTTGACAACTCCCCTATCAGGCAAAGCCCATACAAAGTCATCTCTATTAAAACATTTACTAGGCACAGCAAGTATGAGTGATCAGCCATGTGTTTCTCAATGTGAGTTCTTGTTATCATAACAAATATTTCATTGCTGGAAGTTTGTTTATAGCAGAATCAAACACTGCCAATACTTGTCTTTAACTGTTCTGAGAGCAAATTCCTTTTACTCCATTAAAACACAAAACATGGAAAAATTCCTTCACAGAATCATTTTAACCGACTGCGTAATGTTTTCATAATACATAGGCTACAAAGCTTACAATACAAGATAGCCATTAGACAACACTGATGTAGCCCCCCTGCCTTTTTTTTTTCCTCTCTCTCTTTTAAGCCCGACATCACCGTGAATGAGATGATGCAAGTCAGAGAACTTTGGCCTGTATAAATACTGATGAACTAAACAAGTAAGGTTTTGCTTTGCCTGCATTTCGGGAGTGAATGTGGCTGCACAGTTTAAATACTTCTGCAATTTGGAGACAAGATCATTATAGCAAATTTATGTTTTGTAGTTGCTTGGTTATATTTGAGAGTCCTGCCAGACTATGTTCAGAACAGCTACAAGAGCAGATAGCACTCTGAACTTCATACTCATGCCTCCCTCTCCATCATGCCTTGGTCTCTAGCAAATAATATACCTCAGCCAGGACCTAGAGCGGTGGTTCTTGACCCACGGCCCAATCAGCACACAGCTGCGGCAGCCCATCTGACATCCTCAGGGCCACACAGGTAGTAGATCTATTGTGTGGATGCAGCCCATATGAACATAGAGAGCTTCATATGCAGCCCACAATAGTCAGTGGGTTGAGACCCACTGACCTAGAGAACAACCACTAGGGGTAGAGGCCAAAATCAATCTCCCTACTTCATTTAGGCCAGGATTCAGGAAGATGCTTAAGCACATGAATAATCCTAAACGTGAGAATAATCTTACTGACTTCAATGGGACAAAGCACACGCTTAGCGTTAGGCACATGCTGAAGTACCTTCCCAAATTAAGAAACTGAGAACCTCTTTGCTGAAACTGACTACAAAGGGAACAGTTAATGGCAATTGTGATTCCAAATACTTGAATAAACTGGGGCCTAGTTTTCAGTTCAATCCGAGGCATACATGTAGCTCTTTTGCTCTGTTTGCAGTTAAGACAACTTGATCTACCAAGGCTTAAACGTGATCAAAATAATACTGTCCATACTGGATTTAAAAACCATGCTACCTTGCAACACAGTTGTAACTAGCCCGGTTCTGGTAGTTTCCCTAAGGGACAGAGATAGAAATTCTACAATCTTGTTTAAAACAAAGTTAAGATGGATCTAGGAAGAAATCTCTAGCACAATTCAGTTAGCACTGTTGCTAGAAAAGAGTAACTGTGCAAAACTATGGAAACTAAATGCACAAGGATGCGACAGAGCTAATGAACTTCTCCGCCCAATGTGAACCAGGCTAATGACTAACAAGGGAGAGAGAGACAACAGAAAACACTAAATAGGATTCATTTCATTACAGTTATTAATATTGACTGAGAAACAATTCAATGAGAGCACCAGGCTAAGGGGATAAATTAGTATCTAAAATGAGGTCTGTCCCTCATGAGTGACAGCTGAGATGGGGTTTTGACATGTCTTAGGGGTATATTTATTGTAATAACTCATATAGGAAAAAGCTGCATAAAAACTCACCAAGGATTGTTTCGACATTATCCTGTTAGTTGCTTGG
This sequence comes from Chelonoidis abingdonii, assembly GCF_003597395.2. Lineage (NCBI taxonomy): Eukaryota > Metazoa > Chordata > Testudines > Testudinidae > Chelonoidis > Chelonoidis abingdonii. Next base: position 10,312,105 of record NC_133781.1, read on the forward strand.
GCTTGGGAACGTGTCACAGTCCAGACCCACTTTCAAGTAGAACTGGGACAAGATTGCCAAGAGTTTATGGAAATGAAGGTGAAGAACAGCGAAGTTGTGAAGACTGGGAAGTGGTGGAAGCCAAAGCACTGCAGGACAGATTGCAGGCACAATGCTGCACTGGCCCCAGGGGAATGCGCCTGCAGTGACTGATAGTTTTTCAGCAGCTTACACTAGAGAGCTTACAGCGGCACAGCTGTACCAATTCAGAGAGAGCCTAAGTCAACGGGAGAGAGCTCTTCTGTCAACTTAGGGTATGGCTACATTAGAAATTTCAGAGCGCTGCCGCGGCAGCGCTTTGAAGTGTGAGTGTAGTCAGAGCCGCAGCGCTGGGAGAGAGAAACCACATCCCTTATGGGTGTAGCGTGCAGCGCTGGGAGCCGCGCTCCCAGCGCTGCCACCCTGATTACACTGACACTTTACAGCGCTGCATCTTGCAGTGCTCAGGGGGGTGTTTTTTCACACCCCTGAGCGCAAAAGTTGCAGCGCTGTAAAGTGCCAATGTAGCCAAGCCCTCAGTTAATTCACCCCTAGCGAGTGGCAGAGAACGAGAGAGCTCTCCTGTGGACATAGCGCTGTCCACATCAGTGCTCAGGTCAGCGTAACTTACACTGCTCAGTGGGGTGGCTTAGTCACACCCCAGAGCAACATAAATTATATTATTTAAGATGTAGTGTAGCCGCAGCCTAAGATTCTTTTTTGTTCTTATTTCAGGAGAGATTTTTGTTTGGGGCTTGTTTCTCCCCATCCCCCATTCAGCCAGGAGGCCACGTGACTGTTCTTTGGGAATGGGTGACAGGGGATGGGTCACCTGATGATTACCTGTTCTGTTCGCTCCCTCTGGGGCGCCTGATATTTGCCACTGTCAGAAGACAGGATACTGGGCTAGATGGACCATTGGTCTGACCAGCATGGCCATTCTTCTGCTTTCAAATTATAAAAGAACATTGTAAAAAGCACCTATTTTGGTAAAAGTCTCTTATTTCTATAAAGCACTAACATTCCATTTCCAGGACACTCCAAGGGACAATCTACTGTATTACTCCAAAGCCAGATTATAAAGAGCTGCCTACAGGCTTTGGAAGCCCACTGCCATACAAATCACGTACAAAATTCACATTTAGACTATTGCTCTTCTACCACATGCCCTTTTGCTTTAACTACTGATGCTCCATACCCCACTTCTAGCTCCTTCGAGTCTGAAGCCCACATGCTTAGTAAGGGAGCATCAGAACACAACAATTCATTTTGTTATTTTTCATTTTAAAAAACTAAAGCTAATCTAAATTCATTGTCTAATCAAAGTGACACACTGCAGGCTATATGCTCGGACAGATAACAGTAATTTTCACATAGTACATATTCAGAGTGTACAAACAACTGTTGCAATAGCCACAGTACACATCTGATTGCTCAGAACTTACAGTATAGTGTGCGGAGTGGATGACTCGGGATATTACTGATGGGATGCAAAGCCATTCATCTCTAGGGATACATCTACACTACGGAGATGATACCAGCACAGGTCTGAAGTGCAGACACAGCCTACACTGACAAGAGGAGTTCTTCTGTCCATGTAGAACCACTACCTCCCGGAATAACATTTGCGTCTGTTAACGTAGCTTTCTTCCATCGACGTAGCTACGTCAATACTGAGGGCAGGTCTACACTTAAAACATTGCATCGGCACAGGTGCACCAATGTAACTGCACCACTGTAGTGCTTAAGCAAAGACACTCCTCTTGTCAGCATGGTTAATCCACCTCCCAAGAGGCAGTAGCTATGTCAAGAGAAGCTCTCCCGTCAACACAGCACTATATATACACAGGGAGTTAGGTCAATTGTGACAGTCTATACCAGCTTCTCTCAAATTGGGCTCCGCAGACTCCTGCGGGCTCCTGAGAGTATTCCAGGGGAATTGCAGGCCCCACTGATTAACTCCTCCCCCTCCCTCTATCTCCCAGAGGCTACTGAAGCCATACTGGGAGATTTTAAGTGCTAAAAGTCCGGCAGCGCAGCAGGGCTAAGGCAGGCTCCCTACCTGCCCTGGCTCCACACCAGTACCTGGAAGTGGCTGGCACGTCCCTGAGGCCCCCCCAGGATGAGGGGGTGTCTGCGCACGCTACCCCTACCCCGAGCACCAACTCTGCAGCTCCCATTAGCCAGGAAGTGCAGTCAATGGGAGCTGCCTTTGCCTCCCCTCCCCCCCGCCTAGGAGCCACTGCCAGAGGGATGTGCCAGTTGCTTTCAGGAGCCATCCAAGGTAAGCACTACCTGGTCGGAGCCTGCACCCCCCACCCAAACTCCCTCCCAGAGCCCACATCCCGTCCCACAACCAAACTCCCTCCCAGAGCCCACACCCCGTGCCCCCTCCTGCCCGCCGCAGCCTGGTGAGAGTGAGTGAGGGTGGGGGAAGAGTGAGCAGGAGGCGGAAAGAGGTGGGGCAGGGGTGGGGCCTTAGGGGAAGGGGTGGAGTGCAGACCTGGCCTGAGAGTTTTATCAGCATAGCTAACTTGGTTGGGATGCAGTTTTTTCACACGTCTGATGGACATAGCTAAGCCAATGTAACTTTTCAGTTTAAACCAAGCCTAGGCCAGTGGTCTGAATCTAGCCCAGTAAAATAGTGACCAGATGTTGTTGCTTTCTGATGATTATGAGAAGGCCAAAAAAAAATGAGTTGATGGAGTCAGTTTCTGCACAAGCATCCTTGACAAATACACCAGGACAACTAACAACCCTGCTGACAGTCTTTGCAGAGGTGCCACGGTCAGGACAAGCATACAGGCTAATCTAGTCTCTCATGAGAGGAGGCAGCTCAAATCCCAGATAAGACATTTGCAGGCAGGTTTACACCACAGTTCCGGACCTGTTGTGGAGACAGGGGATAAACAGTCTCCAGAATAGCCAAGTCACTATTTTTCACCCATGCAAAATACATTAACAATATAAGGCCCAATTCTGTAAAGATTTATGCACATGCTCAATTTTACACAGTCAAGGGGGAAGTCAAAGTACGTAAAGCTAGGAATGTGCATGTGTCTTTGCAGGATCGGGCCTATGATTTCAAGTTTAACTCCAAAGAGAGTAGCCTAAGATTTTCCTCCTGAATTAATACAAAAGTGGAGAATCAAACAGTAACAGGTTAAGCACTGAAGTCTCCTTCTCATTTACGTCAAAAATTTCAAACTCTGCTCTTCTGATATTTTTGGACTTGCAAAACTCAAAAATGACTGAATCTAGAAATGTCATATTTGGCTGTTTATAGCCCCAAATGAGTAAGAAACAACTCAAGCCTGAAAATCTGCTCTATACTTCAAATTCAGGAAGCTGGCAAGTGCATTATTATGTGTGCTATTCAGTATTTCTGGTACCCTTAACCAGAAGGGGTGGGGGTGTCTTAATATGTAGTAGATCTCTTGACTGACAACCTAGAGCAGTTCGAAATATTGGATATGAACCACTAAGAACTTCTCAGTTCTTACTTTTGTAAAATCAATCACGGGCATTAAATGCAAGAAAACTAGCATTTACCAAAAGGCTGAAGTTTGAGAAGTCAGGCATAGAATTTCACAACATTCAAAAAGTTAGTTTATTCAAAAGCTTTGTTCCTGTTTTCCTTATGTAAACCTTAGTAAACGTACCGTACGTTAACAACGTAGCATAAAAAAACCACACAGGGCATGAAATGTTGCATTAGATTAATAGATTTTAAAGTCAGAAGGGACCATTAGCTCTAGTCCAATCTCCTGTATAACACAGGCAAGAGATTTTCACCTAGTTATCCCAGCATTAAGTCAAATAATGTGAGTTTCATTAAAACATCTCTTTCAGAAAGATATCCAGTCTTGATTTGAAGACAACAAGAAATGGAGGATCCATCACAGAAACCTAAATTTGGAGTTTCCTGAATGTGTTTCTCAACTTTACCATTGTATTAGAGTTTGTTATATTTAAATACAAAACTTAAGTTAAGAGAGATGTTTACAAACGTTAGATCTTTCCTGAAGATATGGTACCTTCGTTGAATTTTCCCCATTTCTTTGACATCGATTACGTTCCTGGATTTTTTCAGCAATCTCTTGTGCAATGTGACAAGTGGAATCGTACATAGACAACCTATAAACAAAAAGATTTCAGACAGTTAAGAAACTTCTCCCAGTCATCTCTGTGCCAAGGATCTTAGTTTTAGTCTCTCCTCTGTTAATCAAGTGTCTGGAGAGTCTGCCACAAGCCTCAGAAAGTTAGTTCATCAAATTACTAAAAGTAAACAGCATAATGCAGTGACATTGAACACCTGTCTCCCCAGGGATTTCTAATGCACCCATCACAGTGATTATATGAAAGCACTGAATCAGTGAATGTTGAAGTCCCAGCAAGGGAAATGAACAATGTCAGGATGCTGTGCTATACAGACTCAGTAATTTGAGGTTGGCTAATCACTGGGACATGAAAACTTTGTTCAGCCAAGGGCCACAATGGGAGCTTGTGAGGAGAATAAGGCCTACACTTAATTTACATAAAACAAAGCAGACTGAAGCCTCTTTCATTCACATGGAAATTTTAGAGAGCGAGAATAGGTGCAAGCACTGGGTGAGCCATGGATCAAGAAGGTGCATCTTATACAGCGTCAATGTTTTCTAAGGATAAGTCTAACACTACAGGCGCAGGCACAGGCAATCACTTCCCCCGCTCCCACCCCTTTTTGGTGCTCCTCCCCTGTTTCGCCCTGAGGCCTTGTCCCTGCTCCTCCCACTCCCACAAGTCCAGACCCTCATTCTGCCTCTTCCCACCCCTGCTCCGCCCCCTCCCCCACTCTGCCTCTTCCCAAGGCCCCTCCCGCGAGCCTACCACTCACTCCTCTCCATCTCCCGCAAGCCAAACAGCTGATCAGCAGCCAGCTCTGGGGCCCGCAGAACAGCTGATCAGCGGCTAGCCCCAGGACTGGAATCACTGTGTCTGGTGGGTGCTGTGGACCCCCTATTATTTTCCATGGGTGCTTGAGCTTCAGAGCATCCACAGAGTCAGCGCCTATGGCTGGGAGTGTGTTTCCCATGCCTGGCAGACAGACCCATGCTAGCTCTGCTCCAGCTAGTGCACTAAAATTAGTACTGGGGCTGCAGCGGCTCAGGCTAGCCATACAAGTACAACACCACTCAACCACCTGTGTACATATTTGAGTGGCTTGCCCTAGCTACTGCCTGTTCTGCCACAGCCGCTTGGCTTTAGCACAATAGCATGTATTTGTCTACCCACACAGTGAAGCACAATCCCAGCTGCAGTGAGGACATACCCTTGGAGACTTCTAAAAAAACAAGGGGGGGCTCCCACTGCAGAACTTTGAGGACACCCTGGTTTCACTGAGGGCAGAAAGCCTTCACGCTTTCTCCAATCATTAATGACACCTAGTGCTGACACAGAAGAAAGTCAATGATAGCCACCAGCTAGTTATTTTGTTTGATATTTGCAGTCCTGGTTTGCATTGTTGAGGCAGATAAACAGCCCAAAGATACAGTTATAGAAATATAATGCAAAGTAAATTACCCACCAAGCAGTAGCTTTATGGTACGAGCCACCGATTCCTGCCATGACACAGTGCTAATGAGCTAAGTTAGTTATTACCGTGAGTCACGCCAATTAACGTTAAATCAGAAGAGCAAAGAGAAAAACACAGCAATACACTGAGTCAGGGCTATTTAAAAAAAAAGATTATGGATGGTCCCAGAGAGAAGCGGATCATTAAGAATTTTTACATATGTATCCTCATTCCTACAAGCTAAGATTCATCTTAGGTGTGGTAATTATCACATAATGGAATGAAGGGGGCTCCATGCCATAAGTTGAAAAAGTAAAGAGGGACGGCCTGGACTCAAAAGGTTAATCACGCTGGGAAGCACCCAAAGTAACGCTATAATTAGCTAATTTACTTCAAAAGTCTAATTCCTAATTTACAGCATTTCTTTCCTGCCCATCACTAATATTAAAACTTTGCACATGTATTGCACTTTTCATTCAAGGATCTCTGAGTACTATGAAAACATTCATGAATTTAGCTTCAAAACCTCCCCTGTTCCCATCTATGAAGTATCTCTTGTCTTACTATACATAAGGATGCAAATTATTGGGCTCAACACAAGGGTAAACTAGGTAAATTTTAATGGCCTACCATACCCCAACTGGTGTGACTAGATGATCTAGTGGTCCCTTCTGCCCTGAATTCTATGAACCTGTGAAATAAAGCAGCACAAGGTTGAAGGAATATGCCCAAAGTTACATGCTAAATTCATGGCAAAACTGAGAAGACTAGACTCACAGTCCTGTGCTGTAGCCTCAAGACCATCCTTCCACTCCACCAAATCTTTTTGCTGCTAGAAAACAGAAGTACCTTAAAATAAAGTAAGCAAAATTCAGGCCTCCATCGCCCCTTGCAACCACACTGACTTCAGTAAGTTTCGTGGTACAATGAAGGCCAGAAATTGGCTCCAGTGAATAGGATGTTGGACTACCTGAGCCCTGCCATTCACTTATTGTGTTCTACTGGCCAGCACACTTACACTCTGTGCCTCAGTTTCCTCATCTATAACCTGAGGATAGTGATGTTTTCTCACTTTTGTAATGTGTTTTGAGATCAATGGCTAAAAGTTGCTATAAGTGACAAGCGTTATCATTCATTTTAAATGTAAAAGGAGAAAAGGGTGGAGTCCATCACTCTCAATATCCTACTGCCTAAGAAGTTGACACCCTCTACTGTGCAATTGCCTAGATTCCCCAGGAAACAAAGACAAACAGAATAAAATATTTTGCCATAAAAATTCTATAGTGTAGAACTTCACAGGCTTCTTCTTGTGCATAAGGAGCTGTAAGCTGAAGGAATTGTTTGAATAATATGTCAACAACTGTATTTTTCCATAAACTAAATATTGTAAGTGTTTCAATTTAAATCCTTTTATTTGAAAAACACAAAAAACAAACAAACAAAAAAACAAACAGATGCACCTGTGACACTCTGTACCTGAGAGTGGCACCCTGGAATCCCCATATTTCCCCACTGTCATATAATTTATATGTTTAGTACAAAGTATGCCTTTTGAAGTATTTTAAAAGTCTTGATCTGTTGACGATTAATTAATATTAATGCTGTTGAACATTAATATCCTCTTGGATTGTATGTGCTAACATTGTATGGGAAGTTATGACCTTTTGCTATGAGTGTGTTACTGAAATACATTGTGAAGTTGGGAACACCCACAACCAGCCTTCCAGTTACAACAAAGGAGTAGAGAGACGTGCTGATGGCCCATTACAAGGAACCCAACTTTCCCAGAGACCATCCCAGAAGACCTCTCAGAAAGAATACATAGACAGACAATGGAGACTGCTTGACCAATGGGGGCAGATGCTCGTGTGACAAGCATAGATCTTCCCAGCAAGCTGGAAGAAATTATAGAAGAGGAGAAGTGACATCATCACTGGACCTCTCTCCCCATCCCACCCCCACCTCAACAAACATCTGGAGGACAAAGACTTTGAATGGGGGAGGATAGTCGCAAATTGGAAAAAAGAGTCCTCGGATCTGAGAATCTGTAACCTGCTTGTACCATCTGTCAAGGTGAGACACTGGTTGATTCAAATCCTGTTTAGTTTCTAGAACTCAGACTGTGAATTTATTTTTACTTCTTAAGTAACCAACTTTGATCTTTACATTAGTTACTTATAGTCACTTAAAATCGATCTTTCTGTACTTGATAAATCTGTTTTATATTTTACCTAAAACAATATGTTTTGGCTGAAGTGCTTGGGAAATCTCAGCTCAGTTTACAAAGGCTGGTGTGCGTCCTCTCCACTTTGATGGATGGGTGGACTCACTAATGAACTTCTGACCAGGGCAAGACGGTACGGTTCAGGTGCAAGGCTGGAGAGCTGGGGGAACTGACTGGAGCCTATTACTGGTTCATGAGTGGCTGGCAAATCATTCATGTAACTCAACTGGGTGTGTCCCTGCCTATGGATGTCTGTGTAAGTGCAGTACCTGCTAGAGGTTTGGTGTGGCTTAACAACAGCATCACAGCATGAGAGGGATAACTCAGGTTGGTGAGACCAGGCTGCAGCCCAGTAACCCCACCACAGTACTCTTATATCTAGAAGTTCAATAATAAAATGTAGTAATGCCAATATATTTGCATACTGATCTAAATACACTAAGTTTATAAAAAGTAACTGAGAAATAGTTTAAGACTAAATAGATGCAATTTGGGTGCCAAAAAAGCAAAAATAAACTAAGTTATAACCATGTACCCTACAGCACAATTATAAGAAGCACACAATATTAAATGCCAAAAATCTACTAATTTTCATTAAGAGACAGATTACAAGGCTATGATCATGAGAGATCCTTTGTTACACTGGTGATAGAATTTCCCCAAAATAATTCCAAAGGCATATATTTTAGAAAAACATCTAGTCTTCATTTTAAAATGGTCAGTTACAGAGAATACACCACACCCCTTGGTAAATTGTTCAAATGGTTAATTACACTCACTGTCAAAAATGTAAACTTTATTTTAAAATGTCTAGATTCAAATTCCAGCCAATGGATCATGTTAGACTTTTCTTTGCTAGACTGAAGAGCCCATTATTAAATATTTGTTCCCCACAGATATATTTACAGACTGCAATCAAGCAACACCTTAACTTTCTCTTTGTTAAACTAACTAGACTGAGCTCCTTGTGTCTATCACTATAAGGCAGGTTTTTCTAATGCTTTAATCATTCTCATGGCTCTTTTCTGAACCCTCTCCAATTTATTAACATCCTTGCTAAATTGTGAGCCACACATCTGGACATAGTACTCCAGCAGTGGTTGCACCAGTGCCAAATATAGAGGAAAGGTAACTTCTCTACTCCTACTTGAGATTCCCTTGTTTATATATCCCAGGATTCCTTTAGCTCTGTTTGGCTACAGTGTCAAATTGGGAGCTCATGTTCAGCTGATTATCCATCACTATTCCCAAATCTTTTTCAGAATCTCTCCTTCCCAGGTCTGAGTCCCTAACCTCTAAGTATGGCCTGCATTCTTTGTGCCTAAGTGTATACATTTAGCTGTATTAAAGCGTATACTGTTTGCCTACACCCAGTTTACCAAGGAATGCAGGTGGTCCTGAATCAGTGATCTGTACTTTTCCTTATTTACCACTCATACAATTTGTGACATCTGCAAACTTTATAACTGATGACTTGATGTTTCCTTCCAGATCATTGATAAAGATGTTAACTAGAGAAGGGCCAAGAACCAATCCCTGAGGGACCCCATTGGAAACACATCCACTTGCTGATTATTCCCCATTTACAGTTACATTTTGAGACCTATCAGTTAGCCAGTTTTTAATCCATTCCTAGCCAAATACCTTACATAAGTCTATTACTTTTATCAATCAAACCTGTAACCTCATTCAAAAAGATATCAAGTTAGTTTGACAAGATCTATTTTCCACAAAGCCATGTTGATTTGCATTAATTTACAGTACCCGCCTTTAATTCTTCATTAACCAAGACAAGCTAGATACACAGATTTTAACTAAACAGAGTTCCTAAAGAGAGCAACTTAAACAGAAATTGCATATACAGAGAGACCATTATCTGATAGTCTAATAAGAAAGTAAAGCAAAGTGAAATGCTGTGAGCTTTACCTGTAATAAAGTAAAATAAGGATAATAGTTACCTATCACACAGCAGTGAAGTAGGTATTTGTAACGCACCCATCACCAAGGTATTGAGTGGTTTTATTATTTTGTAAAGATGTTTAAAGAGGAAACTGGTGTATAGAAATTATGAACCAATATTTGTACTTAAACTTCCAAAGTTCTATTACATATATTTATTATAAACATTTTTATATCTGCTTTTAACCTTTCACCACTCACAGAAATATACACGATACCAATCCAACCAAGTCAACTGAACAATGCCAAGACCACATATTTGTTTCAGTATTTTATACTAAGTTTTTGCTTATGAACTGAAGTGTCAGTAGAGATCCAAATTTATTAAGTAAATGTCACAGTGGACCCAAATGCCTGGGAGAGGTTGTTAGGAGGGTCAGCTAACTTCAATTTTCCTTGAGCACATTACAGGCCCAGTTTTCAGACGAGTTCAGCCTCCAATAGGATGAGTTCTTTCTAACATCTGGCCCACAATGTAGCTAAGTGAAAAGGTATAATGTTCACTGTGACCTTAATTCTTATTAGCCATACGCTCCCCGTGCACTAAGCAAACAGCCCTGACTTGGATAGGCAGCTCTTTGGGCAGGAAGGGCCCATTTGTTCTGGGTTTGTACAGCACCTAGCGCAGAGGATCTTGCTCTGCAACGGGGCCCCCGCAATAATACCCTCCGTCCCTCCCTCCCTCCCACACTCTGTCCATAACGCCCTGAACATGCAGACAGCGCTGCCTGGGTGCTAGATGCGGCGGGGGTGGGGGGGCTGAAAAGCCGAGCAGGGTCAGTGTCACGGACACCAAGCCTGGGAGGGGAGATAGGGGAAGAGCGGACAGCCCCCCCGGGAAATCCGGTCCTGCCCCGTAAGGCCCCGCCCTCCCCGCAGGGCCCGTCGGCGGGGGGGGGCGGATGGGAGGCAGTCCCCCCGGGGTCTCTGCCCTGAGCTGGGGGCTTGGCCCCGCTTCGCGGAAGGGGGGGAGGGGCTGAAGGAGTCGCACACGGGGCGCCGCCTCCCGCTCACCAGGGGTCCGGAGCCATCGCTGCGCCCGGGCCCTCTCCCTCTGTCTGGCACTGGTCGCGGCTTCTGAGTTCAGAGCCAAGCTCCGGCCACTTCCGGGCTAGGTCAGTTGACTACGGCGCGCGCAGAGGCTCATAAAGGGAAGGGGAGGAGGGCGATCTACATCCGGGTCCTGCCCGAGAGGCGGGGTCATCAGGCAAGCCCCGCCCCTCAGGCACCCTGTAGCGAGGGGGATGGGAGAAGCAGGTCACACACATTCCGGAGGGCTGCACTGGGTGAGGACGCAAGTCACCCCCCCCCGCGGGGGCTGCCCTGGGAGGGCAGCTCACACAACCCCCCTGGTGGAGGGGACAGGTCACACAGTCAAGGGGCAGTGTTAGGTGCACATCAGACATACCCGTGCAGCCACACAACTGCACTGTGAATCTTCTGTACATTTCTGCCTCCAGCTACCTGGTGCCTGTTAAACCGAGTAGCATGTGCACCCCCTTATAGACACCACGTGCCCGGGGCGGGGGGCGGCTTACCAACTGGCGCCTGCAGCCTACTTTCCTTCTTTACTGTCATGAAACACGGAGGGGCAGGTGGCCTGGCGCCTGCTGTTAGATATCACATTCTTCTGTCCCAGATCTGGGCTGCCTGAGACAGGACTCGCTAATCCACTCCAGCTAGCTGTGTTCAGCATAAGATCCCTTAAGGCTGTGCCAGGTATGGCTGAGGTGCCTTTACATCAGGTATTTTTACACAGGGCGCCATCTACTAGCCAAATAGTGCAATACAGTTTAATAATCCATTACAGGCTGCCTCTGCTAAGATTTCCTTCTGTTGCTTCACTCAGTCATATTTCTTGGTTGTAGCAATGGTGAAAGAGCTAGACTGAACAACCCCACTGGGCACTGTCATCTAGCCAGGCTGTCCTTAACCATACGCAGCATAGGAGGCTGCCTAGGGCACCTGGAAATTTGGGGCACTCCCTTAGTGTCCCTGTTCTGACCCATCCTGCAGGCTTCCACAGCTGGCTGCTGCAGCCTGGTGACTCTCACTCCCGAGGGGAGCTAGTAACTTAAAAGTGAAAAAGCCTCCAGCCTGCCAGCCCTATTAGCACAACATTGAAACTGTTAAAGAGCCATTCAGGTGGTAATGAAGCCATTTAACAGGCATTTGCCCCAACTCCTAGGTATATATTGTCAGTTTCTGAATTTACTAACAAAAACAGTTGTGCATTACTGTAATATATACTCTGCACACGTCAGTCTACAGGACCTCAGTTTAACATTTGCTTTAAAAATATTTCATTTCATTAGTGAGTTGGTGAAGATTATAAAATCACATCTCTAAAAAACTCTTGCATAGATTTTTAGATGCACAGACATCTTTAGCCTTAAATGCGTGGATCTTCAGACATAATTTTTCAAATAAATCCTTCAAAAGATCACCCTTATCTAAAATACACATTTTAATTTTAATTACTATAGTAAAAAAAAACTTGCTTCCAAAGTCTTCCTCTCCTTCCTGTCCATCCCTTTCTCCCTTCATCCCCACCCCTTGAAGAACACCCTTAAAGGGACAACACCCCTTTCCTTCCAGATACCTAGATAAAGAGTTTCCCTTTCTTTACTTCTGACTATCTGACAAACTAGTCTTTAGAGAACCCTTCAGCAAAATAAGTACATAGTAAGATATAAAATCCTGTGTTATGCCTAAAATCTTTGGAAACATATTTTTTAAAGTTGGTGAAATTTCATAAACATGTCTATTTTTATAGAGATCACTCAAAGTAAATTAGTGTTCTCTTTTTTCTAAAAGCAATGAACATTATTATGAACACACTAAACCTCTGTGGCTGATTAATTTAAAACAATGTCTTTGTTTCAGTGAATTAAATATGTAGTAATCTGGAATGACTACTTTATGAAGGCTTAAAATATAAAATCAGCTTAGAAAATACTGATTAAGAAAATGTAAAACAGAGAAGAGCTGCATCATGTATTCCATAATGTTTAATGTTGTATTCAGCAAGACACCCTTACTACAAAGTTTTTTCAAATAAATCTCTGACAAACTTCAGGGCATATCAAAAAACCTGTGACTGACATTTTTTATTCCCAAGTTTAGTGCTTTTAATTAGGTACTTTCTGCATGTCCAGTCTTCACCATCTGGCATGCAGTGGAAAACATGTCTCATTTTCTTTAGAAAGAAATTGCAGAAGAGTGTTTTTTTTCAAATGTTATTTGCTTCATTTGGGTTTGGGGATTTGGCTGGAAGGAGATGAGCAGGGTGGAAGAGGGAAGAGAGGAAGGAGACAGTGAAATGGAGCCTGGGGGGGAGCAGGAGTGGGGCCATAGGCAGAAGAGGTGGGCTGGGGAGCTAGCCTCCCTAAGCGGCAGCTTCACCCGCTGCCCATGACAGCAGGTAAGAGCAGTTTGGGTCCTGTACATCCAGTGCACGCTGCGGTGTCCTTAGTCAGGGGCCACATTCACAGAGCCAAATGCGCTGGTATCACGCATTCTGCATGAGGGAGAGGGTACAGGGGTCTCTGCAGCGAATTGTGACTCTTCACCACCCTGAAGCAGGCCAGGTGTCTCAGTATCCTTTGCTGCCTCGTCCCTCCCCCCCCCGCAGGCTGCAAGCTCGGGCTGTCATCGGGCATAGGGGCACCAGTTTAATAATACTGTGTAGGGTCCCATAAATCCTAAGGACAGCCCTGCATCTAGCCCTGTTCAGAGCACAAAACAAAGCTTTGAAAATGCACTTGTCTTTGTCCCACCATTGCCACAATCTCTGGAAAAAAATAGCAAAAAGTTCCTACTATAGACAAGTGTAATGCCAACAGACCTCAGTAGGCAGGATTGAACCTGGGACCTCTGCAGCTGAGTGCATGAGCTGAAAACCAACTGGCTCTTAGCTAAGGCTGTAGAACAAACTCATTTTATCTTTCTCGCTCTTATTTCCCTCATTTTATCTTTCTCATCTTTCTAGTGGTCTCAGTCCCATTAGATGGGACACACCACCACACGCAGTAGCTGTGTGGGTTACACAAGCACTTAGAGATCATTTCATTTTTCATGTGATCCTGGAGCATGGGAGTTAGATGAAGTGCTCAAGCTAACAGCCCTCAGGTTAAATGAGAACAGTTAGGGACAGTGAAACCAGACTAATTAATTTCACTTCTGTTTTTAGCCCTTTTCACTGGCTGGTTCTCTTGAAGTTTCTTTCTTTCTTATACTGGTACCTGTTGGCACAATAGCCGAGTATCGATCAAGAGTAAAAACTGATGACAATATTTCTTCCTTCCCTGCTGGCAAGAAGCAGGATTAAATTAGTTTTTAGGAGCAGGAGGGGACTAAAATAGAAAAGCACGAGAGGGAGGAAAGCTTGGCTCAAGAAGTGAGGTTTGCATTTCGCCCTGGACGCCACAAGGTTAATGGAGAAAGACTTGAAAAAGTGACCCCTAAGGGCTCAAAAACCAGAAGGCAAATAAAAAAGATTCCCTTTTTTTAATCTCATATTTTTTTAAACCATCTCAATAGTTTTGGGGGCCTGATTTGTGATATTTGAAGGCTTGGGATTGGCAGTCCTGGAGCTGCAGAGGCGGAATTGGTCTATCAGGCAGCCAGGGCCCATATTAGGAAGGCTTCACATATTAGGACAGACACCTTCAAATGCACTCTGTCCTGAGTAGGAATCAGCATAGACAGCAGCGAAGCAGGGAGATGCATGTCATCAACATGCAATGGCAAGCAGGTGGGCCACTTGCATTCTGAACTAGCTAGAGTTTTGCCAGGGCATAGGGCACCATTCCTAGATACAAAGATCTGCAACAGACAAGCTTAGACATAACAGAAGTACAGATGGCTGAGTCCAACAAGCTGGGGCCACAAGCACCATTTGCGGGGGGAGCAGTGGACAGATCTAGCCCTCCCCCGAGTTTCATGGGGGAAGTCTACTCACCCTAGCCCCAGACTGAGCTCCTAACAACAGCTTGACTGAGATATGTGATGAGTTTGGAAGCTAGGAGCAGCACAGCCTTGGAGGCAGGGAGATCGTTTATAAACAGAGGCAGGGTGATTAAGATAACAAAAGGCTCATCAATAAAGTAAATTACAGATTTTTAGATGATTCTGAAAGCACTGCCAGGCACTTGTTAAAAGATAGGAAACAAAGGGTAGGAATAAAAGGTGGGAATGGAGAGAGGTAAATAGTTGTGTCCCCCAGAGGTCTGTATCATTACAAACAAAAAAAAATTATTTCTTGGCAGCCAGCATGTGGAACTCTTTGCCAGGGGATGTTGTGAAGGCCAAAACTATAGCAGGGTTCCAATAAGAACTAGATAAGTTCATGGAGGATAGGTCCAGCAATGGCTATTTGCCAGGGTGGGCAGGGATCCAACACCATGTTCTGCATGCCCCTTGCCAGAAACTGGGAGTGGGCAACAGGGCAACTTGATGATTACCTGTTCTGTTCATTCCCCGTGGGGCACCTGGCATTGGCCACTGTTGGAAGACAGGATACTGGGCTAGATGGACCATTGATCTTACCCAGTATGGCCATTCTGATGTTCTTATATAGAACCCAGATGTATCTGCTCTCTGCTGTTTCCCACTAGACCCCTCTCTCTTCCCAGAGCTAGGATAGAACCCAGGAGTCCTGGCAGGGTCTCTCTCTCCACAGAGTTAGTAATAAAGTAAGAATATATATTAAGATTTTAAACCTAACCAGTGTCCCTTAACTGACTTGCCACAAGATGTCAGAACATGTTCTTAGAGTTGAGTGGGTCTAATATTTATTTAATTTTCTTTCTTTTATAAAGGAATTAGATACAGGGCTCCTGTCAGCTAATTGCTAAGTTATCTGTCAAAAAAAGTGCCTAAGTAGCCCCAGGAATGACAGTTAAAGTCCCCCCCACCCCCATCTGAAATGGCACAATCTTCTGGCCAGCCACAGATGGGAGTGGGTGGCTTTGCACAGTGTGCTTGCATGAAGCGGCAGGTGTTTGTATTGCAAACATTGCCAGGACATGTTTATTTCTTTAATAAAGCTGTTTTCACTCAATTATTTTTTAATTTAATGGAAACACTCCTAACAAACTCACTGTTCCTTTTGTGTAAAAGGCCACCTTTCACCTGGCTCTCAACTCTAGGGTTTGTGGAATAAATATATCCATTTAACTGTTGCTTTAAAATGTGTATGGCTCCTATGTAATCTTCCAAAACTACTTTACATTGCATTGTAAGCACTTGTGGGAAGAGACTGTCTCTTCTTAGGTGTTTGTACAGCATCCTAGCACAGGGGAGTCCTGATGCTGTTTATATTATCATAATAGCATTCCAAAGCCCTAGAGACAACCTTCTTTTGTTCCTTTATAAAGAGGCAAATATAGGAAGAAACAGGTAGAGATAAATAAATGAGCAATTGTTCATGTAAATTTTCGGGCTGTGTCCTTCAGTGAGTTAATAACCTCTAGTGTCTGACTGACTTACTGCTCTGAGTGGGAAAGTATGAATGTTCCAAGGTCTTGGAGGAAGTTCTGAATCCAGCATTCCCAGAGCTGTGCAATAGGCCTTTATACTTGAAAGAATCAAGCTGTATTCTCCATATAAACAGTTACATCCAACTAAAGAACTACTGAAATCCCCTTGTCATTCCAGTGGCTTGGTCAGAGTCAGTGAAACAGATTTTACCAGTTAAGACATCTAGTATTTTATATAATTAATATATTTCATTTATTTTTCAAGTGCTTTTAGACTGGCCCCAAATGCCAGGTTAATAAAAGATCCTGCAAGGAACCTGCTCAGATAGCACCTAAACTCCTGGGGCTAAATTCATGTCTGGTGTTACTGCACTGAAGTCAATAGAAATGAGGTTTGCCCTGATAACACCAAAGTGACCATTTTTCTTTGTTCCTATTTCAACAGTGAATCTATGCTCTGGCCAGAGCTGAAAGTGGACCAGTACAGCATATTGGTAAGAAGTGGCCACCGGGACAGGCCCATACACAGCAGACGTGTATGCAGAAGTGATGCCATGGCAGCACTTCAACGTTGCTGCCCCTTTTGCCTCCCCCAGGGCTGCCAAGAGGGGGCAGCAACAGGGGCAGCTGCCCCAGGGCCCAGTGATTTAAAAGGTCTTGGGCAACAGCAACCGGAGCTCTGCCCTTCCGCCCAAGGCCCCGCCCCTTCTACCTGTGGCCCCACCCCTTCTGCCAGAGGCCCTACCCCTTGTGGAGGGCCTGGAGCCAAGCCCCCATACCGGTAAGACTTTTACGTTACTTTCACCCATGGCTCTGGCACAGAATCATAGAAGATTAGGGTTGGAAGAGACCTCAGGAGGTCATCTAGTCTAACCCCCTGCTCAAAGCAGGACCAACCCCAACTAAATCATCCCAGACAGGGCTTTGTCAAGATGGGCCTTAAAAACCTCTAAGGATGGAGATTCTACCAACTCCCTAGGTAACCCATTCCAGTGCTTCACCACCCTCCTAGTGAAATATTTTTTTCCTAATATCCTACCTAGACCTCCCCTACTGCAACCTGAGACAATTACTCCTTGTTCTGTCATCTGCCACCACTGAGAACAGCCTAGCTCTATCCTCTTTGAAACCCCACTTCAGGTAGCTGAAGGCTGCTATCAAATCTCCCCTCACTCTTCTCTTCCGCAGACTAAATAAGCCCAGTTCCCTCAGCCTCTCCTCATAAATCATGTGCCCCAGATCCTTAATCATTTTTATTGCCCTCATCTGGACTCTTTCCAATTTGTCCACATCCTTTCTGTAGTGAGGACCCAAAACTGGATGCAATACTCCAGATATGGCCTCTCCAGTGCCGAATAGAGGGGAATAATCACTTCCCTCAATCTACTGGCAATGCTCCTACTAATGCAGCCCAATATGCCACTAGCCTTCTTGGTAACTGTGACAAAGTGGGGGGTTTTTCTTGGGGTTTTCTGTCTTTTCCAGGGTTTACATGCACAGGGGGTGGGACTCAATGTACCTGGGTGTTACTGGTTTAACGAGGTGAGGGGAGAGGGAGTTTGTTGTTACAGAGGACCGGAGAGGGACTCGGGACCCCAGCCCAGGAGACACAACCAGTTCTGGCCAGTGGTAGGACAATGGGCTGCAGAGAGAGGACCCAAGTAACCTGACAGCCGGTTTCAGCCAGAGGACAGCTGCGAGGACAGGGACTCAGCCTTCCTGTTACGACCCTGTTTACCTGGAAAGAAGACAATGGACTGAGGTGGGGCTTGAGCTGGGGATATCAGAGACCAGCTGGGAGCAGGGGGGCTCGGGCCGGCGAGGGAAGCAGGCAGAGCCCACCTGGATGCAGGGAGACTGGGATGTGCTGTTATGTGAGAGGCCGGGCCTGAGGCCCTGAGAGTTTCCTGTGCTGTGTTCAACTCTCAATAAACCCTCCTGTTTATGCTGGCTGAGAGTCACTCTGTCTAGAGAACAGGGTTGCATCAGCCCTTTGGGGGTGAAGAGGCCCAGGGGTCCAGAGTGCGTGGACTCCGGAGGGCCCACGGCAGAGACAGACGTGCTAAGGCTCAGAGAGGTGCGGCTCCAGGAGCGTGGAGGGCCTGACCCCGAGAGAGAGTGGATCCCGAGAAGGGCTGTCTCACTAAAAGGGCACCCCCCACGGACCGCACAAGGCCAAGAGTGGGCACGATCTGTGAGTCCGTGACAGTAACAAGGGCACACTTTTGACTCATATCCAGCTTCTCGTCCACTGTAATCCACAGGGCCTTTTCTGCAGAACTGCCGCTTAGCCAGTCGGTCCCCAGCCTGTAGCAATGCATGGGATTCTTCCATCCTAAGTGCAGGACTCTGCACTTGTCCTTGTTGAACTTCATCACATTTCTTTTGGCCCAATCGTCCAATTTGTCTAGGTCACTCTGGACCCTCTCCCTACCCTCCAACATATCTACCTCTCCCACCAGCTTAGTGTCATCTGCAAACTTGCTGAGAAAGCAGCAAAGAGTCCCGTGGCACCTTATAGACTAACAGACATTTTGGAGCATGACCTTTTGTGGGTGAGGGTGCAATTAATCCTATCATCCAGATCATTAATGAAGATGTTGAACAAAACTGGCCCAGCACCAATCCCTGGGGCACTCTGTTTGATATTGGCTACTAACTAGACATCAAGCCATTGATCACTACCCATTGAGCCAGCTTTCGATCCGTCTTATAGTCCACTCATCCAATTCATTCATCCAAGCAAGACTTTAACTTGCTGGCAAGAATACTGTGGACTTGTGCATGTCCAGCTGTTCTAAATACTCTTTAAGCTGTTCTTTCACCACTGAGGGCTGTTCACCTCCTCCCCATACTGTGCTACCCAGTGCAGCAGTCTGGGAACTGACTTTGTCTGTGAAGACTGAGGCAAAAAATGCATTGAATACTTCAGTTTTTTCCACATCATCTGTCACTAGGTTGCCTCCCCCATTCAGTAAGGGTCCCACACTTTCCCTGACCTTCTTCTTGTTGCCAACATACCTGTAGAAACCCTTCTTGTTACCCTTCACATCCCTTGCTAGCTACAACTCCAATTGTCCTTTGGCCTTGCTGATTACACCCCTGCATACTCAAGCAATATCTTTATACTCTTCCCTAGTCATCTGTCCAAGTTTCCACTTCTTGTAAGCTTCCCTTTTGTGTTTAAGCTCACAGAAGATTTCTCTGTTAAGCCAAGTTGGTCGCCTGCCATATTTACTATTCTTTCTGCACATTGGGTGTCTTGTTCCTGAACCCTCAGTTAGGCTTCTTTAAAATACATCCAGCTCTCCTGGACTCCTTTCCCCCTCATATTAGCCTCCCAGGGGATCCTTCCCATCAGTTCCCTGAGGGAGTCAAAGTCTGCTTTTCTGAAGTCCAGGGTCCGTATTCTGTTGCTCTCCTTTCTTCCTTTTGTCAGGATCCTGAATTCGACCATCTCATGGTCACTGCTGCCTAGGTTACCACCCACTTTTACTTTCTCCTACCAATTCTTCCCTGTTTGTGAGCAGCAGTTCAACAGAAGCACAGCCCTTACTTGGTTCCTCCAGCATTTGCACCAGGAAGTTGTCCTCAGCAATCTCCAAAAACTTCCTGGATTGCCCGTGCACTGCTGTATTGCTCTCCCAGCAGATGTCCGGGTAATTGAAATCCCTCATGAGAACCAAGGCTTGTGATCTGGAAACTTCTGTTAGTTGTCCGAAGAAAACCTCATCCTCCTGGTCTTGTGGTCTATAGCAGACGCCCACCACGACAGCACCCTTGTTGCTCTCACCTCTAAACTTAGCCCAAAGACTCTTAACAGGCTTTTCTCCAGTTTCATACTGGAGCTCTGAGCAGTCCTACTACTCTCTTACATACAGTGCAACTCCTCCAGCTTTTCTCCCCCGCCTGTCCTTCTGACAGTGCTCCAGTCATGTGAGTTACCCCACCAAATCTGTTATTCCAATCACATCATAGTTCCTTGACTTTGCCAGGACTTCCAATTCTTCCTGCTTGTTTCCCAGGCTTCTTGCTTTTGTTTACAGACACCTAAGATAAGTAGCCAATTGCCCTACTTTCTCAGTATGAATCAGGAGGCCTCCCCTGTTGCACATCCCCCCCTTGTTTTTCTTCCCGATATCCACTTCCCCACTTACCTCAGGGCTTAGGTCACCATCCCCCGGTGAACCTAGTTTAAAGCCCTCCTCACTAGGTTAGCAAGCCTGCCTGTGAAGATGCTCTTCCCTCTCTTCTTTAGGTGAATCCCATCTCTTCCTAGCAATCCTTCTTCCTGGAACAACATCTCATGGTCGAAGAATCCAGAGCCCTCTTTCCGACACCACCTGCGCAACCACACATTTACCTCCACAATTCGATGGTCTCTGCCTGGGTCTTTTCCTTCAAGAGGGAGGATGGACAAGACACAACTTGCACCTCAAACGTCTTTATCCTTCTTCCCAAACCCACATAGTCTGCAGTGACCTGCTCAAGGTCATTCTTCGCAGTATCATTGGCACCCATGTGGAGAAGGAGGAAGGGGTAGTGGTCCGAGGGCTTGATAATTCTCAGCAGACACTCCATCACATCCTGAATTCTAGCTCCAAGCAAGCAGCACACCTCTCGAGTTTCCCGGTCTGGACGGCAGATCATAGGCGCCGACTCCATGAGTGCTCTGGGGCTGGAGCACCCACAGGGAAAAATTAGTGAATGCTCTGCAGCCAAGCTCCCCTCATCCCCTGCTTCTCCTCCTCCGCCCTCCTCTCCCCAAGCATCCCGCATCCCCGTTCCTCCACCTACCTCCCAGCACTTCCCACTTGGCCGCTGCCAAACAGCTGTTTGGCCGTGTTAGCACATTCCAGGATGGAGGGGGATGAGCGGGAATGTAGTGCACTCAGGGGAGGAGGCGGGGCCCTGGGGGGATTTGGGGAAGGAGTTGGAATATGAGCAGGGAGGGGACAGAGACTTTGGGGAAGGGGTTGGAATGGGGCAGGGCAGGGGTGGGAAGAGGCAGGGCAAGGGCGGGACCTCATGGAAGGGGTGGAGTGGGGGCAGGGCCAAGGGCTGGTGGGGGTTGAGCACCCACGGAAAGAGGGGAAGTTGGCGTCTATGCAGCAGATGGATGACCCCCCCTTCCCACTTAGTAGGGAGTCCCCGACCACCACCACCCATCTCCTCTTGGGAGTGGTGGTTGTGGAACCCCCATCCCAAGGACAATGCATCGCATGCCTTCTGGACGATG
Organism: Chelonoidis abingdonii; assembly: GCF_003597395.2. Lineage (NCBI taxonomy): Eukaryota > Metazoa > Chordata > Testudines > Testudinidae > Chelonoidis > Chelonoidis abingdonii. The sequence continues at coordinate 10,333,581 of NC_133781.1, forward strand.
GGGTGTCCTTCTGATCTCTTCCCTCAGATGAGTCTTCCAAACCATTCTCCACCATTGTACCTGTGCAGAGAGCCTAAAAATGGCATGCTGTCTGCAGGCTGGTGCTGTCATGCTGGAGCTGCTTTATTTCTGGAGAGCTGTAAAGCTAGTGACCTGACTGCTTGTGCTCATTAACGATCCCATGAGACGTTTTGGAAGAGAAGAGCTGTTTAATCCATCATGCTGGCCAAACCTGGCAGTGGGTAACTACATTCTGCCTCCGAAGTTACAACTGAATGAAAAGTCCAACTAGGACTCTGCATGGAAGTAAGCATTCATGTGTAGGCCATGGTCCTTAACTGTTTGTGTGGCATTACTCTTTACTGTCAAAGAGCTGCCATGTTCCACCCCAGAGGTGGCTGCATTCAGTGACACTAAACTTATCACTACCTCATCTCTAGATACCGGTTGTTTATAAAGTGATGTAGCATCCTTTGAGATGAGAGGTATGATAGGAAAGATTATTTTTTATTGTTACTATTAACTAAATAATGTTGGCTCAGATCATTTACACTTGACCAGTTTTCTCCATGCACTTGTGCACACCCCAGCAGGCCATGTGAGCCCAAGGACGAGCAGAGGTTACCAGCTTGGTCATGCTGGATCGCAGCTTTAGATGTTCATGTTTCTCTTTAAAATGCACACGCCCTGTGCAGCCTCCAACAAAGGAGCACTGCTAGAGCTAGTGGGGGAAAATCCTTGTGCTCAACCCCAGCTCATGGTCACTCCTACCACGACGCATCCATATTGTATGTCTGTCAGTTTACAGAAGACCCCTGTCTCCTGAAGCTCCTTGGAGGTGGGAATTGTGTCTTCCTCAATGTGTTGTAGTGGGCTGAGAACACTGAGGGCTGTCTCCTTGGCTTCAGCCAGCGTCTCTCACCTTGATCCTATCACACAGGCAACCAGTTAATATGTTTTCACTTGGTTCAGCTCCTGATCTTATGATAATCCCCATTAATATAATATTTTGGCATCCAGGCCTGTAGGGCCTCTAATTAATGTACCACAAACACTATTTGCAGAAGGAAAACACCTATTTGGTGACAGCTCCATGAGCTGGCAAACCTTCTGACTTTGCCAGCTGAAGGTCCCCTCACACACCATACCCCTCCAGACATGGTCTGTCTGTCACACACACACTACCCTCCCTGCTATACCCTCCCCAAATGCCCCCAGCTTCTCTTCTGCAGGTCCTTAGCTGATGCTCTATCTGTGGATCACGGGCCAGTCTGACATTGCTGTCCCTGCCCTCACAGCATACTCCCTGACAGTATTTCCCCTCCCATAGGGCCACATGTTCCCCAATAACCATACTCCCCAAGGTGTGCTCCTCTAGATTTGAAATGCATGGGCATTTTGACCAGATATGCAGGGCACTGGCAGGACTGGACTATAAGGAAGTCAGGACATAGCTGAATGTTGACATGGTAAGTATTTTGGACGTGGGTGCCTATGAGGGGGAAATACATAGGCTCGCTTGGCTTAGCCTACACAGTAAAACAAGGTGGTTTCTCCAGGCCCTCTTAGAGCCAATTCCTTTCCAAGACACTGTAGTCAAATAAGAACAAAGTCCTGAAATGTTGTGGGGAATTTATCATGCAAGATCTGCTAGGCACATTTTTTTCCCCTGTACAATTGCTGCAAATACATCCAGGTATTTATAGCTGGTATGGCAAAGTACCTTCTTCTCCTCAGCAAGATCAGTCCTTTTTGCCTTGGAGACACAGGCTTGGGCAAGGCAAATCCTTACTGGTAGCACAGGGTGCAGCTATTCCTTTCCCTAGCCAGTCCCTTGTGCTTGTTTTCCTTCCCTTCAGGGGGGAGTGCAGCTTGCCTTCCTGGAAGGGTTCAGTGTCTTGCTACATCCAGTCCATCAGCACACCCACACGCACACCCTCCAGGCAGGGGAGGGTTTAAAAAGGTTGCAAGCAGTTGGAGCCAGCTGAACCTAATTAGTACCCTAGTAACCCCTTTTCCAGCTGAATCTTATTTCCCCATGGTTCTCTCTCCTCAGTGGATTGGGAGAGGCCCTTTAACCCCCTGGGACTAATTACTACCCTCCCGCACCCCACTCCTTCTCTTGTAGCTGTTTGTCCCGGGTTTCCCACATTGGATTGATGGTCCAGAAGCTGCTGGAGGACATTGCTAGCAATGCTGTATTACTCTCATAACACAAGTTTATTATTGCAGTATTTCTGCAAGTTATGACAAAGAGATGTTTCCTGCCATCATGTTTACAAACTCCCTGCAACGTCTGTTGATCTCTCCGCAAATGTTGCTGCTTAGTGCTCGTGCCTTTGTGGTTAGGTCCTGCTGTGTGCTTTGCACTTGACCCCACTGAATGAAAGTGATTGTGATGGAGGTGTCCATCCCACACAAGACTGGAAGGGATTAAGGTGGCCAGGTGGGCCTGTTAACTCCATAGGCTGCACTTGGAAGAAGAGCCAGGGAGCAAGGAATTGATTACAAGCAGGCTCAGCTGGGCAGGAGGAGGCAAGGCCTATAAAGCCAGGAAGCTGGTAACAGACAGAGGCAGCACTCACTCCCTGGGAGGAGGGTTTGGAGTTGCTACTCCCAGAGGAAGGTAGGGAGCCAGAAGTGGTAGGAAGTAATCTAGAGAAGGAGCAGTGAGGGTTGGGAGAGGAAAATCCAGAATGGCTGGACTGGAACCCAGAGTAGAGAATGGGACTTGGTTCCCCTACCAGCCACTGAAGGAGTGGCACCTGCAGCAGTGAATGGGAAAACTGCCTAGAACTACTAAAGGAAACACTCTGATATATGCTGGAAGGAGGAAATGCTGAATGACCTGGCCAGAGAATTGAGTCATGAAAAGGATGCTGCAGTTTTTGGAGTGAGAGGGATTGCAGACCAGCGGCTGAGGTGAAGTGATGGTGTACAACTGGGGGAAGGGCATTGATCTGATGAGCTAATCCCCAGAGCAGCCAGGAAGAAGCACCAGACTAGCAGTGAGTGGAGCTCCCTGTGAGAGTGGCTCTCCTCCATAAACAGAGAAAGCCTCCATCACCAGTGTGATGCTGGCTGACCAGATCATGCTAGAGTGTATTCAGGTCAATTTGCTTACCATAGAATATTGAGATTAGAAGGGACCTTAGGAGGTCATCTAGTCCAACCCCCAGCTCAAAGCAGGACCAATCCCCAGACAGACTTTTTTGCCCCAGATCCCTAAGTGGCCCCCTCAAGGATTGAACTCACAACCCTGGATTTAGCAGGCCAATGCTCAGACCACTGAGCTATCCCTCCCCTGCAAAATCCTGGCTGCACTGAAATCAGTGACAAATATTCCCACTGACTTCAGTGGGCCAGAATGTCACCTCCATCTCCTTAAGGAATGCCCAGGCCTTGCTCCAGATCCCTGTACAAGGGTGAATTTCACCCTTAATCCTTCACTCATACCTCCCAGCAAGGAAGGTAAACCAAAGACTAGCTGAATTCTCTAAGTCCCTAGCTACAGACTTTGATATTCAGTGGTGGGGAAATTCATCCATAGGGCTTAGGGGAAACTCACTGTGCAGTGATGAGGAGAAAAGCAAACCACTTACGGAGCGGTGTAAAACAGGAGATAGAAAATATTGACTTGCTGATAGGAGAAACTGATGTGATGCCCTCACCTGGGATACTGTGCTCAGCTCAGGTCACCCCATCTCTTATACAACAGAGAAGAAATGGGGGTGGTGGGGCGTCAGGGGTGAGTGACAACAATAACTAAAGGTCTGGAAAAAGCTCTAATGGGATGAGGGATTGCAAAGATGGGACTGTTTAGTGAGGAGATGAATAAAAGGGGACATGAGAGAGGTATAGAAAATAGTGAGCGGCATGGAGAAAGGAGAGTGGGAACTTCTGTTTACCATTTCTCTCGTAGTACAAGAATGGAATTGGAAGACAGTAAATATAAAACTAATTAAAGGAATTTCTTACACAAAGCATAATTAGCCTGTAGAACTCAAAGAAGACTAAGAATTAAAAAAGGATCCATAAAACTGGGTGATTGGGCAATAAAATGGCAGAATAAATTCAATGTTGATAAATGCACCTAGGAAAATATAATCCCAACTACCCACACAAAATGATGGGGTCTAAATTAGCTGTTGCCACTCTAGAAAAAGATCTGGCAGTCACTGTAGAGAGTCCTCTGAAAACATCCACTCAGTGCACCGCACAATCGAAAAAAGCTAGCAGAATGTTGGGAACCATTAGGAAAGAACCAATAAGACAGTAAATATCATAATGCCACTATATAAACCCATGGTATGCCCATATTTTGAATACTGGATGCAGTTCTGGTTGCCCCATCTTAAAAAAGATATATTAGAATTTGAAGAGGTACAGAGAAGGGCAATGAAAAAAGCTTAGGGGCATGGACCAGTTTCCGTAGGAAGAGATTAAAAAGGCTGGACTGTTCAACCTGGAAAAGAAACAACTAAGGGGAGATATGATCGAGGTCTATAAAAACATGAATGGGGTGGAGAAAGTGAATAAGGAAACATTATTTACCCAGTCACATAACATTTTGGGTAACAAAAGCATGATCATAGATGTAAGTTACCTACCCAATGACTGTGTTTAAGGTGAAGCTTCTCCCATGGGCAGGTTATTCAATAATGATCCATTATGGGGCTTCTTGCACCTTCCCTTAAGCATGTGTTGCATGCTGGCAATTTCCTGCGGTATCCTCAATAAACTTTACTGAATTAAGCTAAACCTTACTGAATAAAGCCTAATATCTTTGGATCCATTGTAATAAAATGTAACTGTTTGTGTTCTCCCCGGATTGTAGGTATCTTTGCTAGGAGAGTGACTAATGTAAACCTTGGGGAAATGTTGGGAACTTCAAAGAACTGTTTGGTACAATACATGTGAAATGGAAAATGCAAATTCTCCCCTCTGAAGCCAGCCTTTTGAAGCTACACCTGGGGAGTGAAATCCATGTCTACCAATTAGCTGCTTCTGGAAAGGCCTGATCAAAGCCCCTCCCCATGCAACTGAATAAAGGAAAGTCTGAACTGTTCATCAGGGTGCTTGTTCTCAATTGTAGCTGTCATGAACTGGTAACCACAAGAGACCCCTGAAGGGGTGGCGGGGTTGAAGGACTCACATGCCAGAACCCATGTTGGAGAGGTCTCTGCTGGACTCCTTAGCATGCGGGTAGATTCTTTTAGTGTCTTTAGTATGTTTTCTCTGTAGTGCATTTACCTTTAGAATAAATGTGCTTGCAGAAGAAGTGCTGCATGGTAACTTACGACTGTGGCAATTGCACCGCTAACTGCCTCTGAGGAGTAAGGCAAAGCAGGCCTGCTCAGACGGTCTGACTTTGCTGGGGAGGTCACAGTAGAATTCGAGAGCTGTGTCGGCTGGAGATACCCTGGTTAGAAGGGCATGAGACACGTGACAGCTGGGGGAGGCAGAAGCCTGACCGTGGGTGCCCTTGCTGGACTATAGCAGAGGAATATAGATGCAGTTGCCCGAACTGTGACAGTGGCCACTACTGAAGCAGGATACCAAATGCAGGGCTGAGCCATTCTGATAGTTCATTGGTCCTCTCATAGGTCTACATGGGGAAAGAGAAAGCAGCAAGTGCCTGCCCACCTCTCAAGCCTCATGCCATGCTAAATGAGAAAAGCAATGGACACGGCTATTACCCCAAGTTGGCTTACACTCCACAGCCCCACATACATACACTTCCAGCCCTAGTTTGTTATAAACCTCCTTGGATTATAAAGCTAACCAAACCCACCCTCAACCTGCACACTTTAGTTCTCAACCTTTCCATGTCCACAAGGCTCAGCATGGCAAAAAAAATCAACCCACAACCACCACAACCCATGGGTCTTGCAGCTGCAATGACTCATGGGATTTAGGTCACCAAAGACACAATGGAAAAGGTTTGGGTGCAGTATGGTAAGGAATTAGGGTTGCCAACTTTCTAATTGCACAAAACTAAACACCCCTGCCCCAACTGTCCCACCCCTTCCTTGAGGCCCTGTCTCCACTCATCCCAGCTCCCTCCCTCCCTCACTTTCATTGGGTTGGGGCAGGCAGTTGGTGTGAGGGCGGGGGTGAAGGCTCTAGCTGGGGGTGCAGGATCTAGAGTGGGGTTGGGGATGAGGGTTTTGGGGTGCAGAAGGGGCTCCAGGCTGGGGCCAAGGGATTTGGATTGCGGGAATGGACTTGGAAGGTGTGGGGGGGTGCAGGCTCCAGCTGTGGGTGTCTGGGTGGGCCAGATGAGGGGTTTGGGGTGCAGGATTGGGGCTCCAGGCTGGGGCAGGGGTTGAGGTGTAGGGGGTGGGGTGTGCGCTCCAAGAGGGAGCTCAGGGCTGGGGTAGGGAGTTGGGGTGGAGGTATGGGGTCTGGAGGAAGTTAGGGTGCAGAAAGAGATTCCAACCTGGGGTGGGCGTTCGGGCTCGATTGTGCAGCGCTTACCTCAGGCAGCTCCCAGTCAGTGGAGCAGTGGGGATAAGGCAGGTTCCCTGCTTGCCCTGGCTCTGGGCTGCTCCCAGAGGTGGCTAGGGAGAGGCACAGCCAGGCGGCTCTGCACGGTGCATGCTGCCTACGACCACAGGCACCACCTCTGCAGTTCCCATTGACAGGGAACCGCAGCCAATGGAAGCTGTGGAGCCGGTGCTGGGGCCAGGGACAACACCCAGAGCTTCCCTGGTCACCCCTGTGCCTAGGGGATGGACATGCTGGCCACTTCCGGGGAGCTATGCAATCCAGGACAGGCAGGGAGCCTGCCTTAGCCCTGCTGCACTGCCACCCAGACTTTTAACAGCCCGGTCAGCAGCTCCCTTTCCGGTTGACAACCGGGTGCCTTGCAATCCTAGAAGGAGTTCTGGGGGTAGGGCTGCTTGGGGAGCAGGATGGTACTGGTTCTAGCCTGGGTGCTGGTTGGGGTTACTTTCCCTCTCTCATCTTCACAGCGCTCAGCTTTGGAACAATATTGCTCCTGGAGGCAGTAAATCCTGCTCCACAGCCTCTAAAAGTGCAGCTTCCTCTCTGCCCTGGAACTCAGAGGGATCTTTGGTGGAGTTGGCAACTTAGGGGCAGAATCAGGGAGCAGGGTCAGGGCAGCAGCAGAAGCAGGGAAGAAATGGCTGCTTCCTTCTCCTCCCTAGTTCCAGCTGAGTTCCAGTGACCACAGCAACTTGCCAATATTTTTTTCTCAATCCCAGGGTTGCAACCGACTGGGCACCCTCCTCATGCCAGACTTGGAAGTCACTCCCCCTGCGCTGAGAAACACTAGTATGCTCAGTGCCAGTGACAGCAAAATAGCCTGTCCTGAGGCAGACACTGGGCTCCACTAGCCTATCCCTCCAAATTCTCTTTGCTCTCTTTACGTGTCTGAATTCCTTGGCAAATGGGATGAAGACAGGTTTGATTCTTTTGTGTGCACATCTGACATGCAGTAACCATGAAACATTTATTGCATTCAGATGCACATCTCATCTGGAGGGAATGGGGCCTCTACATATTTAATATTTTTTCCATTAAAAACTCATGAAACAATGATCACTTTCTCACGAGTCCCTAATCAGCTTCCATTTCCCACCTCCGGGCGGACTGTTTCGTTCCATCTAGAAGAAGGAAGGGAATCTTTCCCCATCTCCTTTGTGCTGGTTGTCAGCGGCGTGGACGAAGGTTGATGAAATGTCCTGATAGTGCCAAACAAGAGCAAGGCAGCAGAGGGCAATAAATACCTAGAAAAAAAGCAGCATTGTATACTTCAGACGTACTTAGACTCTGACCATGGGTGAGCATGTGGTGTCTGCAAGTCTATAAAGAGAAACATAGGAGAATGAAACTAGTTCAGGATCTATTCAAGCTGTATCCTCCCTGTACTGTTATACGATTGTGAAACATGGATACTACGCTACTCAGACTGGGCAAAACTGGAGGCTTTCCACACAAAATGCCAATGTTGTATATTGGGCATAAAGTGGAATGACTTCATAGAATCAGGGTTGGAAGGGACCTCAGGAGGTCATTCTATTCCAACCATAGAATATCAGGATTGGAAGGGACCTCAGGAGGTCATCTGGTCCAACCCGCTGCTCAAAGCAGGACCAATTCCCAGCTAAATCATCTCAGCCAGGGCTTTGTCAAGCCTGATCTTAAAAACCTCTAAGGAAGGAGATTCCACCACCTCCCATTCCAGTGCTTCACCACCCTCCTAGTGAAAAAGTTTTTCCTAATATCCTAGATCTCCCCCACTGCAACTTGAGGCCATTACTCCTTGTTCTGTCATCTGCTACCACTGAGAACACTCTAGATCCATCCTCTTTGGAACCCCCTTTCAGATAGTTGAAAGCAGCTATCAAATACCCCCTCACTCTTCTCTTCTGTAGACTAAACAATCCCAGTTCCCTCAGCCTCTCCTCATAAGTCATGTGCTCCAGCTCCCTAATCATTTCTGTTGCCCTCTGCTGGACTCTTTCCAATTTTCCTACATCCTTCTTGTAGTGTGGGACCCAAAAGTGGACACAGTACTCCAGATGAGGCCTTGCCAATGTCGAATAGAGGGGAATGATCATGCCCTTGATCTGCTGGTAATGCCCCTACTTATACAGCCCAAAATGCCATTAGCCTTCTTGGCAACAAGGGCACACTGTTGACTCATATCCAGCTTCTCATCCACTGTAACCCCCAGGTCCTTTTCTGCAGAACTGCTTCCTAGCCATTCGGTCCCTAGTCTGTAACAGTGAATAGGATTCTTCCGTCCTAAGTGCAGGACTCTGCACTTGTCCTTGTTGAACCTCATCAGTTTTCTTTTGGCCCAATCCTCTAATTTGTCTAGGTCCCTCTGTATCCTATGCCTACCCTCCAGCGTATCTACCAATCCTCCTAGTTTAGTGTCATCTGCAAACTTGCTGAGAGTGCAGTTCACGTCATCCTCCAGATCATTAATGAAGATATTGAACAAAACTGGCCGCAGGACCGACCCTTGGGGCACTCCACTTGAACCCGGCTGCCAACTAGACATGGAGCCATTGATCACTACCCGTTGAGCCCGACGATCTAGCCAGCTTTCTATATAGTCCATTCATCCAGCCCATACTTCTTTAACTTGCCGGCAAGAATACCGTGGAAGACCGTATCAAAAACTTTGCTAAAGTCAAGGAATAACACATCCGCTGCTTCCCCCTCATCCATAGAGCCAGTTATCTCCTCATAGAAGGCAATTAGGTTAGTCGGGCATGATTTGCCCTTGGTGAATCCATGCTGACTGTTCCTGATCACTTTCCTCTCCTTTAAGTGCTTCAGAATTGATTCTTTGAAGACCTGCTCCATGATTTTTCCAGGGACTGAGGTGAGGCTGACTGGCCTTTAGTTCCCAGATCCTCCTTCTTCCCTTTTTTAAAGATGGGCATCTGTAATGCAGATGTTTATGGTTGCTCCGGTCTACAGACTATTGGGGCCATTGTCTGCTGATGGCGCCTTGCACTTTTCAGACGTTGCGAGAATGCCATAAGACATTCCAGCGACTGCTGTACTCCAGCTGGCTTGTAACATCCGGGATAAAATTCCACCAACCAAGGGGTGGAGGCAGCTCAGAGGCATGGGTTCATGAAGTCTGTTCCAATGTTGGACTCTTGGGCCATCAAGCCCTTGCGGCTGCACAGGAACAGACCAAAAGGCGAATGATCGCTATGTCTGACCATTTGGCTAAGCGTTGAAGATGACGACTAGTTAGGGAAAAGTGTTCAGGAAATAAACAGATCCTCAGGAGCCTGCTGCTATGAAAGGCTGGAGGTAAGGATTTAAGGCTCAGGAGAGAAAACCCTAAAGTCCTTGGCACAGAGCCTGAATGATGAGAGTGAAACCAAGTGCAGGCATGAAGAATAGAGAGGTCCAATCTAAGACTGTTCCCAGCAACGTGTGAGGAGGAGTGGACTGCCTATGCCATTCTGAACAGCATTTCTTTAAGCTTTTAGAGGAAGTTCTTGAGACAAAAATAAGACACTTACAAAGATATCTGATCAGAGCTTGACCTAAATACATTAGACAGATAGAAAGACGCCGCAAAATCAGGATTAAATACGAAAGGAACAAAGAAGGAAAGATCAGATGTTGCTGTCATTACTGAATTAAGGTTACTTGACTGAAGGATTTCTGTATTTTCAAAAATGTGACTTGCTTTTAAGTCTAACCTTAACTCTGAATTTCCTAGCTTTCTAATGTTTGTTTTTTGATCATTCCTATGTTCTTGTCAAGTTTTTTTCCCCTTTAAACTGTTGAGCTATACTCTTAACCTTAACTACGTTTTTTTGAATATATGTAGAGTTTGGAATTCTGTAAAACGTTTTGTGGCTCTATAAATCAACCAGTAATAACTTGAGCTGAAACAAACTGGAAAATGATAATGCATTGGAAATGTGCCTGGAATTACTATGCTTTTGTGCTTGTAATATAACAGCTGTTAGAATGGTACCTTCCAACACGAAAGGCCAGACTCTGGCACGCTTTCTCAAGCTGAGCAGTAACTTACTTTGCAAATACCTTCATCCCATTGAAATCATGGGATCTGTGCACGTGGTAAGTGACTGCTCAGCATGAGTCAAGGTATCAGAATTGTGCCTTAGGACACAGGATACAGTAACGGGTGGGACATTGTTGTGCTGCTCCAGGACAACCCCAGGGAAGGAATAATTCCCTCCTTGCTGCAGGGGATAGAATTGAGTATAAGGATTACACTGTATAGAACTGAGAGGGAAAAGACCTACAAGGTCATCAGATCCGCCCTCTTGGGGGTGGGGGGGCTGTGTACACTCAGGAGAGCAAAGGACATATCAGATATTACCCTGATACCAGAATCCTTAGCCCAAAGGTCAAGCCATTGTGCAGGAACAGAGCCCAACACCAAAAGTGGGTGAACCCCTTTTATTGACAGTGGTATTCCCTGGACTAGTGAGAGTATTCTCTTGACATGAAGATAAAGGATCAATTCTCCACTGCCCTGCATCACGTGTGCTCATTCACACCAGTGAAAAGTGGGTGGTCCACATGGATGCAATGAGAATGGTCACATCTTACACAGGCGTAAATGATTGTATAAGGTGCAGGGCAATAGGGTATTTCGTCCTCAGGGAAATGCTGTGGCAGTTCTTCTCTGAGGCCTTGGCCCAGCTAGGGCAAAACTGAATCCAAGGTAATCCCCTTCCAGCTAATCTGGTTTAAAGGTGTTCAACTGCATTCACACTAAAAAAATGAGGAGTCCTTGTGGCACCTTAGAGACTAACAAATTTATTTGGGCATAAGCTTTCATGGACTAGAACCCACTTCATCAGATGCATGGAGTGGAAAATACAGTAGCAGGTATAAATACACAGCACATGAAAAAATGGGAGTTGCCATACCAAGTGGGAGGTCAGTGCTATTGAGACAATTCAATTAACAGTAGGATACCAAGGGAGGAAAAATCACTTTTGTAGTGGTAATGAGAGTGGCCCATTTCAAGCAGTTGACAAGAAGGTGAGAGTAACAGTAGGGGGAAATTAGTATGGGGGAAATTAGATTTTGTAATGACCCATCCAGTTCCAGTCTTTATTCAGGCCCAATTTGATGGTGTCCAGTTTGCAAATTAATTCCAGCTCTGCAGTTTCATGTTGTAGTCTGTTTTTGAAGGCTTTTTTGTTGAAGAATTGCCACTTTTAGGTCTGTAATTGAGTGACCAGGGATGTTGAAGTGTTCTCCTAGTGGTTTTTGAATGTTATAATTCCTGATGTCAGATTTGTGTCCATTTATTCTTTTGCGTAGAGACTGTCCAGTTTGGCCAGATATATGCCATCATGTGCCAGCAATGACCCTCTGCCATATACATTGGCCAAACTGGACAGTCTCTAAGCAAAATAATAAATGGACACAAATCTGACATCAGGAATTATAACATTCAAAAACCACTAGGAGAACACTTCAACATCCCTGGTCACTCAATTACAGACCTAAAAGTGGCAATTCTTCAACAAAAAAGCCTTCAAAAACAGACTACAACATGAAACTGCAGAGCTGGAATTAATTTGCAAACTGGACACCATCAAATTGGGCCTGAATAAAGACTGGAACTGGATGGGTCATTACAAAATCTAATTTCCCCCATACTAATTTCCCCCTACTGTTACTCACACCTTCTTGTCAACTGCTTGAAATGGGCCACTCTCAATACCACTACAAAAGTGATTTTTCCTCCCTTGGTATCCTACTGTTAATTGAATTGTCTCGTTAGACTGACCTCCCACTTGGTACGGCAACTCCCATTTTTTCATGTGCTGTGTATTTATACCTGCTACTGTATTTTCCACTCCATGCATCTGATGAAGTGGGTTCTAGTCCACGAAAGCTTATGCCCAAATAAATTTGTTAGTCTCAAAGGTGCCACAAGGACTCCTTGGTTTTTTTGCTGATACAGACTAACATGGCTACCACTGAAACCTGCATTCACGCTATGTCCCATGTGGTGTTTCAAATGAGGTTAGTGGACATGATTTGAAATAACACCTATTGTCCTTGTCAAGCAAGGCCTGAATGGCCCCAGTGCACTTACTGACAAAGCATTGCCTTCATGTTTTTCAAGCCAGAATTGCATTTCAGCATGCGTCCTATTGATCAAAAGCTCCTCCACCAGCTCAACAAAATGGCACGTCTGTAAGTGACTGTAATTTTGTTTTTCCTCTTTGCGTCCTGCAGCCCGCCGGTGAGCCACTTGACATTTGCTGTACACATGATTCTATTTCTGTCTTCAACAAGAACCAAACAGTCCAGCAGGAAGCAGCTGGAAATTATTTTTTTGTGTTTATGTTTCATCAGTTCAAGGACAGATAGTCACTAGAGGACACACATTAAGAAATCCCCGCCCCCGCCACCGTGTCTCTGTTTGGCACACGGCTCTAATTTTCTTGTGACACTGAAGTAAGGAATAAATTGAAGAACAAGAAATAAAGTTTATCCTTGGGGAAAAAATGATTGGGTTTAATGATCCTGTTGCTGTTTCGATGGCTATCTCTCCCTGCTGCTTATTTACCTCCCATCCTGTCACTAGCCAGGAGGTCTGGGCTAGGAAGAGGCTGCTGGAGCTTTTTAACAGCTCCACCCCTTGCATTGTTTACATCAAATAAGTGTTGGGGGGGGGGGGCGCTAACCCTAGGAGGACTCAGATGCAATAAATTCAGCGTGGGAGCCGAGCCAGCGGAAACTGCTTGCTAGGTGAGTTATAATTTCACACATAATCCCGGAGAGATGTTACAGGTTGGGCTGGGCCTCCCTGGCTCCCTGAGGGGTGCTGCAGAAGATATCCCTTTGGATCAGCTGGGAAAGAGGAGCAGGTCCTACTCGGCCCTGATGAGCTCAGGTGGAGGTGATATGGAAGACACACAAGGTAAGGCCACTCCTGAGAGAGAGCAGCGTCCTTGTAGACCAGGGGTAGGCAACTTATGGCACGGGTGCCGAAGGTGGCACGTGAGCTGATTTTCAGTGGCACTCACACTGCCCGGGTCCTGGCCACCAGTCCAGAGGGCTCTGCATTTTAATTTAATTTTAAATGAAGCTTCTTAAACATTCTGACACTTTATTTACTTTACATGCAACCATAGTTTAGTTATATATTATACACTTATAGAAAGAGACCTTCTAAAAAGGTTAAAATGTATTACTGGCACGCGAAACCTTAAATTAGAGTGAATACATGAAGACTTGGCACAGCACTTCTGAAAGGTTGCCGACCGACCCCTGTTCTAGACAGACAAATGCAGCAGCTGGTAGAGAACTGGTACAAAAAGGATGCATTTGATCTCTTTTAACCATGTGAGTGCTGCATTATGTGTGAGGTCTGTTGGGCCCGGCTAACCCCACTCTAGTGCTCTGCCATGTTTCGCAGCAAGGCTGGCTTTGTAGAGACATGCTGGTGCTTTGAAGGATGTGCTTCCCGGCTAAGAGACTAAAATCAAGCAGAGATCTTTTATAACAGGTATGGGTGAACTAGTCTGACCCAAATGAGAACCAAGGGAGTGGATGGCTGAAGGGGTTGCTAACGGGAGATGGGGCTTTGCACCTCTAGGTCCCTGGCTTGGGTCTATACTGACAGAGATAGAAATCTATCATCTGACAGCTGCTCAGTGACGTGTGTGAAATGAGTTGGTGGGCCTCCGTCTAATCAAAATCAACACAACAGCCTATCACAATCTGCTCTCACTGTCCCCAGGGATGCCAAGGGTTGAGCAGACCATGGAGACTGAACTTTCCCTTGCCCCAGGTCTGGGATGGGGCATATTGCCAGAAATGACGGGGTGCAATAGTATGGGGAAGCTCTCACTACAGCTGCCCATGCTGTACCCACTACAGCCTGGTTAGTGGTCTCAAAATTTCCATTTCCTCTTGTCACTGCACGTCAGGGTTTCTGGCCAGTGACTAGGGCTGAAATATTCATCTATTTTCCTGCCCATCTGAGAGCTGGGAAGTACTGGTGATCTAGAAGGGTCTGGTCTCATGAAAGTCCCTCTGGAGCTTCCTGGCATTAGTTTGTCCCTGAATGTAGATATATTGGAGCAAAATAAAACTTATGAGCTGAATATATCCTGCTCCTAAAATTACTGCCTGCCTTCGGTTATACTCTCTCTGTTGTAAGGACACTAAATTCAGATTATATCATAGATTGGGTCCCATCTTCACTGGGAGCCATTACTCCATGTATGCTGGTTACATACTGACTTGTACTACTGTAGATGTCCTGAAAGGTAAACATTTGGACATCTATCATCCACTCAAACAACCAGTGCTTGCTTTTGAGTAGGAATCAGGATTATAGCAAAATTTGCTATACACTGCAATATCAGAGCAAAGCAGTCATGCATATAATGCCTACAGAAAAACCCACCCCCAGAATGCACTGGGAGACTTGATACTTGGGGACAGTTGTTCCCCCTGCATGTGTGTGTTTGTACCAAGTGTCACCATTTTTGTGCATTATGAAATGCAAACGCTGCCGTTGGGCTGGTATATTATTCACAAGCTACACATGTAAGATTAATAAGGAAATTGCTGACTACTCACGAGGGCAGCAAGCCAGCTAATTCTTCAGGTGGATTGGCCAGGGCAGAGTTTCCTCTGGAGCGACTTTTTTAAAATCAGACTTTTCTATTTTTGTCTCTGCTTCAGAATAGGTGTTTCTCCTACACACTGAACCTATGAACCCGCTGTCTTTCTTTTACACACACACTTCATTCAGTCCGAGTGGCTGTTTACATGGGAGATTGATCAGTACAGCAGCAATACCTACAGTGGGTACAATTTGGACTGGAATGGGAGGCTGTAGCCTTGCACACTAGCTATACACATACAC
The DNA here is from genome assembly GCF_003597395.2 of Chelonoidis abingdonii. Classification (NCBI taxonomy): domain Eukaryota; kingdom Metazoa; phylum Chordata; order Testudines; family Testudinidae; genus Chelonoidis; species Chelonoidis abingdonii. The sequence goes on from NC_133781.1 coordinate 10,348,966, forward strand.
AGTCTGAAAGCAGCGCATCCAGAACACACTTGGTGAATGGAGTATATTCCATCCCAAAGACTCTTCCCTGCCAAGGCTGGGCCCAGCCAGTGTAAGTAGAGAATTAATTTGTTCTGCTAATCATCTATATCCTTGCAATTAATAAATGTCTAGCGAAACTCATCCACCTGGAGCCCATTAACATCCCATCGTAAAGAGGTCGTAGCTGAGCTCTCTTGACAGCTGTAGGGGAAATACTTCACAAGGTTCTTCTCGAAGGTGCTCGAGTTTGGCCAGTCTCAGACTTAAGATAAACAGATAGACACTGTATAAACTTGCTGAAATAACGAACACACGGGGATCTCCTCAGATGGGCGATCCAGAGAGAGTTCCCTGCCTACAGTGTCTTTTCACCTCTTTTGGTTCATACAAAGACTCCAGTGCAAAGCCAGACCCATGTGGATTTGAGACCTGTAGCAGGGAGGGAGGAAACAAGGGGCTTTCTTTCTAACATGAGGCGTTTTCCCCCAGATCTTGGTGATCTGTTCAAATTGAGGCTCAGGCTGGCTCCAGTGTGGAAAAAAAAAAAAAAGACTCATGAACAGAGACACCAGGTTTACAAAATTCTGCCTGCTGTGGGTAAGCAGTTAACAATGAACCAAACAACGACACACCTGAATAGGGGCAGAGAAGGGCTCCTTTTCCAGCAGCCCCTGCCCCCGCATATTCTCTGCTAAAGTGCCTGGAAGCAGGGGGCAGATTGGCAGGAGTTTCCAGCCTCAGAGTAGGACACAGTGACTTCTAGGTGTCAATAATTCAGAGATTCGTAGTAGGATGTCAGGGTGCCTACAAGGTAGGAGGACACTTTTCATGGACTTCTGCAGGATTTAGGTGGAGGGGGAGCAGGTGATAGAGTTTGTCCCCCTAGCAGGTTTTTGGTGGGTTTCACTCAGCTCCATTGATGCTGGCAGAGGGGTCACATGGCACCAGGCTCACTGATAATGCTCAGTCAACAATAAAGAATAACAAGCTGAATGAAAACTCTAGAGCATGTGATTGAGCTGCCATTGTTAGGGAATCAGTGAGGCCCAGTAATCTCCCTCCTGGTTGCTAAAAAGGTCCCTGGTAAGAGGCACCTGCTGCCTGTTATATTTGATTGTAGTCCAATGCTCGTACTGCTCTAGAGCAGGCTCTTTCCAGAGATCTGATGGGTGCACAGGCACCAAAGCATGCACCTTTGGTGGTGAATCCTGCCCCCAGCTCAGAGCCTGATTACACAGACCCAAGCTTGGAAGAGAAGCCAAGTACTATGGGGTGGGACAGAATCCTCTCCCAAAACATGAGCGACACCACAGCAACTTCAGCAGCTGCCACAACAGTCTCAGGATTGCAGTGGCTCCGGTTGCCAATGCCCTGATGCCACTGCACTCGGGGGAAACAGATGGTGGATAGGTAAGGTCCTCTCTGTCACCCATCTCCCCAGCAAAGCTGTATGCTGACTCCCAGAATCCTGCTCTCCACTGTTGCTCTGTAGAACTGAGCAAGTCCTGCTAAGAAAGCAGGAAGGAGAGTGTGGGGTGAGAGACAGATTGCAGAAGGACAAGGATTAACATTTCTTCCACACTTACTCAAGCATTATTCAAGAACAGACTCTCTTTGGGGACCACCAGCCAGGCCCCTAACTCTGAAGGGGTCACCTGCTTGGTTTGAGCAAGCTGTGCAGCCTATTGTTTGCACTCCTTTGCTATTGCCTGGCTTTACGTCAGCAGCATTGCAATTTGGATCCAGAAGCCATGTGGCCTTAATTCAATCCATCTCTGGTAACATAAGCAAGAGATGGACTGGTCCAGTCTGCTTGAGGAGCTCAAAGCATCCTGAACTGTCTGGCAGTTCATTTTTGCCCAACAAGGCACAATTCTTTAGAATTCCCCACCAGATAAAAATACAGCCATTCACCAGACACATGAAGAGGAGAGTGGGGAGAGGAAGCTGTAAGTGTCTCTGAGTGGTACAGAATCTGCAACAGGCATGAGGTATATCCACTGTGGTCTGAACTTGTAGCATATTGTCCTGGTCTATGGCCCAGCTAGTTCATCCCATATACACACCAAGTTTGATTTACCCCGAGTGACAAATTGTTAATTGTCTCAAAGTCAGTCTGAGACTTAAAATATTAACTATTTTTAAAATTACATTTTTAATGTACCTGCCATGCTGCTAAAGGTGCCAGATACATCTAGGTAGAACACACCTGGCATGCTGCTAAAAAGGCATCAGGTACCCCCAGCACCAGGTACAGGTTCTTTCTGTATCATGTTTATTCAGGAAGAGGCCATTATTTCAGTGGTATATCAGTCAATTATGTTGGTTCAGGAGGTTCAGTAAAAGAGCACCTGTGAAAAGATGAAGATGATGAGAACTGCTCTAGTTCTCCAAACCCAATATAAGAACTTCCTGTTTTGGGCAGAGACATGTTCTTGCTATTTAAATACAAATAGGTTGACTCAAGCCTTAGCCGCAGCTGTCAGACAGAATTAAGCACGCTGGCAGATGGTGGTGAAACGTGTTGAATAAAGTGTCTGTTCTGTGGAAGAGCTCTGTGTAAGCATGAAAGCTTCTCTCTTTCACCAACAGAAGTTGGTCCAATAACAGATATTACCTCATCTGCCTTGTCTTTGTTCTATAGGGCCAGCTGATTCTCCTCAAGTCCCAGTGCTGATCATCTCTGAGGCTGAGAGTTGGGACATCGATGCATCCTCTTGCGTGGGCTGTGGACAGTTTGTGGATTGGGATAAGATGCCCGAGTTGGATCAGCAACCAAGCGCTCAGAGTCAGAGTCTCACCCAGACCAGCAAAGAGCTGAAAAAGCTGGCAAGAGAAGGCCATTGGGCTACCAACCATGCACTCAGAGCTCGGACTTACCAGCAGATCATCCAGCACATCCCATGCCGGCTTGTGACCCCCGATGCTCTGGTTTACAGGGATGTCGCAAGCAGGCTGTTTGGAAAGCAGAGTGTGAGCTCCCACCCCTTGCCTGAATTCCTTGGAGGGTGCAGGATGCCCACTTATTGCCTGACTATGCAAGGTGTAACTGCTGTGAAGAAAATACTCATCTGCCTTGGCAACCTCTTCCCCGACATCACCTACAGCCCAGTCCTCCCCGCTGTCGTGGCTCTGCTGCTGCATTACAGTGAAGATGAAGCTCAGTGCTTTGAGAATGTCTCCCGCCTCATTGCTTGTAATGACTCCCATACCAGCTACATAGACCAGTCCTTCCTGGCCCACCAGGCCTCCTGTATGACTTTTGGGGATCTGGCCAACAAGCACTGCCCAGCAGCCCACAGATTAATAGCCAGCACCTCTGAGAATGTCTTTGAGGTCTATTCTGAATGGTTGGGGTGGATCTTTGGTGACCTTCCATTTGATTACACTATCCGTGTACTTGATGTGTACCTGCTGGAGGGACAGAAAGTCCTCTACCGGATCGCTCTGGCCTTGCTGAGGCAATACAGGCTCTCGGTGACCTCTGGAGAACTGGAAGTGGCCAATGTCAAGGGAGATGTGAAGGCTTTTGTGCAGAACATTAGGGAGCACATGACAGTTGACAAGCTCCTGGAGAGAGCCTTTGGTATTCGGCTGTTCTCCCGCAAGGAAATCTGGCTTCTTCAGATGGCCAACAGGAAAGCACTGGTGGAGAAAGGTGTAACTGTGGTGCAGCGCAGGTAAGACTGATTCATTCACCAGCGTAGCCACGTGATTTTCCCCACTGCTACTACAAACTCCACTTGGGGAGAGATGGCCTTACAAATGCTTGAGAGAGAATGGGAATGAACAGAAATTATATAAATCAGGCCAAATTAATCCCTCTCTCCAATGCAATCTGTGCAGCTGCCTCAGAGACAAATTGTCCCTGGAGTAACTAACTGAGGGACAAGTGGCACTAAGAAAACAGCAGTACTCGCTGGTTCCCTTCTTTTTTTGATGAAAGGAAAGAAATTAAATAAAGGAGAAATTGCTGAATTGGGACCCCGCTACACACACACACATTGGCTGGCCTTGTCAACTAGAATACCTGATGAGCAGAAACTACATTTTTAACAGTGATGCTGGTGTTTGGGGACTTGCAGAGCCTGCCATGATGGAGGGTTGGAGCATGGAGTCAGAAAGAAGTGCCATCTGCACTGGGAAAGGAACTAAGCTTGCCTGGGACAGCTGCAAGGGGCAGCCCAGTGGGTGTGGTTGGCATGGAAGCAGACAGGAACAGGCAGTTGTGAGGCAAGTCACACACCTTGTGATGTTACACAGCTATGGAGAGACTGAGAATGGTTCTTAGGGAAGCAAACACAGAGCACCACAATGAATCCGAAACTCCCAAAGTAACTAAGCACCACAAAATCAACGTCCCTATTAAACAGAATCATCATGCCTGTCAAGAAGCAGTTATGGCTATTAAGTAAAATGGCATTTAAATAAGTTCCCTGGGAGCATGGGTGTAGTTTGACACCTATTTTGGGGGGAGCAGCTTCAGTCAGGCCAACAGGGCCACATGTGGTGATCAGCTGCCCACCTGCCCAAGGCTTGCAGTGGGGGAGGGGGCAATGCCCACTCTGTTCCACCCCCCTCAAACTATGCGCATCCCTGGGAGATGTCCCCAGTGAAGTACATTTCCTATGAAAGGGTCTCCTATTTAACCAGAGTGCACTGTAGTAATATCAGCGAAGGGCTAAGGACATTGGTGCCTAGTACTGCACTATGACAAACACACAAAGCTCTGCCAGGGCTTCTCAGCCTGACCTGCAGCACTCTGCTATTCCAGCTGTTGACCCACACAGACCAGTTGATGCCTCTTATAACCAACCAGCCAGTGCCATCGAAGGGTGACCAGACAGCAAGTGTGAAAAATCGGGACGGGAATGAGGGGTAATAGGCACCTATATAAAGCAAAGCCCCAAATATCAGGACTGTCCATATAAAATTGGGACTTCTGGTGACCCTACCCATCCCTTCTGCCTGGCTTGGAACCCCACAGAGGTCTGCCAATGCTGTCCTCAGCCCCGCGCCCCCCTCCCCAATCATCTGCTGCTACACTGATGAACATTTTGGTTGATTACTGTTAATCATTAAGATTGCAGCAGCGTTCAAGGGCTCCAGTCAGGATCAGGACCCCATTGTGGTAGGTGCTGGACAAACATAGATGGTGAGATGGCCTAGGCCCCTTTGCAGGACCTAGCACAACGAGGCTCAAGATTGGGGCTTCCAGCAGCTATTGCAATATTAATTTATTAATAACAGGAAATTTCCAATCTAAATGACACAAGAAAAGCTGAAGGACTGGGGACTAGGTTATAACTTAATAAGTGCCTGTGTCTGCCATTTTTTAGACATACCACGGTCTTGAACTACTGAAAGTGAAGGTAGCTCTGCACCTCTGAAATCTTTCCTCCCTCCCACAGGCAGCTGTTCCACCTGGCAGTAGACATGCTGAATTTCAGCTCTGCCATTGTAACTGCTCAGGAGATGCGCATCATGTGGTCCTGGATTCCTGAGCGATTCTCCTTATTCCCACCTGTCCTGTTATTCTCCACCTCAGAAAACGGATACAGCCTGCAAAGGTACAGGGACAACTGCAAAATTTGAGATAATGGACCAGATCCTCAGGTGATGTAAATAGGCATAGCCCCATCAATGTCAATGGCACTACACTGATTTACACCAGTGGAGGAATATGTTTAGCCAAGGAAAGGAAATAATATCTGAGCAGGTTCCTAAGACAGATGGTCTGTTGGATGAACTTCCCTGAGGCCTATGGCATAGATGGCTTGACACAGGTTTCTGTAGAGTCACTCCTTTCTAAATCTTAAACCCACATATTCCGTTCGATGGCTGTTTTACCTGATGTGCAGTGAGTTTGGTGGGTCTCAGTCCAATTCATTGGGGAGAGGAGTCCACAGCACAAAACCACCATAACTGTCATCCTTGCTGGGGAGAGGCCAAGGACTGAATGGGTCATGAAGACTGAACTCAGTTCTCTCTCTCTAGGTCAAGGTTGAGGCATGTTAATAGGGGATGTGTCTGGAGCTGTGAGTCCATGTATAAGGAATAAAAGCTCCCTTTGCCCTTGGAGTTTGTTAAGTATGAACCTTGGGAACAAGCCTGTCCTGCTTCTCCTCCCCTGAGCAAGCATGTACTGGGCACGGCAATCCCCAGTCTGTGTTCTGCCCCCTCCATTCTTCCAGTGGAGGAAGTAAAATCTCATACTCCAAACTGCTGTTTGCTTCATGTGGCTGTGGCTTCTGCTGAGCCCTCCTCAGCTGGCAGTGTTAGAGAACCAGACACACAGTGACCACAGTGACGAGCAGGGTGTAAATGCCTGGACAGACAGACAGGCAGTCAGACATTGCTCCTGCTCTCTGATCCAACTTAAGGAAGCAGCACAGAGCAAATGGCAATTGGTGAACTTCACCGTCACCTCTCCAGTTTGAAAATTAGCAAATATTTGAGCATTACATGGGCTTCCCAGCCCCAATCCAACAGGTAGTGGAGAATTGTAATGGGCTTGTTCAATGAGGATTTCTAACCCCTCCTTTCACTCCTGTGACAGCCAGTGCCCAGCAGGGGCGGCTCTAGACATTTTGCTGCCCCAGGCACACCGGCATGCCATGGAGGGCACTGTGCCGGTCGGCGGGAGGGCAGCAGGCGGCTCCGGTGGACCTCCCGCAGGCGTGCTGGGGCCTGGAGCCCGCCCCTGGCAGTGCCCAGGCATTGATCATCCCCTCTTGGCTCCTGCTTACATTTCTCTGCCAGGCTCAGAACTTGCTTTCCCTTCCCTTGGCCTGCAGCTGCAGTGTGTTCTAAGAACAAGAGAGGGCGCCTGCAGCACAGGATGCGAAGGCAGCAGCCTTCAGTGCATGGCAGGGAGCAGCACTGGAATGTCAGGTCGCAGACAGGGCACAGCTCCTGTCCCCACAATGCTTCATAATAAAAGGCAGTTCCTATGTGTTCCTAGTTCCCAGAGGTGCCTTCTCTGGGGCAGAAGAGATTATAAAACACTGGGCAGCCAAGCCTAGACTGAGATTGCCAAAGGAACCACCCAGTAGCAGTAGCTGCACTACAAGTGCTAGATAGGAACGGGAATTAAACTGATCCTGTCATCACTAAGTGCTTGCAAACAAAGTTGACTTCATTTAACCTAGTCTTTGTTTCTTTCTCATGATTTTATATCCTCCTACATCTTCCAGTCCCTCTTCCTCCAAAGATCTTCAGTTACTTCCCCCCTTCCAAAAATAATCCTTTTCCTTAGAATAATCTTAGACTAGATGACCCTTATGGTCCCTTCTAACCCTATGATCCCCACTCCGCTCCACTCTGGGGCTTGTGTAGACACAAGAGTTGCCCCAGGAGAGCGACACTGACTTAGCTAAACCAACCATGAGTGTGTAAGGTCACATTGTATTAGGGCCTGCACCAGTGCACCCCACATTGCATTTGAAGCCATGGGTGAGATTTTCAAAAGCATTCAGTGCTGACCTAACTCTCCTGACGTCAGTATTCCCACTGACTTGGAGTCAGGACAGTGTGGAATGCTTTTGAAACACTCACCCCATGCATCTACACAGCGTCAATTGCAGCATACTGCAGTATGGGTAGGCATCTCAGGATACCTTTCACTGCTTCCCAAATCACAGCATTCAGAGCCAGTTTTGCAGCAGATTGTGGGGCTCCCTGACTGAGGACCCCATCAAACCCAAGTCCTGAGTGCTGGGCTCCGGCACCACATTTGGGATTCCCACCCGGGCTGCTCACAAGCGCTGGGCTTCTGGACTTGGGTTTTGGTTTTTGTTGTTTTTTATGGGGTGGGAAGGTGGTGGGAGGCATTGGATAAAAGGGCATTTAAAGACTTCTTTGGATAAAAGAAACCAAAGAATAATTACATGAGATGGGCAAACACTCATGTTGAAGCATTTGCTTCAGCTAAAACTGAGATGCCACTTTCATTAGCAACCCTTGTCTCATCTTAGACAATCAGGCCACACTTGCTTCTCAACACAGGACAGCTAAAGTAGAATATATTGTATATTTAGCAACCTTGACAAGGTTCCTCTAGTATCTTAAGGCACATACTGCTCCTTTGTACTCCTCTTTCCTTTCCCCTAATTGTTTGCTACAAAAAGACCATGCTTCTTCTTAACTGCATGTAGCGAGGGGTGACTGTGAAATTATTTATTTATGCAGGTTCCACAGTTTAGACAAAAAGCAGACTGTGGCCATCTGGCATTGGAGAGTTTGGCCACTGATCTCAGCAGGATCCGGCCTTTTTTTCTGATTTTGGTTACCATGGGATAAACTGGGTCAAATGGGATTACACCAGAGCAGAATGGCTCTAAAATCAGAGTCAGGCCCTGATTTTATATCCCTCCCTTTCCAGCAGGTGCTATTTTTATGCTTTCCACCAAAACCCTGCTTAAATGGAATGAACATGTTCTATGGCACGCTCACTGCTCCTTTAGTGTTTAGATCAGTCGGCCAAATCAAAAGGGAGGGGAGGTTCTCTGTGTCAGCATACAGACACGGAGCTGATACTGTGCTCCTAAATGAGCCCTAAATGATGGCAATGGGTTGGTTCTGACTCCTACTCTGGTGCCTGTTCCCAGGCTGCAAATAACACGCAAGGGGCTGGGGAAGACTTCAGTGGATGCAGGAGCAGTGCAGGGCCAACCAGGTCCAGCTCTAGGTTTTTTGCCACCCCAAACAAAAAAATGTTTGGCTGCCCCCCAGCCCTGGGCTCTCCCTGCACCAGTGCTGACTCTGCCCACTTCCTCCTTGCCTTCTGCCAGTCCGGTGTTGGCAGAGTTGGGGTAAGAAGGCGGGCTCCCAGGCCACGGCTCAGTCCAGGGTCCCTCCAGCCAGGGATCCCACCTCCAGGACCAGCCGGGACCCGGGAGAGCAGAGCCAGGGGACTGCCCCAGCAGGGGCCTGAGGATCCAGGGCAGGGTAGCCCCAGAGGGAGTGGAGCCCCAGAGAGCGGGACTTGAGCCTTGCATGGCAGCGCCCCACCCTCTATGGCCCCATTGCTCTTGCTGCTTCTAGCCGCCCTGTTGCAGTCCCTGAGCTGCTCGGGCCTCTTCGCTCAACCCCGGCTATGGTGCTGGGGAGCAGCCACCCTGCAGCACCTGCAGGCAGCTCCATGTGCCCCACGGGGTGGCCCTCAGCCCAAGTGTTCCCCATTCAGAGCCTGCCCGGTCCAGCCACAAGGTGCAGGCGCTGCTCCCCTGTGGCGCGAACCACAGTGGCCCCAGGAGACCCCCTGTGCTTGACGCGCTATTGCTGCCAGGGCTGGCTCTAGGCTTTTGCTGCTCGAAGCAAAAAAAAAAAAGGGATGGCCAGAATGCAGCCCCAAGCACATGCTTGGTTTGCTGGTGCCTAGAACCTGCCCTACGGCCAACATAATTGGTCCTCTGCCACCTACCCTCGCTAATCCCAGCACAGAGGGCATGCTGGGGGCATAGAAGGAAAGTATATGTAGTGTCAGGACCCCAGATATGGGGGCGCAGGTCAAGGCCAGAGCCAGGGTTGGAGGGGACTTGATAATATGGTCCAAGGTCAGTACAGAGGATCAAGGCCAGAAGCAGCAATCTGTACCAGTGTCATGCCCTAGGATCAGGTCAGAGCTGAGGTTCACAAGCTGCATCAGGTCAAGGCCAAGCGAGTCAGATGAAGTAGCATTAGTGGAATCGAGGCAGGGCGAGACATCAAGAATGAAGCAGGGGAGCAGGAGTGAGGCCAGGTATCGGGGTAGGGGCAGGAAACAGGCAAGGTATCTGGACTGCATAACAGAATCTGTTTTCAGCAGCAAGCCCTGGATCCACCACAGACAACGTCCAGGTATTTTCCCTAGGCCTTAAATAGTACACTTGGGCCAATCAGGGAATGCGTTCAACTTCATCAGTGAAGACCTGCTTGGACAGGACATCCAGTGGTGCTTCAATCCGTAGGGCTCACAGGCTGCCATTCCCCACTTTGCCAGAGCTGTTGGGTGGCAGCATGGACATGGCAGGAACCAGCAGGCCTGAGGTTCCAGACAGATCTGTGGATCCTCTCATGTAGTGCTTCATGCTATGGAGATCCTGTGCTGTAGTGCAGCCGCTCTGACTTATACTGGGGGCTGTGCTGGAATCCCGACAGTCCCAAGGTGGCCTAAAACCTCCAGACCTGAGCCTCCATTGAGTTTCTCAGAAAATACAGTTCAGAATCCGGCCCAACGGGTGCTCAAGGGGCACAAGCACTACAGAATCTCAGGCTCATAAGATTTAAGAAAAACATCCAGGTTAAAACAAAGCTTGCACCGCAACCACACCATCCAGTTCAGTCTTTTCATTCTAAGCCTGGGAATCGAAGTTAGGATGCTTGGTGAGATTTTATGTCTGGATTTAGCTGAACAATTACCTGCTTTGCTGAGCAAAACTTATGGCTTTAGCATATCCATAATATGGCTACTTCCTCAGTTACTACACCAACACACAAGTTGCTGGAGCTAAATGATGAACTGCTTCTGCCGCTCCTCCTTTATGAGTTTGCACAGGCAGGCTGTTTAACATAACAATAGAGCAGCTATTGTTCTCCTCAATCTTGTACAGGTTGCTGTAGCTTGCTGTATTTTAAATATGTTCTCTGAACCCCTAACCAAAGAGATCCTGGGCCAAGTGCTTCCCTACAAGCTAAATCACGTGGGTTCTGTCGAGGATGAGTAAAGCCCTTGGGTTGTAAATGCTAGTAGTGTAAAGCAAGGGTGCCTGATCCCCCACAATATACCACCACCACCTTCAGGATAACAGTGGAAAACCCTGTAAAAGCCAGACAGGGAATTACACAAACTGCAACCCACAGAGAGGAAGTGATGGGAAAAATGCAAGGAAGGCCCATCTAAGAATGGGGGCGTGGCCTTGGAGAAAGTGGGAGGGACAAATTGTCTGGAATCACGCTGTACAGAAGGAGCGAGAACACATCAATTCAAAGTCTGTATCCATCAATGCAGCCCTGGTCATCAGTAACTCTTACGGATCTAAAGTGCCACCATGTGTGCTGGGCCCAGCAATTCCAGGACCAGAGGTCCTTGCTACCTCATCTTGCAGTGCATGAAAATGGCTCCTGATCTACAGGCTTGCATAAGTATTCTGCAGCCCCCTCCTTCCTTGCTGCTCTCTCCCTTCCTCCTCTGGCTGCTCTACTTCTCTCTGTCTCTCTCTCCCAGCAAAGAGGCTCTCTTATTCTCCTCTCCTGAACTGAAACCTTACTCGGCCAGTTACATGCTGTGGTGAGGGCTTCCAAAGCCAGGACTCTGTTCCTGGCTCTGATGCTATCTATTTGTGACCTTAACCAGTCTGTGGCCATTTCCCCAGCTGAGAAATGGGAGTGACAGTGAATGGGTGTAAAATGCTTTGAGGTGAAAGGTGCAATTCTACATACAGACCGAGCTCCCTCTTGCTGACCAGCCCCTGCAGAGGGAGGAGCCTTCACCTCCAGGCAGCTGTGCGGGATAAAATGCTCTCCTATTTTCCTACAGCATAAGCAGGACAGGCAGCCAGGGAACAAGGGAGGAGGAGAGGGCATCAGACATGGCTCGGAAGGGAAATCCAGTTACTGGGGACGGGAAACCAAATGGCAGGAAACTGCAGGCTGACAGCCACCATAATCGATGCCGCTCTGGGAAAGTGAGCAAACTGCTGGGACCCAGAGCACTTTGGGGAGAGGCTGGACACACCACATCCAATTTGCTGCCACATTCAAGGGGCCAGACAGTAGAATGACAAGGGACTGTTTAACTCCCCTGCAGGGTCTGTAGCCCCATCTCTGTGAGTCCCTGTAAATGTGACAGAGATGGCGGCTCTCTAGGGAGCCCTGCCCAACAAATGCAGAATGGCAGAGGGCCACTGATACCTAACACCCCTGTGGCAAGGAGCTAACAAGGGACTCTGTCTCTAGAAGAAGGTGAACTTCCCCAGCTCCATGATCCTGACGATCTGCCCTAACGGGAAATTCCCTCTGACCCCTAACCCCAGGGATCAGTTTAATCCTGTGTCAATGATCAGGAATCTCTGCAGTTAGACATCTGGGGACAGATGATTTCCTGTATCACCTCAGATCCATCTCATCCCACCCACTGCCTCCAGCAATGGCCAATAGCTGATACCTGAGAAGAAGGTGAAAAACCCTATGACACACCTGGCCGATAGTGCAGGAACAGGAAATCCCCCCTGAATCCTTCTTGGGACCAGCTGATGTCCTACAGCAGGAGATGTAATCATCAGAATTATATCATCATGCAGAGATACAGATGGCATTACTGGCACAGGAATGAGGCATCTTCTCTTTATGGTGTGGCACTACAGCAGAATGAAGTGACTCAGGAGATGCCACAGCCTTTGCTAACCATCTCCATTCTCCTGTAGCTCTCTCACTCGCTCACCCTCTACTCCACCGTGGTGGACCTGGTGACACCAGTTACACAGCTACGGTAACTGTGTTAACCAGTACCTCTGAGCTCTCTGGCTCAGATCCTTGAAAGTATTTAGATGCCTAACTCCCACTGAAATCAAGGGGAATTCAGTGCCTAAATATTTCTGCGGATCTGGCCCTTTGTGTCTCACCTTCCCAACCTTAGCCTCAGTGACACAGGTGGGACTGTCTGCCCCTAGTCATGCCATCTCTCTAGTTTCACACCCCTTCTGAGCAGCTGCTGTCTGGAAATTGCTGCATTTTGACTGCTCTTTTTCAAAGACACAAGGTGAATCTCAACCAGCTCCCATCACAACAGGGTCTTTGTTCTTCCCTTTAAACTTGGAACCACAGGGAATTTCACAGATTCAAATCTGGAGGCCAGAAGAGACCCTTCCATCTCTCATGTGGGTCTTTATTTTATTATATTCAGGAGCCAAGATTCTTTGCAATTATTTAAAAAGGCACAAATGGATCATGGATAAAATAGCCAAAACAAGGAAACTGATGAGAGCAGCATGAGAAAAGTCAAGAGACAGATTGGTAGGAAATGTGGTAAAATGGAGATAAAAAATAAGTAATCAAAGGGAAGGGACACAGCAGGCCGTGGGGATTAGATTGGCTTGTCTGAGGCCTGCAATGTGCAGGACTACTAATGGAGTCGTTCAGCCTGTCCCTGATTCTCTGCACAGGACATTGCCTCAACCTCTGCCTTGCTTGTCTGTTCCATTAACCAGTTAATGAATATTAACCTGTTTGAGCAATTGCATGTACCGCTACAGCAGTGATTCTGCAAATTGCCCACCAAAGGGAAAGCACGTTGTGATGAGGTGTACAAACCCCAAGCTGGCCTGGAAAGGGTTAACAAGAAGCCCTGTCCCACTACAGTGGCAAGGGAGACGCTAAAAGAGGGGGCTGTCTGGGTGGGAGAGCAGACCTTCAGCTCTCTCTCTGTGAATGTGATTCCCAGCTCCCACAGATGTATCCACACCTAAGAATAGCAGGGTGTCCACAGCAGTATGGGTGGCAGCTTGGGCAAGCTGCCCACGTACCTACCTAGGGCATCACTTCCCAGCTCAAATGCAGATGCACCCTGTGAGAGAAGTGGAGCTGAGAGCCAGAATTGACTAGAGACTGCTGCCTCCTAGAGGGCAGGTAGGCCTGATGCAATGCTGTTGTCTGGGGTTCACTACCAATGACTAGTCTATTGTTGCTGGGTAAGACAGCTGCAGGTGGGGCCCTGCCTGAAGGAAGCGACAGCCAGGTAAAATCCTTTTGTCTTTTGCACCTGATCTGGGACCCAGCCGTGTTTTTTACAAGGCCAGGAGTGACCCTGTCACAATCATGTTCTAATACCTGAAGGAGTCAGGCAAAGAAGCACTTAGGAGGAAATGTTAGGCCACAACCATGTGCTGGGTGCATTAATATATTTATATCCCGCTTTGCAAAGGCCAGTGACGAGCAATGTGCCAACCTGCCAGGCTCACTACCCAATAAACCTAGGGTAAGCTGCCAAAGCACGTCTCTCTCTCTCATCAGTTTCAAACTCAAACCGATGCACTTTTTTTGTTGTCATCTGCAGGTTTTACTCATGCTGCGAAGGTTACGAACCAACAATACTGCTCATAAAAACGACTCAAGGGGAAGTAAGTATTTCCCAAATACTGAAGAGTGCTGTGAGTGTGTCCCAGCTTCTGACTGGTCTGGGGAGAAATGCATAGGAGGGCAGACATATGTTGCACCAGCTTTGGTAAACAGAGGCTAGGAATGGGTGACAGGGGATGGATCACTTGATGATTACCTGTTATGTTCATTCCCTCTGGGGCACTTGGGATGGCCACTGTCGGAAGACAGGATGCTGGGCTAGGTAGGCCTTTGGTCTGACCCAGTATGGCTGTTCTTGGGTTCACACTTATTTGAGAATCAGGATAGTTATACTGGAATAACTGGGCTGTCCCACTGCCTTCTGTGGGTTTGCACCGACAGTACTGATTGGAACTTTGTAACCTACCCCACTGAAGGTACAAGGAAGAAGAGATTCCATCCCCCTCTCCTATAGCTGGGCTGGCCCTGCAGGGCTAATACGATTTAAAATTTATATTAGTCACTAAAACTAAAGTAGTGGCCCTGGATCCACATATGGGGCAGATCAGGTGAGTGAGAAGGGACCATTTTTACTCAAGCTTTGTCTACATTGGCACTTCTGTCGCTTATGGGTGTGAACCCCCCAATCCGAATGACAAAAATTTTAGTAACGAAAAGCGCTGGTGTGGACAGCACTTTGTTGGCGGGAGCCGCACTCCCATCAACGAAGTTACTGCCCCCCGTTGGGGGTGGTTTTATTTTCTCGCCAGGAGAGAGTTTTCACAGCGATAAAGAGCAGCCACACGGCGCACCTTACAACAACATGGCTGCAGCAGTACAGCCATGCCATTGTAAGGCGTGCAGTGTAGACATAGCCTTAGGTTCCTTTCTGTGTAGAACTGCACTTTTGGGGAAAATGCTGCCCTCAGAGCCACACAGGGGACTTCAGCTCTGATCTGCTGCTCTTGAAATTCCCACATGGGGCCCACATCAAAGTACTCAAAGGAATGTGTGTGTAAATCTACTTTTGCCACCCCCACCCTCACCCCTGCTCGCGAGCCTGTCATTTTCAGGATTCACTTTTCGTAATGCTTTTCCTGCTGGACTGAGTCATGAACTCCAAACTGTTCTTCTTATTCTCTCCTTCAAGGTGTGTGGTGCGTTCCTCTCTTCTGACTGGAATGAAAGAAAAAGGAGTGGGGGAGCGTCCAGCTTCTTTGGAACAGGGGAATGCTTTGTTTTCAGCGTAAGTCTGACTCTGTTTCCTGCTGTATCTTGTTTCTGGTTTGTATATTTTAAAAGTTGCTTGAGGTTTTTTGTTACCCATTGTAGAATTCAAATAGCACAGCAGGCAGGTACTAGACACAATTCGCTAGTGCTCCTCAGGCCTGATAGAAGAGAATGCAGGCGATCACAGGAATCCCTATGTCAGGTCAGATCCATCCAGCTCAGTATCTTCTCCATTCCAGTGTCCCTCTAGTCCATTCTTCTCAGTGCAATAAACCCTGCAGTGTAAGGTGCAGTGTAGCCTGTTGGAGCTGAAGCAGGCTCCTGCCAAACCAGGAGACCCTCAGTGGTACTGTGTCATAGTTACAGTGTTAGCAGCACCTCTGACCCCTCTCTGGTCACTCTGCATCCCCACAGGTGTCAGCCCTTGTGCCTTTACCTCTCCTGGGGCTGACTTCTCAGACCAGCCCTGGGCTATCAGCCTTTCCAAGCAGGTCTGCCTGGGTTCAGTGCCTGCAGTTCTTCCCTTTGGGAGCTGTGCTTAGCGGGGTATATAGTTACCAGACAGCCTGCTTACACCAGAGCAGCCTTCTTAAAACACAAGTTGGTTTAATCTTAACAGTAGGGATAAAACGTAATGAGAGAAAGGGACCATCAAAGTATAAAAGATCTGCAGGCATGTCTATCTTCCCGGAGCCCAGCCCCATGTGATGGGAGCCGAGGACGGTCTAGCTTCTTCACAGTGGCGGTGCTAGGCAACTGCAAACCATGCAACCACAGAGGGCCCCAAGGCAGCAGCAGACCCTGAAGCTCAGACTGGCCCATGCGGGCTTTCCATTTGGCCTGCCAGGTGTCCACTACTCTTTCATGCTCCCGCTGGGGGCTCTGCTGTAAGGATGGCCCCACTACACAGCTATAGCTCCACCCAAGGCTCAGGTGGCTCCAGCACCTGTGCTTCTGCAGGGTTCCCACAGTGATCTGCCTCTGAGCCCCCACCCTGGAGGACACCCTGTAGCTGGGAGTGAAAGGAGCCACCTGGAATCCAGGGAGTGCAAGAGCCAGAGCTGCCAGAAGCCCAGAGCCAGCCAGACCCAGGTGGCAGGACTGTCTTTACAGTGGCGCCCCCAGTAGGGAACAGGAAGGAACAGCTGATGCCCAGTGAGCCATGCAGAAGGCGCTTGCTGGCGGCTCTGGCCCTTTTCCCTCCCCTGGCCCGCTGGCCGGGCAGAGGGGATCAGGGAGGAGACTCAGATGTGGGTCTGTGCAGGAATGCTGCAGCCCGGGACCAGGGAGTGGAGCCAGCTGCTGGGAGCCCAGGGCAGAGCCGCAGCTGAATAACTGGACTGCCAGGACAGCAAAGCCCCCAGCTGGGAACAGGAGCTGAACACAGGCAAGGGAAGGTGGGGACAGGACCAGCTCTGGAGAGAGTCACCCACTGCTTCCCTGGGTCTCTCTTGGCACCCCAATTGCTCCCAGTCCCAGAACAGAGCTTTGCCGGGGGACCCCAGAGAACAAACACCACCACTGCTTTTTCAACTCTCCACTGGGGGTCTGTGTGTGCAAGAACAGCTTTTCACCAGCAACTGCCTCCCCTTCCTAGAGAGAGTCTTTTAATCCATCCAGAAGTCCTTTATCTCAATTTCCCAGACTCGGACTCCTGTCCCCTTGACAAACTGGTCTGATGAGCTCAGCAGGGGATGGGAGAAAGACCACCAGTGGGAATGGCTTTTGCATCACCCCTTAAGTGTTGGCAAATGGGTGGTTATCTGAAGTCACAGTACACTTTCCTGCCTATGTGCAGTCAGCCTCCTTTTAAATTAATCTCATATTCAAACAGTAAGACCCCATAGAACAATCAGACAAAACCATGTAGCATTCATGAACTGTTAGTTGCTCCACTTCCCCCCAGAGCTGGAGTTCTTCCAGCCCAACCAGGAGATCCCCCCAGTGGTACCACAACTACCCTACAATGTAGTGACATTATTGGTGGAGTTTAGCACTAGTAAGCCCTAATGACCAGCCACCGCTGATGGACCTACCTCTAATATCCACATGAGCAGCCAACTAAACCACCCCACAGGACATCATCCATAGCAGAAGGATTTGGAAGGCTGTGCTGCCCATGTGTTGCCTTTGTTTTAAAGGTATGCCCTGAAATGGAGAGATACGAGTGGGTGTTCATCAAGAAACCAGAGCTGACCAAAGCAGTGCCACGCTCCTCACACCAGTGCCTTCCTTCTTCCGCCTCTCCTGTCCTTAGCACATCTCCTCCCGGTGGCCACATAGCCAGTTCAAACCATCTGACTGTGCCCGTGTTGCAGAGGGCGAAAGGTCGCCTCTCCCCATACCTGGCAATCAGACACTTCCTCCTGCCTTCGAAAACAGCCTCCATGTTCATGTCTGGGACTCGGGAAGGAATCATTATTGGTAACTATGCTACCATTACATACCCATGCACACTCCCAAGAGAGACCACTGCCTCAAAGCACTGTGAGCCTGACTGTAATTTACACACAGCCCTCAGAAGGGACAGAACAGAGCTGCACCACTTTGC
The DNA here is from genome assembly GCF_003597395.2 of Chelonoidis abingdonii. NCBI lineage: Eukaryota > Metazoa > Chordata > Testudines > Testudinidae > Chelonoidis > Chelonoidis abingdonii. The sequence goes on from NC_133781.1 coordinate 10,366,802, forward strand.
TCCTGAGAGCACAGCGGGAAGGTACATGCTTAGGATGCTGCAGCCTGATCTCCTCTCCATGGCTGGCTAGCACTACTGGCTGATGTGGCATGGGACAGAGTAGATCCCTCCTTCTTTGCATGATTCCACCCTCATGACTGTTACTATGGAGCAGTGGCTGCACTTGGGGAAGCACAGAGATTGCAGTGGTGTCTGGTACTTGCGTGTGAATGTACGGTCTGGAACACCCCACACAAGTGCCAGCTGCAGTTTAACCCTTTGTATTTTGTATGTAATGCGGCAGGAAGATGTGAATGTAAAAATTCCATCAGTGACTTTGTAACGATTCCTGACAGCCATTAGCTACATCATACACTTAAAGCATTGGGGATTAAATCCAGGACTCTTGTGCCTTATGCAACTCCACGTGACTTCAGCAAACTTACACTAAGGATGCATGAGGCTTGTTGTCATGTATCTATCATGAAGAATCTCCATGAGCTGCTAGCAGCAGTAAGACATTTATGCTATGAAGGCCAGCCACCAGGGGGCACTGGTACACAGACACACTAGCCTGTACCTTATGGCATGTTGGGCACCAAAGGTAATGCTGCATGCGGCATTCCCTCCAATATAAGAAGCATTCATGTTTCATTGCCCTTGCAATCAGATGCAGGAATGAAACCAAGGCCAAGTTTGGTGTCTGTGAATTCAAGATTATGTTTTGCCGAGTTTCCACCCAGTTTAATAATTTAGACTGGGCGACTCAGGCAATCTCTAGTACTGCCTGTACTGTCAGCTTCCCCATGAGGTAATTCTTACAGAAGCTACTGTATGAGAGAGAGAACACTTCCAGTTTAGCATAAAAGGCAGTGGACCATATAAAAGGTGACCAGATAGCAAGTGTGAAAAATCAGGACACTTTTTTGCAGGGAAGGAGGGATTATTGCCTATATAAGACAAAGCCCCTAAAATTGGGATGTCTGGTCACCCTAACCACATCAGACCAAGGTCTCTCCCATCTCCAGCTGTACAGAATGGTCCAGGAGAAATAAAGCTGCAGCAGCTGAGACTTAGATGGTAGAGGTGACTTGGCGGGGGGGAGGCCATGCAGAGTCACATGTGTCTCCCAGATTTCTGCCTTCCATTTAGCACAGAGGTTTTCAAATGGGGGAGGGGGGGGTGTCCTCTGTTTGAAAACCATTGCCTGCCTCCTGCCAGGAGCCGGCGGATCAGAAGCTGTTGGGAGCCGCCGGGGCCACTTGGGCCCCTGGCTTGCCACGCTGTAGGAGCTGGGGCATGCTGGCTGGCTGCCCAGTACTCTCTGCCCTGCTCCCTGAGCCAGGCCACTTCTGCACAGCCGGGCTCCCCTGGGACAGCTCACAGCTGTACCCTGATGTGCTTTTGCCTTTCCCCTGAAGGATCCCAGCACCAGCCAGCCCCCTGGAGCGGGTCCCTGCTCGCAGAGCCCAGCTGCCATGAGATCCTCCCCGAGGCCCTTGCTTGCCACTGCCCTGGTGCTCCCGGTTCTGCTGCTGCACCTCAGCCCGGAAGCGATGCACGGGGTGGTCACATGCCCCCTCCAGAACATTTAAATTGTGCTCCACCACCAGCAAAAGTTATGCATCATCACTGATAAGTGGTATGGTTAGGATTCTTATCAGACAGGCCAATCTCTCCAGTCACCCATTAACCTGGTGACAGTAGGTCCCCAATACTCTCTGACCTTGTTTTGCAGGTGGTGGTGGAGGCCAAGCTCTGTACATTGATGCTGACCTCTACTATGGGAGAACGGAGCACTGCGAGACATTTGACAACCCTCCTCTCTGTCAAGGGAACTTCCAGGTGCAGCTCTTGGAAGCCTGGGGCTTTCAAAATGCCTAATCACCGTGAAATTGCCATTCCTTGCACCATATTAAGGAATGAGAGATTCCTCTCCACTACACAGGATACCATGGCTGGTGATGAGCCAGTTGCCATCAGATGACACACAGATGCATGACTCTAATGGAGGAAGTCCATGCATGGGTTTCTCTTGCAGCTCTGAACCTCACTGCTGTTAGCCATTCTCCATACCTTCCCTCTCTGTCATACTGTACTGTGATGGCCATGGATGAGGAAAACAAAGTGCCACAGGGCAGCGTTATATTATGGGCACTGCCATACTATAAATGTTTAATAATCATTAATAATAAAGGTTCAGAACCTTCACACAAAAATCAAATCAAACCAAACACCAAACCTTCTGAGGTTTGAAAAAGCTGAGTTAATTTTTGGGGAGGGAGCTGTCATAAACAGATAGCTAAGGGTTAATGTTTCTTTTACCTATAAAGGGTTAACAACGGGAACCAAACACCTGACCAGAGGACCAGTCAGGAAACCGGATTTTTCAAAGCTCAGGGAGGGAATTTTTGGGTGTGTGTTCTTTTGTCTGTGTCGCTAGTGCTCTTTCGGCTCTGAGAGTGATCTCTCTATCTCCAGGCTTTTCTAATCTTCTGTTTCCAAGTTGTGAGTACAAAGGTAGAAAAACAATAGGCTTATATTGGTTTTTTTTGTATTTACATGTGTGTATTTTGCTGGAATGTTTTAAATTGTCTTTCTTTTGGATAAGGCTGTTTATTCATTTTTCTTTTAAGCCATTAACATGTATATTGGTCAGCTTTGATACAGCAGATCATTTTTATGTCTTTTTCTTTCTTTTTATATAAAGCTTTCTTTTTAAGACCTGTTGGATTTTTTCCTAGTTGGGCTCAAGGGAATTGAGTCTGCAGCTCACCAAGGAATTGGTGGGAGGAAGAAGACAGGGGGGAAGAGAAAATCTCTTTGTGTTAGAGTTACAAAGCTTGCATTTGCAGCGACTCTGAGTGAGGGTGAAAGAACCTGATCTTGCTGGTTTGCATTTCAATGAATTGAGATAGGGTGATCGTCCCGGGCCATCCAGGGAGGGGAAGCCTGGGAAGAAGTAAAGAGAAGACAAGGGGAGGGGGGTTATTTCCCTTTGTGGTGAGACTCAGGGCATCTGAGTCTTGAGGTACCCCAAAAAAGGTTTTGGGGAGACCAGAGTGAGCCAAACACTGGAATTTTTGGCTGGTGGCAGCGCTATCAGATCTAAGCTGGTAAATAAGCTTGGAGGTTTTATGCTAGTACCTCACATTTGAACTCTAAGGTTCAGATTGAGGAATTATACTATGACAGGAGCAGGCTGGATTCTACCAGTTTTCTTACCTCTCTATGTTCTTGGCTTCACTTTGAAGTAGAAATACCACAGACCTCATGATACCCAGCACTGGGCTATGAATCTTGCTGGGAAGATTGACCTGTCATTTACAAGATCTCCATCCTGCTTCCAAGCCCAAAATGGTTCTTATAATCATGAGTGGAACCTATATCATCTTTGAGGATCAACAGTCACTATTAGAAGTGACACCTGTTAGTCCTCATATAACACAATACAAGCAGCTTTCATGTACAGCTACCATTGTTAGCAATGGAAGTCGCCAGATAGTTACCATCAGAGCTGTGCCCATTAATTTTCTGTATCATCTCTTAAAATGAAACCCATCAGGATCAATTGCAGGTGTCCTCAAATACCCACTAGGCTCCACTTCAGCCTGAATATGTATAACTTCATAGTTGTGCATTTGCACTACACATGAATGCAGGCAGGTGATCTGCTTCTTGAATGGACAGATAATGCAGGACAATAGCAGATCACAGTGGGCCTTTGGTATGAAAAGGTCAGAGAGCTGTGGGGATCAGGAGGTTCCCTAGAGGGAATATTTTTGCCTACCATCTCTATAGGCTTCAGACCACTCAACATTTTCCATAATATCACGACACTTCAGTACAAGGTTTGTCATAGGAACAGGATTACCTTCTCACTCCAGGAGGTATGGTTTCAGGATCAGAGTTGCAACATGTCATTTCTTGGACCAGTCCAAGAAAGCACCCTGCCACTGCACCTGTTATGTGAATAAAGAGAGGGTTTCAATTCCCAGGACTGTCAATCACAGCACTAAATTCATCTAAAAATATGCAAATCCACAGTTCTGTCATTTATTGCCATCAAAGGCTGACCAGCATCATATCTTATTGTAAACCCCCCTCATTGTGATGTTTATATTCACATGAAAATATGTATTCAGGCTTAGCATGGTAGTTGCAAGAATCTAAATAGTTAACACATCTAACAGTCTAATCTAACATCTCATAGTTACCAACATCAGGATAATAGTAGATCCATCATTAGGAAAGATGAAATATTAACATATACATGCTGACAGGTAGGATAAATACACTTAATGGGTTTTGGAACCTACATGTAAACCATTTATCTTGTAGAAGGAAAACATATTCAAAGCCCAAATACATTTTTCCATTTACAGTCTGATTTTTCTTGTGTTCATTTTCTCCAGCTATTCAGAGCAGAAGTAATCAACACCTCCAAGGGAAGCAGTCGCAGAAATGCTATGAGACAAGAAGAGGGAACAATATCAAACTCACACACTAGTCAGCTGTGCAGCCATGTGAATAATTAGCAATTACCTCTATTCTTTGGAATGCATCTTGTAAGATAAAAGATATGATGGGGCTTGAATCTCCACTCCTTCTCACCAATTTTATGCTAGTATAACTCCACTGAACGTGACAGATTTTAAACTGGAGGGACAAAATAGACTCAGGGTTTCAGTGTTTCAGACGAAGCAATGGGTGTAGGTGTTCTGAGCAGGTCCTTTTGCAGATGCCATCACATATTTCAAAGACTGGAAGATAGCTAATGTAACACCAATATTTAAAAAGGGCTCTAGAGGTGATCCCGGCAATTACAGACTAGTAAGTCTAACGTCAGTACTGGGCAAATTAGTTGAAACAACAGTAAAGAATAAAATTGTCAGACATATAGAAGAACATAAATTGTTCTGTAAAGGGAAATCATGTCTTACTAATCTATTAGAGTTCTTTGAAGGGGTCAACAAATGTGGAAAAGGGGGATCCAGTGGACATAGTGTACTTAGATTTCCATAAAGCCTTTGACAAGGTCCCTCACCAAAGGCTCATACATAAATTAAGTTGTCATGGGATAAGAGGGAAGATCCTTTCACGGATTGAGAACTGATTAAAAGACAGGGAACAAAGGGTAGGAATTAATGGTAAATTTTCAGAATGGATGGGGTAACTAGTGGTGTTCCCCAAGGGTCAGTCTTAGGACCAATCCTATTCAACTTATTCATAAATGATCTGGAGAAAGGGGTAAACAGTGAGATGGCAAAGTTTGCAGATGATACTAAACTGCTCAAGATAGTTAAGACCAAAGCAGACTGTGAAGAGAGCTTCAAAGAGATCTCACAAAACTAGGTGATTGGGCAACAAAATGGCAAATGAAATTTAATGTGGATAAATGTAAAGTAATGCACATTGGAAAAAATAACTCCAACTATACATACAATATGATGGGGGCTAATTTAGCTACGACTAATCAGGAAAGAGATCTTGGAGTCATCATGGATAGTTCTCCGAAGATGTCCATGCAGTGTACAGCGGCAGTCAAAAAAGCAAACAGGATGTTAGGAATCATTCAAAAAGGGATAGAGAATAAGACGGAGAATATCTTACTGCCCTTAAATAAATCCATGGTATGCCCACTTCTTGAATAGTGCATACAGATGTGGTGTCCTCATCTCAAAAAAGATATACTTGCACTAGAAAAGGTTCAGAGAAGGGCAACTAAAATGATTAGGGGTTTGGAATGGGTCCCATATGAGGGGAGATTAAAGAGGCTAGGACTCTTCAGCTTGGAAAAGAAGAGACTAAGGGGGCATATGATAGAGGTATATACAATCATGAGTGGTGTGGAGAAAGTGAATAAGGAAAAGTTATTTACTTGTTCCCATAATAAAAGAGCTAGGGGCCACCAAATGAAATTAATGGGCAGCAGGTTTAAAACAAATAAAAGTAAGTTCTTCTTCACACAGCGCACAGTCAACCCGTGGAACTCCTTGCCTGTGAAGACTAGGACTATAATAGGGTTTAAAAGAGAACTAGATAAATCCATGGAGGTTAAGTCCACTAATGGCTATTAGCCAGGATGGGTAAGAAATGGTGTCCCTAGCCTCTGTTTTCCAGAGGGTGGAGATGGATGGCAGGAGAGAGATCACTTGATCATTACCTGTTAGGTTCACTTCCTCTGGGATACCTGCATTGGTCACTGTAGGTAGACAGGATACTGGGCTGGATGGACCTTTTGTCTGACCCAGTATGGCTGTTCTTATGGCTCACCTTTCCCTACAAGCTTCCTATTTTGTCATCACATGAGATCTGACAGTTATAAAAGTGAGGCATAAAGATCAGTGGCATTAGTTCATGCCTTGCCTCTGGCTGAGAAACTCTTTTTCACATTTGAGTTCTGCTAAGATTTTCCCAGTATTTCCCTCTTTCCAAGGCCCCATACCGGACCAGCCTGTCTCCCATCAGGTTTCCCATCAGTCATTTTCATTTACAAACATTAGTTTTGCTTGACAATGAGAAAAAAAAAGCGCCAGGGAAACATACTCTTGACTCTAAACCACACAGATCAGCAAAGCTGCTGGCAATTTTTAGAACTCCTGAATGACACTATGGGTGAATTGGTTAGCAGCAGCTATATAAATATTTGATCCTAGTATTACTCTTTCAGAAGAAATCTAAAAATACAGAAAAATAAGCAGCATGTGCACATTTCTCCATTTAGAGCTTGATTGCCATGTATCTCCAAAACCGGAGAAAGAGAGCAGCAGAGCCTCAAGCTGGCTCCTGTCACAGCAACACTAGCAGCAGGCAACAGGGAACCAGGAGTGCTTTTCCTCAATGCCTTCTGGCACTAGAGCTAACTTGCAACATTCTGACTGGTCTGTGTCCCCTACTGCCCTCTGCTATGAGGCCTAATCAGGTATTTGATTATTTAGCTCACCAGTGCTGTAGAGTTTAGGCCAACTAGCTATTTTGACTGATCCTGACCTGGTTCCATTGGAATCAACCACTGGCATCCTCCAGCATATTTGGCACACAGGATGCACCCTGGTGTGGGTCACCTCCAGGCAGGGTGCATCCCAGAGGGTGGGGGTGGGGTGCCAGGACCCCTGCAGGCAGGGCACACCCTGGCGTGGGGATGCCCGGTCTGTCCACATGGGGTGCACCCTGGAGCAGGGTTGGGGAACACCAGGTCCCTCCAGGAGGGCACATCCTCGGGGGGATGCTGGGTCACCCTGGGGTGCGGGAAGGGTGCCTGGTCCTTCCAGGTGGGGTGCACCCTGGAGCAGGGTTGGGGGACGCCAGGTCCCTCCAGGAGGGCACATCCTCAGGGGGATGCTGTGTCACCCTGGGGTGCAGGAGGGGAAGCCTGGTCCCTCCAGGTGGGATGCACCCTGGAGCGGAGTTGGGGGACGCCAGGTTCCTCCAGGAGGGCACACCCTCGGGGCGATGCTGGGTCACCCTGAGGTGCGGGAGGGGAAGCCATGTCCCTCCAGGTGGGGTGCACCCTGGAGGGGGGTTGGGGGACGCCAGGTCCCTCCAGGAGGGCACACCCTCGGGGGGATGCTGGGTCACCCTGGGGTGCGGGAGGGGAAGCCTGGTCCCTCCCGGTGGGGTGCACCCTGGAGGGGGGTTGGGGGACACCAAGTTCCTCCAGGAAGGCACACCCTCCGGGGGATGCTGGGTCACCCTGGGGTGCGGGAGAGGAAGACTTGTCCCTCCAGGTGGGGTGCACCCTGGAGGGAGGTTGGGGGACACCAGGTCCCTCCAGGAGGGCACAACTCGGGGGGATGCTGGATCACCCCGGGGTGCAGGAGGGGAAGCCTGGTCCCTCCAGGTGGGGTGCACCCTGGAGAGGGGTTGGGGGACGTCAGGTCCCTGCAGGAGGGCACACCCTTGGGGGGGTGCTGGGTCACCCTGGGGTGCGGGAGAGGAAGCCTTGTCCCTCCAGGTGGGGTGCACCCTCGAGGAAGTTTGGGGGACGCCAGGTCCCTCCAGGAGGGCACATCCTCAGGGGGGTGCTGGGTCACCCTGGGGTGCGGGAGAGGAAGCCTGGTCCCTCCAGGTGGGGTGCACCCTGGAGAGGGGTTGGGGGACGCCAGGTCCCTCCAGGAGGGCACATCCTCAGGGGGGTGCTGGGTCACCCTGGGGTGCGGGAGAGGAAGCCTTGTCCCTCCAGGTGGGGTGCACCCTGGAGAGGGGTTGGGGGACGCCAGGTCCCTCCAGGAGGGCACATCCTCAGGGGGATGCTGTGTCACCCCGGGGTGCAGGAGGGAAAGCCTGGTCCCTCCAGGTGGGATGCACCCTGGAGCGGGGTTGGGGGACGCCAGGTTCCTCCAGGAGGGCACACCCTCCGGGGGATGCTGGGTCACCCTGGATGCAGGAGGGGAAGCCTGGACCCTCCAGGCAGGGTTGCAGCCCTGGGAGCCTGCTGGTCTCTGGGGACTGCACCCTGGATGCCCAGGTTGTGTCCATGGGGGATTAGGTTCACTGTAGGGTCATGACCTCTGCCCTGAGCCGCACACGGTGCTTTCGGGTCACGACCTTTGCCCTCCTGCATCCCCTCCCTGCTCCTCTCCTCTGGGCCCAGACTGTGGCTCTGCGCATGTGCAGCCTTCGCCGCGGGGGAGGTTGGTGCGCAGGCGCGGTTTCCATAGCGACGGGTGTACACAGCCGCCGCCAGAGGGGAGCGGGCGGACGCGCCATGGCGGGTGACCCGGGACCCAAGAGAGACGCGCTGGGCGAGCTGGAGCTGCAGGCGGTCATTGGCTTCAACGGTACCGCGCCGCGGCCGCTGTGGGGTGACCCTGGTGCCAGGGCGTCTCCGTGGGGGTTGGGGGCTTGAGGGGATCTAGTGTGGAGGGTGTATTGGGGGCTGGGCTGGGGTCCTG
>NC_133781.1:10376137-10467644 GCF_003597395.2 Chelonoidis abingdonii
TGGGGGTCCTGATGGGGGGGTGGGCTGTGGGATTGGGGAGATCTACTGGGGAGGGCTGTATTGGGCATCCTGATGGGGGGGCTGGGTTGGGGAAATCTAGTGGGGAGGGCTGTATTGGAGGTGGGTTTTGGGCCCTGATGCAGGGCTGGGGAAGATGTAGTGGGGAGGGCTGTATTGGGGGCTGGGTTGGGGGCCCTGATGGAGGTTTTGGGGAAGGAATCTGGTGGGAAGGGCTGGGTTTGGTGGTGGTCAGGGTTGGGGGACCTGACCTCATCTCATGATCTATTTCAAACTCTGATAAAAGGCCCCTCCCCCATCCCTGGGGAGTGGTGATCTGCCTCTGTGGGTCCACTATGTTTGAGGGCTAACTTGGGGTCCCATGCACACCCTGTTGCTCCCCACCTGCCAGGCCCTCTCTCTGGACCTTGCCACTCATTTTAACTTACTAAAAACATCTCTGCCTGGCAGAATTACCTGCAGAGCAATAAAGTCACCCTCTCCCCATCTGGCCTCACTTAGCCCACTCACCCCAGCCTCTCATTCTGTCACCCACATTGGCCTGTTTTTTGTTTTTTTTTGTCATCACTCTTTGTCTTGGGTCTCGATTTTGTAACCTCAAGGCAAGGGTGCATCTCTTGCACCTGTCAGCACAGTGGCGCACCTGTTTGCTATGTTACATCAACAATAACATCTGGACTAGGGTGTGATCCCAGTGAAGTTTATGTTGGTTTCCAGAGGGATGGCCTTAGTTTTGAAATCCTGAGATCCAGAGGTTTAAATCTAGTTCTTGGCCTTGTCTGTGTTCTGCATGGGCCTGAGGTGGATGCAACAGAATTCATGCACTTTACTGTGCATTTTCCGTTGAGAATTTTAAAACTAAGCTTCCATGTGTGTGCTCTGCATGGATGTTAAAATCCCAAAGCATTTATCATAAGAGTAGGGGGTTTGCCCTAGCTTCTTGTTCAAAACCTTCTCTCCCAACATTGTTGCACATTATGCCAGTTATCTTCTAGGCTGCCCTGCTCTGTGCCTCAGAGGTGGATGCACTTTGATACTGGTAAAGGGATATTACATTTCCAGAACTCCTTTCATAGACATTTACAAAATATAGCTATTCAGGGATCCCTTTGCCGGCCCCAAAATGCACGTATCTACCTCAGATGCATGAAGAACACAGATAAGGCCAAGAATTGGATTTGAACTTTTGGTTCCATGGATTTCAAGGAAGAGCAAAGGAGAGGGTTTGTGTGATGGAGCGAGAAACATGGGGAAATATTAAAAGGGAGTGAGAGTAGGAAAAGGGAGGTGATAATTGAATGTGGGAGAGGGAATAAATTAAGAAGAGAGGGAACAAAGGGTCGATGGAATTGATCAGTTGATTGTACTTATCTGGCTCCTCTCATCAAAGCATCTGAGCACCTCACAATCTTTAATGTATTTATCCTACTGTGAGGCAGAGCAGTGCTATTATCTCCATTTTGCAGATGGGAAACTGAGGCACAGACAGCCTAAGTGAGTTGCCCAGGATCACAAGGAAATCTGACAGAGCACGGAATTGGACCCAGGTCTCCCAAGTCCAAGGCTAGTGTCCTAACCACTGGGCTAGCTTTCCTCCCTCTGGGATGAGGATGAGACTGTGCTCATAGGTTATAAACCTGAGCTCTGGCAGCCATGCCACACATAGGAAAAAAATGTATCAGGACCATTGATCATGCTTCCCTGATTTAGAGGTTAAAGAATAACTCTCTTCTGAAAATTATTCTTTGGCCAAACGCAAGTTGTGTTTAGTCAGACATAAGTTATTGGGCTCAATACAGGGGTAATTGGGTATAATTTAAGAGCATATGATATGATGATATAATGGTCCCTTCTGGCCTTAAAATCTGTGAATCTCTGAATTCTCCGTCTTACTCCCTTTCTGTTGTAGGGCATATACCTTTTGGTCTGATCTGCCACCCTGATCGGGAGCACTTAATCTATCCTCTGGGATGTACCATAATTATTCAAGGTCTGAACAATAACACGCAAGCTTTCCTGCACGGCCACACTAACAATGTGTCCTGTGTTGCTGTGTCTCGGAGTGGATGTTACGTAGCTTCTGGACAGGTCACTTTCATGGGCTTCAAGGTGAGTAATATTTTTTAAATTATATTTTAACCTTTGGGGGATTCGAATAATGACTTCGGGGTGAGTATCGAACTGAAATCTTCCTCCGCAGAGGACTGATCTTGTAGTCTGTAATCTTGCATGTAGTTCTGTTGTCTTAGTAGCACAAAGCCTGTGAGTAAAGGCTATAGCAGCAGGCCCTGTTATTTTTAACTACATCAGTAGAGGCTAACTGATTCAGAGCTGAGCTTTTGGCAGTGGGAGTTCTTGTTTTTTAAACAATAATTGAAGCTTTTGTTTTGAGGGGGAAAATACTAGAAGAGGAAAAGCCTTTCAGGGGACTGGGAGGCATGTACTCTTAGATCTCCCTCTGAATTGCTATGTGACCTTAAGCAAGTCACTAGGGTAAAATTTTCCAAAATGCCTAAGTCCCATTTTCAAAAGTTAGTTAGGTGCCCACGTCCCATTAGGCTGCTAAATGTATCAATCACTTTTGAAAATGGGACTTGGGCTCCAGAGTCACTTAGATGCTTTTGAGAATCCCACTGGGTGCATAACTGCATGTTTAGACACCCAAGGTCTTTGAAAATCTGGCCCTTCTTTGCCTTCTTCATGGGAATGAAAGAATGAATGAATGAATGAATGACTCTTTGTAGGGCATCCTAAGATCCTTGTGCGAAAGGGGCAGTAGCACCTTGCAGTATTTTAAAATGTCCAGTTTTGGACCTCTCAATCTTGTACGTTGTCCCTTGTTGTCCTCTTGGCCCTGATGTTACTCGGACTCTAAAATGAAACACAATCTTAAACTTGGAAGTCCCTCTTTTCTTTTGGGATGTCTCTTAGACCAGATCTACACAGTTAGTTTCACCAGCATCATGATGTTAGTCAAGGGTATGAAAAGGTGAGTGCCGCCCAATATAGCTGGGCTGACAGAAGCATCTAGTATAGGTGATGCTATCCTAGCAAAGCTGCCCTTTTGCCAGTATAGTTTATTTTGCTCATGGGGGGTGGCTTTATTATAGTGGTACAAAGGGCAGCTTTGCTGGTATAATATGCCGCTGTTCCTGTAGTGGTAAAGCACTCCTAGTGTAGACATGGCCTTAGTGTGGCTAAGCTGAAGAGTATTCATACAAATGGAGTCCTGGGCTGGAAAGAAGTCTAACTCAGAAGCACCTTTTGCACCTAAGAACCTGAGGAAATTCTAACCAATGTTCTTTGGGCCCCAGGCAGATATAATTTTGTGGGACTACAAGAAGAGAGAGCTGCTTGCTCGGCTGTCACTTCACAAGGGGAAAATTGAAAAACTGGCGTTCTCTCCAAATGAACTTTACTTGGTGTCACTGGGAGGCCAGGATGATGGCAGGTAACAAGATTAAATTTTGAATCTCTCTCCTCCCCCATCAGAGAAGTCACATAAGCAGAGGGCCTGGTTAAAAGGAAATTTCCCATGTCCGAGGACCAAATAAATGAAGGCAAAAGTGCTGCTGGCAGCTTCCTCTCCTGCTATTGTGAGTTTGATTCCCAGCACAGCCCACAATGCAGAGGGGAGTCGAAGCTGGCATACTGTGCACCTTCTCTCATATACAGCATAATTCACACTCATTTAGATGCAGGCCCTGACACATCAACTCTGAATCTTATTACTGCCTGAATTTTAGGGCATCTGTTTGGCTTAACGTATGGACATGAAGAAGGTATAAATTACATCAACGGAGGTTCACCTTTGAATTTGGCCAAGAGAGACTGTCAGGAGCACACTCACCTTCTCGTCCCTCATGACAGAATTATTTGCCAGTCACATTCCCATGCAATGAGAGGGGCTGGCAGCTGTGGGTTTCTCTGCACATGGCTTCTATCCTTGTCAGTCATTGGATGGGACCTATACACCCAGTCATAAATGCAGGGAAGAACATTCATGCCTTTAATGATGAGGTTCTCTGTGGAGCTATGCAAGGGATTGAAAGCATAGGTCTTCTCATGGGAGTTGTATGTCTAAAACTCTACATCTCTCTGCAGATACCCCCTCATTGAGTTCTGCCCTGGGCCATGTTACATCCCATGTAGTTTTTATTTGAAATATGCTGTTTATGCTGTATGGTAAACTGAGCACACAAATAACAGAGGGAGACTTGAATACGCGCGGGGCAATATATAATATTTTTAAACTGTGAGTCAATTGAGAAGAGATGAAAGTGAAGTAATACTATTGTAGCACAGATGAGAAAAAGACATAGGGCCCAATCCTACAAACACTTCTTATTGTGTGTAGTGCTTACTACCAGGAGCAGCCCCTCTGACTTCAGTCAGGACTACTGCCCTTGGTGCTTACTGAGTGTTTGTGTGGTTGGGCCTTGTTTCAGGCAAGTTCTGTGTGGCTCTGACACTGTACCTTATTCCTGACTTGCATCGGCTCTGTTGCTCCACTCCTGACCAGTCGAAAGCCAAAGATGTGAAATGGTATGGTGTCTTTATGGTGGGCATCACAGTTTCAGGGTAACTGCACCTGTGTTTCCCCCTCCGTGGTCCCTTGAGGACACCCTCTGAAAGGTTTCCAGATTTCAGCCATCACCTCTCCTAGGCAGAGACCCATGTTTCACTCCCTTCTGACCAGGGATTTTAAGGCTGCACGTCTTTATGATTTATACTGTCATATCGCCAACAAGCCAGACTGTCTAAAAGACCAGCGCCTGCATTTTCTTGCTCTCCGAGGGCTCTGACTAGTGTATGACCAGCAGTTACAAGTTACAACATAGCTCCTTCTTAGCAGTTACCTTTATTCTTAAGGTGAAAGCATTACAGAGAAAACAGATTAAAACAATGAAAGAAACTGCACACATGCAAAAAAGCTTATCAGCGGTCACCTCAGCTCCAACCTAGAGGCTTCGGCAGGTTTTAGTCCTTCAACACCCACAGCTGGGTTTTCCCCATGATTACGAGTTCATTTGTCTTCAAACCAGAATGCTGGCCTTGAGTCAGTTTAAGCTTGGGCTGTTTATCCAAAAGTCCTTTCTTTGTATATTGGTCTCTGGAGAATCTAGTTTGAACCAGAATATGCGAGCATCCCCAGGAGGTGGTACTTGTCTGGAGGTGTTATAACCTGAGTGATTTGCCTTAATCTTCCCCTGCTGTTTACTGTTTTCATTTCCTGGAGGAGCTGTGGTAACCCTCCCTCTGTGGTGTTCATACAGTGCCTGGCCAACAGTGATCCTTAACCCATTCATACAGTTAATACAATGTGGTCTCCAAAAGATATTGCAGGAAGTTGTCCTGTCTCTCACAATGGGGACAGGAGGAGATCCATCAGATCAGTTTCTAGTGATGACCTAAGACATATTAAAATCTTGGCCAACAGGGGTTAAAAGGCTAGTGCACAAACCCAGTAAGCTGCTTTATGAACAAGGGACGTGAATTGCAGTTCTATATATATATATATGCACAAAAAGTGTGGGTGAAAGTTTTCTCTGCAAAGTAGCCCCAAGCCTGGATTCATCTGGCAACATGTTTGGGAAGATAGCTTCACTCTATTGATTGGTGATATAGTCTTATGATTTAAACAAGTTGAAACTATTTTTTTTAAACCCTTCTTTCCCTGCAGCGTGGTTGTATGGAGCATAGCTAAGAGAGATGCCATCTGCGGCAGCCCTGCTTCAGCCCGTAGTGCTGGAAATGCTACCGTCCTGGCGTTCTCCAACTGCAGAGACGAGGCGTTCATTAGTGCTGGAAAGTAAGGAAGTCTTGTCTAGCCAACAGTAGAGAACTCTTGAGGTGGGGGAACCCACAAAGCTATTTCCTTCTACAAAGACTGTTTACCTAGATGGAAGGAAAGTTAAACAATGTGGAGTGTTAACGTTTTTTCCTATCACTGTCAAGGGGCCTGTGAATATCCATCAGCTTGTCCCTTACAGGCATTTTCGCTTGTTGCACACAAAGAGTGTTTTCAAAGCAGTGCACAGGGAACTGCGTGCATCAGTTCTGTTTGTATACAGCACTCCCCATGCAGCAGTTAAAATATTTGCTTCCTAATGTTTACCTGAGAAGAGCAGTTGATAAATGGCTCTGCACAATGGCACGTTAACTCAGGAGCAGTGACAGCTCAGAGATTGCTGGATTTTTTTCTTTACTGCATGTCACAGCCAGTGAGGGTATCACCCCGTACGGTATAAGAGAGCTCTTTGATGCAAAACCGTCATATTTCCACATTTTAAATATATTATTACTTGTATGTGGGTTGCTTTTTAAAGATGCTGGGGATCTGCAGCTGCCATTGAAATCAATGGGAATTGTAGGTGCTTCTGAAAATGATGGCAATGGCATGCCAAGTGTGCTAGACAGAACATAGGAAAGAGAAGGTCCCTGCTTGAAGCTCTCTAAGCTTAGATTTAGACATAGCTCTGCAAGTGATAACCAACAAAGGCAGATTGAGGAGATGATGGACTTGCTTGTCAATCTGTCCACACATCTTGTTGGTTTTGATGGGTTTTTCAATTAGAAATTAGAGTTGGGTTTTTAAAATGTAGTGAGCACTAAATGCTCAGGGAACAAAGCATTCGAGATGAGGGGGATATAGTACAGGAGTGGAGTGACATGAAGGGACTTGAGGATAGTGGTCGGATGAGGGGTAGGGAAGGGAAGAGGTGAGAAAAAGCTGCAATTCCTTTTCAGTGGCACTGTGCTGTGTTATCATTGTAAATACTTCCAGCTCTGGTTCTGCAGCCCCATCCAGCTCTCCGGTTGTACTCTCCACGAGGAGGTCGAAACAGAGAAGCAAACTGCTCACTGTGACATATCCGTAGGCCTTTGTGCTCTCTGCTTGTTACAGTGTCTTGATGGTAGAACAGTTCTGATTCACATCCTCATTTTTTCTTCAATTATGTAGTGGTCCTGTGATCTGATCATAAGATAGTTCATTGACTCCTAGGCCAGAAGGGTCCACTGTGTTCATCTGGTCTGACCTACTGTATAACGCAGGCCATAGAACTCCTCCCCTCCACCTCCCTCCCCCAGTTCCTAGAGCAATATCTTTTAGAAAGACATCCAGTCTTGATTTAAAAATTGCCAGTGATGGAGAATCCACCACAGCCCTTGGTAAATTGTTCCAATAGTTAATTACCTTCCCTATTAAAAATGTACACTTTATTTCCAGTCTGAATTTGTCTAGCTTCAACTTCCAGCCATTGAATTGTGCTCTGCTAGCTTGAAAGCCCATTGTCAAATATTTGTTCCCCATGTAGATTCTTATAGACTGTAATCCTATCACCCCTTAACCTTCTCTTTGTTAAGCTAAATCAATTGAGTTCTTGGAGTCTATCACTATAAGGCATGTTTTCTAATCCTTTAATCATTCTCATGGCTCTTCTCTGAACCCTTTCCAATTTATCAACAATCTGTTTGATTTGTGGACACTAGAACAGGAGACAGTTTTCCAGCAGCAGTTGCACTAGTGCCAAACACAGAGATAAAATAACTTCTCTGCTTCTACTTAAGAGTCCCCTCTTTATGCATCCCAGTATCACAACAGCCCTTTTGGCCACAGGTTTGCACTGCAAGCTCCTGTTCATCTGATTATCCACCACCCTGCCCAAATCTTTTTCAGAGTCCCTGCTTCCCTGTAGATATGGCTTCCATTCTTTGTTCGTAGGTGTATATGTAACCCACATACCTTCTGGGTGTGGTGTTCTGTCCCATCTAGTGCAGAGGTTCTCAAACTGAGGGTTGGGACCCCTTAGGGGGTCACGAGGTTATTACATGGGGGGTTGCGAGCTGCCAGCCTCCATCCCAAATCCCTGTTCGCCTCCAGCATTTATAGTGGTGTTAAATATATTAAAAAGTGTTTTTAATTTATAAGGAGGGGTTGCACTCAGAGGCTTCCTATGTGAAAGGGGTCACCAGTCCAAAAGTTTGAGAACCACTGATCTAGTGGCACCGAGGCCGCTTTGCGAGATCAAATGAGTCTGCTCTACAGCCTTAGCTAACAGGCTGTTGGCTTTTAGCTCATGCTGTAGAGGCTCATGCACTAAGCTCCAGAGGTTACAGGTTCAATTCCGCCTGTTGATGACTGGGATCTGTCAGCATTACATATACATTTACATGTAACCATATTAAAACACACATTGGTTGTTTGTGCCCAGCTTACCAAGCAATCTAGATTGCTCAATGTAAGTGACCTATCCTCTTCTTTATTTACCGCTGCCCCAATTTTTGGGTATCATCTGCAAACTTTATCACTGGTGAGTTTAAGTTTTCTTCCAGGTCATTGATAAAAATGTTAAGTAACGTAGGGCCAGGAACCAATTCCTGTGGGACCCCACTGCAAACAGACTTGCTCAATGATGATTCCCCATGGAAGGAATGATGCAGGAGTCCTATGAAAAAATAGTATGTTCACATGCAATTAAAGCCCGTATCATAATACATCAGCACAAGAGGACTGATTTAAGGTTCCTGGGCATCTTTCATTCTGGCATTTCCTAACTTTTGAGTGTTGGAGTTTTCAACTAGAATGTTCTTTTAATGTAGTTTTTTATGAGTAATAAATAATATGGTGGCTCCTGTGTTGCTAGTGAAGTTACAGTACTAGAAAATAGTCTTGGATGCCCTGGACATTCCCTTTGCTGCTGTTCTCAGAAATAACCTGAGCCATCAGGGCCCCACAGTGCATGTCTCTCTGAGTAATGGCAGGTGTCTAGGTCATTACATGTTCCCCAGGAGCATAATTCATACTTCTACCAGATAAGTCAACATGAGTGTAAGTGGTGCAGTAGTAGAAGTTACCAAGAACCTACCTTATAAAAAGGACAGGTTCCTTTTTTGCCTCTCTAAATTGTACTTTTTTCCTTTCTATATTAAGAAGATGGGGATCCCAGACAGAACATACTAAATGTCCTTTTTGAACACTGCTGTATTAGAAGGTCTCAGAGACTCCTGCATATATAAATTTGATTAGGATGTGTGTTCTTTTGCTACAGTGGGACTATTCGAGTATGGGAACTAGATCTACCAAATCGAAAAATCCGGCCAACAGAATGCCAAACAGGGCCACTAAAAAGAGTAATCACGTGTATTGTGGTAAGTATTCTTCTGTGGAAACTATATAGCTAAGCAGACTTATGGGTGATCAAGACCATTTGTAATATTGTAGCAGGCTGTGTCCTGTAGCATTTTTCTTTTGGGAATCCCTTTTCTGCTTATGAATGTTAACAAGATTTAGTTAGAAAAATGTCTTAACTTTCAACAGAGCTCTGGAACATTTTATGTGTGTTTGAACACAGACTTTACTCGTATCATCCCAAATAAAATCAGGGCAATATGCTGAAGTAAAGCCACTCATACAGCACAATCATGGGCATGGAATAAATGTCTGCAATGACCTGATCCTGATCTCCTTATTTAAACCTTCCCTCAGATGGCAGAAGATGATAGTTACTTCTATGTTGGGACTTCCAGTGGTGATATCCTGAAACTGAATATGAAAAGCAAACTAATGAGTGACTATGGGCCTGTGAAGGAGAAGTTCAGCCTGGTGAGTGGCATTCCTCTGGGGTTGTTTCTAAGTAACTTTTGCTAACCACAACTTCTCATGTAGCTTTTCTCCTGCCTCCCATTCTCCTCCTCCCTCTGTTAGTAACTGACATGGGGGCATTTTTCCCTCTTTCTAAGAGAACCTCCTTGAAGCCGATTCAGAAACTAATCCCAGTTCTGTGCCATTAGTTCCTTTTGAATGGTGTAGTTGACTCTGAGCCCCAAGACTGAGTTCACTGGCTCAGCTTTGTTCAGTTTCATCTGGCTCAGCACCTGCTCTCTCCCTGTGTATTCCAGAAGCTGGGTTTTATCCATAGCTCTTGTGCCATCATGCAGATTCTCTTATCAGGTTCAGTATATGATGATGGTATTATAAAGATGGAGCAAGGTCAGATGCTCTTGATTTTGCCATTGCAGATTAAAGGAGTTCCATTTCACAAAGAAAGGAGAAATCAGTTTTGGCAGAAATTTCCTCCTTTGTGCTTAGCTCACATGTACTTCATTTAACCAAGGACTACAGTAATATTGGATAGGACCTAAGAAGTAGAGGTAACCAGGTTACATAACAATTGCTGAATAGGTTGGATGTTGGGCAATGTTTGACATCTGAACTCAACCAAATAATTTTCAGTGGGAATGGATCTTCAGCACACTTTCCCTGATACGATGTTAGCAGCAGCACTCTACCTGTCCTGCTAACTGGCAAAACTGGGGGAAAGAGAGGAAAATAACTCTCCCACAAGCATGGTGTCCCCATCCACACACCTCTCCTCAGGCCTAATAGGGAAAAGGAGAGACTATATCCCTTGTCCTCATCAGATAGAACAAGCACATTCTTTTATCCACCCAGTTTCTAGCAACTTCCCAAAAGTGGAGGTAGAAGACCACCTTTCTCTGCCCTCAGAAATCAGCTCTGGATTAGTGTGTGGTGGGAGGAGACTCCAGGGATAATGAGGAGAAACTATTCTAGAGAAGACTGCTGTAGAAAATGTCTATCAGTAAATGGTGAAATGGGAACAGAGGCTGACATAAATCTTCTCCACTCACTTCCGTTGCCAGGATGGGGCAGGACCCTGTTGGGGGCGGGTATGATGTAACAGGGCTAGTAGTGCTGCCTACTAATGAGGTTGCCCAACATTTCCCAGCACAAGACCTTGGTTTCAGTGACTTATAATTTGCCAAACTTTAACCATTTGGGCTGAAATTTTCCATGCTGCATTTCATCTGCCTCACATGAATTTTTTTTGGAAAATTTCAGCCAAAATGGTTCAGCTGTTTCCAAGAACAAAGCTGTGGGAAACTATGTTGTTTTGCCCAGGTTAAGAAATTCTAGTGATCTTTTTTTCAAATGCTCTAGCGCCCCCATGCTATGGAGCAGGTACCTGACATTTGGCAGGTGTGTGACCTTTTATCAGGGATTTGCCTTTTGCTGTTCCCATGAAAATCTGCCCAAATTTGTCCAATTTATAAGCCTTTGAAAAATCACACTTTGCACATGCTCAGTAGAGACTTGCTAGATCTTAACAGCTAAAATCTTGGAAGATTCCATCCTCACTGAGCATGTTTGAGCTTCTCACAGCTCCTAGTGCTGACTGGAGTGCAAATGCACCATTCTTACGGAGCAACTGAGCATGCTCCAGCCCAGGACAACAGGGGCTCCCAGGGACTTTCCATGTAATGGCTGCTCCCTGTTTCTGCAGGCTGGATGGGGCTGCACATTGGACCTGAGAGCAGGAGCCTGGCTCTTCTGTGCTGTCAGTGTACTTGGGGCAGTCTAGGGGTTTCTAGCTCCCCTCTCCTGCACTGGGGAAGTAGGGGCGGGGCCTTTGAATAATCATGATCTGCTCCCACAGGCCTCTCATCTTAGGTGAAGGCCTCTGGTGTTGTGCTATTTGCTGGGTGGGGGTAGGGAAGCCAAGATCCACCCACTCCACCAAGCTCCAGTCCAGGGCCCAGCAGTGGGTGACTATAATCAATCTCTTGGGGTATCAGACCACAGCACTTCCTGGACCACTTCCTACCCCAGCCCCCACTGATTGTCCCAGGGTGAAGCCCTTCTCTTGAGTCTCTGACCTGCACACCCGGTCACTGTGCTCTTTGGTGGTTCTCTTCTGGGCTGTGCCTCTGGGGCAATACTTGAACTCTCAGAGCTCAGGGCAACCATCTGCTCCCCTCCACTGCCAGCCTCCTTCTGAGCTGGTCTTCTCTGTTTTTAAAGCCTTGCCTGCAGCTTGTGCAGACCCTGTAGGTGCGGCTGCCTGGGCCCAGAGTTGCTCTTTAAGCCCTTGCTCTCCAGTGTGAGGTTTGTAAATCCCATCATAGGCAGAAACATTCTTTTTGTTCTGTGTGTGTACAGCACCTAGCACCATGGGTCCGGGTCCATGACTAGGGCTCCTAGGAACTCTGATAATACAGAGAATAAGAGATGACCCCGCTGCTGGCACCCAGGCAGTGTGGAAGAAGCCGACTGATTTGAATTCAGAGGGGACAAAAGCCAGAGGAAGAGAAAGGAATAGACTAGGATAAGGAGTCTGGTGAGACAGGATCTAGAGGGCAGGGAAGAGAAACTGACTAGGAGTCGAAGGAGGAGAAACTGTGACTGGCTGGGCAAAGAGGATGGGACTAGGTCAGAGGTAGGCAAACTACAGCCCGTGGGCTACATCCAGCCCACAGGACTGTCCTGCCCCGCCCTTGAGCTCCAGGTCAGGGAGGCTGCCCCCAGGCCCTCCCCTGCTGTCCCCCCTCCTCTGCAGCCTCAGCTCGCCGTGCTGCCAGCGCTCTGGGCAGTGGGACTGCGAGCTCCTGCCAGGCAGCATAGCGGCATGGCTGACTCCAGCCGGGTGGCGTGGCTGCCAGTCTTGCTGCTCTGAGTGGCATGGTAAGGGGACGGGGAGTGCGGGGGTTGGATAAGGGGCAGAGGTCCCGGGGGGCAGTCAGGGGACAGGGATCAGGGGGCAGCTGGATGGGATGGAGGTGCAGGGGGCGGTCAAGGGATGGGGAACGGGGGGATTGGATAGGCATGGGAGTCCTGGGGGCCAGTCAGGGAGTGGGGATGTAGATAGGGGTCAGGGCAGTCAGGGAGCAGGGGGGGTTGGATGGGCGTGGGGTCCCGGGAGGCAGCGGTCAGGGCACAAGGAGCAGGGGTGTTGGATGGGTCAAGGGTTCTGAGGGGGGCAGTCAGGGGGTGGGAATTGGGAGCGGGCAGGGGCCAGGCTGTTTGGAGAGGCACAGCCTTCCTTACCTGGCCCTCCATATGGTTTCAGAACCCTGATGTGGCCCTTAGGCCAAAAAGTTTGCCCACCCGTGGACTAGAAGCTGGAGAGAGACTGGGGCTTGGAGCCAGTGACAGAAATAATATATGGAGATATACCTAGCGCATAGAACTGGAAATGACCCCGAAAGGTCATCAAGTCCAGCCCCCTGCCTTCACTAGCAGGACCAAGTACTGATTTTGCCCCAGATCCCTAAGTGACCCCCTCAAGGATTCAACTCACAACTCTGGGTTTAGCAGGCCAATGCTCAAACCATTGAGGGGCAGGAGAGGGAGCCAATTGGCCGGGATGGAGAAACACTGAGATTGAATGAGGGGCTGGGAAGTGGGAAAGGGACTGGTGGATCAGGGAGACTTGGGCCAGAAGCCAGTGGGTGTGGAACAGAGGGTCAGGGCAGGAGAGACAGATCTAGCAAGTAGTTGCAGTGCAAGGCAAGAATCGGGGCTAGTTGAACAAAGAGACTGGGACAAGCGTCTGGGGTGGGAGATGGAGACTGAGATTGGATGAGGAACCTGGAGAGGGAACTGGGACTTTCTGGGCAAGCAGAAGGGGGACAAGGAGTTGGGGTGTGAGGAGGGAGCTGGGCGTGGGAGAGTAGATTGGGGCTTTAACATTGAGCACCAAAGGAAAGACTAGAGCTGGCTGGGCAAGGAGACAGGTGGGGAAAAAGCAAAATGGGGAGAAGGATAGGTTAGAAGGGATGGGGCAGAAGATGCCAGGCTTTGGGGAAACGGGCAGAAGAGTGTGTGCCCACTAGAGAACACACTTTTTTTCAAAGCTTGGAATGGAACCCAAGATTCCTGAGTCTCACTACTCCTCTTCTGTCAGCAAATATCTGTGAAACCCCTGGCAAAGTGCATGTTTCATCCCACTCTAGTGCTGGTCCATATAGAGGATGAAAACCTACTACTGCTATCAGTTACTGCTAAAGCAATCACTCACTTCAACTGCAGCTGTAAGTGTTCAGCACTTCTGCAAATCAGACCCCAGGGTTTCAAGTCAGGACCCAGAAAATGATGAACACACAATCAGTGACTACCACTGGTTTCAAAGACTTACCCAGCATCACATGGGGACTCCATGGCAGACGCAGGAACAGAATTCAGTTCCCAGGGCAGCATTCAAATGCCTTAAACATGAAACCATTCCTTATCTTCCTGCAGCTTCCTACCTTATTCATTACATGACTTTCAAGTTCTGCAACAAATGAGGCAGGGGTCGTTCAGACAACAGCCTGGTTTACTACACACCCTGATTCATCCCCAGAACAGGTCAATCCTGTGCAAAAAATAGTCGGGATGGGGATTTATGCTAAACATGAACACTCTGGCTAGTACAGTTGTTCTTGGATTCTCGTTACTCATATCTATAAAAGACTTCTTACTGCTTCTCAGCGTATGCCCAATGGAGAGTGTAACATCGAAGGAATTCAAGCTTTTCCTTAAATCTCTCTTGCAGAAGTGTGAATGTATTTCTCTGTTGTGTCAGCAAGCAGCAAGAGAAGGTATGCAGATGAAAGTATTATCTGCACTACTGCTCTGGGTACTGAGGCAGTGCTGTCCCTGAGGGAAGCAAACCTTGTGGTTAGAGAGAAAATGAGTGAGCAGCAAGGACTGGAACAAAAATCCAACAGCAAAACTGGCAAAGGAAGCCATTAGGGAAAAATTTTCCAAACTCTGCCTGAGCTACTTCTGCAGAACAGGTGTGTACAGCTGCTACGTGCACAAACTCTGCATTTGCTTGTGCAGAATTGGAAGTTACATGCACAGAACCTGCATATTTTGTGACTGCAGTTTGGATGCCAAGAGGTAACAGTTGAATTCTTTATGTGCAGTTTAGGTTTATTAGGTCTCCGTTTTGGTACCTGAAAGACAAAGTTGTTTAGTATTGTGTCTAGTAGGATGATAAAAGTAATTATGGACAGGTGGCTAGGCAAGGCATTGTCTTGTGGTGATTCAAGTTCTGATCTTGAATTCTCTGGAACAATACACTTAGTCCATTTAGTTCCAGTAGCAATGGCCTGTATTTTTGGAGTTGCAGAGGCAGAGTTCTAGGACTGACTCTGAAAGCATGTGGTCTGCTATGAAAAGGCAACTGCTTCTCCATAGTAAAGATTGCAGTTAGAGTTCCCCAGTAAAGCTGATCTTTACACCACCTTATAACAGCCTCCTTCTCAAAAAATAAAGTGAGAGAAGTCCTCATGCTTTGGGTTTTGTAGGGTTAAGTCTCACTGACAGCTAGATTCTCTCTTGAATAAATTAAATACTCTTTGCAATTATGATACATAAATGCCTTCTTTTCTAAGTATGAGCTAAGTTACAAATATTGCTTTATATCCCTCTATCTTTATATCTATTTTATACCCCTCTATCCCTCTATTTTTATATCCCTCTATCCGCCCAGTATGGACCATAGGTAGATTTTACACTGGCTCATGTAAAATTTCAAGGTCAGGAACAGTAAAATGTTTAAGAAATTATGATTTTAATTTTAGACTTGTTTCTCTGGCTTTGAAACTGTCAGAGAAAAGAGCTCCAATGGAGAGAGAATATAAACTATAGTCTGTCTTTTATCATTTTCCTGTGTGAGTTCATTCAAGAGTGTAGTGATTGTCTGGTTTCACCCATGTAGTTGGTGGTGCATTTAATGCACTGGAAGAGGTACACCATATGTTGTAATAGGCATTTGTAGGATCCATAGATCTTGAAAAGTGTATTGTAGGGGGGTATTGGTCATTCTGGCAGTGGAGATATGTCTGCAGATTTTGCTTTTGTTGTTCTGGCAGGGTCTGGTGCTGCTTTGATTTGAGTTGATGTGTTCTGGTCTGTGGGAAGCTTGCTTCTGATGATGAGCTTGAAGAGGCTGGGGGATTGTTTGAAGGCCAGAAGTGGGGTTAAAGAAAGATTTCAGGGTGGGGTCCTTGAGCATAGGTTGTCATTATTTGATGATACCCCATGTGGGTTCCAGTGTGGGGTGATAGGTGACAATTAGGTATTTGCAGTCAGGTGGGTGTTATTTCTGTATTAAAGCAGGTTCTCTTGGGGTATTTGAGTGGCCCATTCCATGATGTGATCTACTTCTCTGGTGGAGTATCCTTGTTTGGTGAAGGCGATTAATGGGCTACTCTTCCTTGAATGGTCCCTTATAATGCGTGCTAACTACTTATGCCAAACAATCTGTTCCCCCTGGTGTTTTTCTGTGACACTGGGAGTACCTTTCCCAGACGTGAAGAATTGCTCTATATGTCTGGAAAACTTGTCCCTCTAACCAACAGAAGTTGTTCCAATAAAAGATATTACCTCACTCACCTCGTCTCTCTCATATCTTGGGACCAACACGACTACAACTGCACTACTTATTAAGTAGGGAGTGTAAGGATAATCAGGTCCTTCATTGTTCACCTCTTGGTATTGAAGTGCTTGGGTTTTATATGCCATGATAGTAAAGTGCATTGCTTTCACCTGGCAACTCGTTTTTGAAACCAAGCTTTTCCTTATGGCATTTTTTTTTAAAAGAGTTTTCTGTAAAGACAGTAAATACTGGACCTGTCAACAGTACATTGATTTCTATTCATATTTGCTTGAGTAATTTCAAGCTGGTTGCTCAGGTGTAAAGTGGGATGGGTGACTTGCAAATACCTTTCTTGAAATTCCTGGAGTGTTTACATTGTAAAAAATCTTTAAACAACTTGAAGGTGAAGAGCAGGAGTTCACGGTGCAGCAGAGAAGCCTGGAAGAGATGAGAATGGGACAAGGGAGAAAGTATCCTTATGGGGAAATAGGCATGCTTGAGTTGGTTTGAGATTTGTCTCTGTAATTACTATACTTCAAGACAGTGTTTCTTAGGAGACTGTGTTTCATCCGCAAAAGGCAGGATATAAAACACTATTAATTGCATTATTTAATGTGAATTGCTTGGTGTTGTGAATTACAAGTGTAAATTATAAAATTGTCGGTTTACTTGGGATAGTTCAAAGAACGGTCCTGGCACAAAAGAAGTCCATTTACAAAAGCAGTGTTGAAATCAGACTGATGATGACACATCTAACCATATATGTTCTGACCAGTTGAAGGCCCTTGATTTTCACAGTTTGTGATACCGGTTTCAATCCCAAATCAGGGAAATTAAACAGGATACCTAGAAAAATGAAAGCAGTATTGGGAGTGTCATAAAAACACACATTTATTAGCAGGTAGTTGAGAGCTGTAATTATGTAAATTCTATCATTGTTTATTTGATTTGTAATTCCACCACTTGCCATAACCCTAAACCCATTGGGTGTTTGAAATGGGAGGACTTTTATAGAAAGACACTGCAAAGTCAAAGCAAAGTTGATGGGTATCTGATAGTAGGACTCATAAAGAGCTGCTGACACCTCATAGAAAACCAGAAAAAACATTCTGTTTAGAACAGTTCTATTTCTAGATCATATTTTCTGTCTTTGTTTTCTTTGTTCTCATCATTTTCCTGAGGCTAGTTAAATGAAAACAGGCTTCCTTCCTACTGTTTTTCTGTACTTGATGGTAAAAACATCCTTTGTGTATGACATAATTTCCCACAATTACTAATGATGTCAGAGAATCATGATGTCGAGAGAGGGATAAG
The DNA here is from genome assembly GCF_003597395.2 of Chelonoidis abingdonii. NCBI lineage: Eukaryota > Metazoa > Chordata > Testudines > Testudinidae > Chelonoidis > Chelonoidis abingdonii. The sequence goes on from NC_133781.1 coordinate 10,393,639, forward strand.
TTAGTGGAGCAGATGGAAATAAAAAGAGAGAACATGCAAAGAGGATAAAAATAGAAAAATGTAAATAGAAGCAAAGACCCTTTTTCATGCAGATATGCTTGATAGGTTTATTTTCTGAACAGATGAGTAATACAGCTAATCTGACATGCGCAGTAACCTCTACAGAGAATATTTTTAAAAAATATTCCATGAAACGTAAGTAAGACTTCAAAATTAATACAGTTGATTCCACTCAGTTGGACAACTGGACCAAAGCAGTCTTCCCAAACTCAACCTGCTTTCTCTATGAATTGTACTATCATTCAGTCTATACTGACTGGATGCTCTTAAAGATCCCCTCCTGGACCTGAACAGTTCAAATACCCTTTCTATTTTCCTCTCTGGCTTGGCCTCCAATCATAGAACCTTAATTGTTTCAGCTCAAAGGACCTGTAAACTTGCTGTCTGTGGCCATACTGCCCTGAATGTGTCTGATCCTGGAAGCTAACCAGGGCTGGGCCTGATTAATATGTATAGAGGAGCTGGTTTGGGAATACCAGTATTGTAGGCTCAGACACAATACATTATACAATATTGCCAAGCTCATGTGTTCAAAAACCATGAAATTGACTTAAAAATTAGACAGTTTCCAAAAATATTGAGTTCTTTTTATTTGCCTTCTGGGTTTTGACCTTTGAGAGTTCACATTTTCATGCTTTTTTCCACAACCATGAATGTTAGAAATGTACAATTTTTTAAAATGAAAGTTGAGGGTCTCATAATCCCATGACTCTGAGAGCTGGGGCTTTGAGGAAAAACACCAATATTGTAAATATCAGAAGGGCTGGCAGATACATGCTCTGTGCTAAGTGATTCAGTGAAACTCTGCAGAGAAATCAGAGGGAGATGGGCGGATATTGGCATTTAACTGGTTTCTGTGGTAAGCATCCAGAAACATGGTTGCACAAAACATGGCCACAGTAATACCACTTATAGGAGCTCTGAGTTGAAGTGCTCCTAACTGACACATGTGCTACATCCCTGTACGCAACAGTCAGAGACATGTGTAAGGAAAAGCAGTGAGTGAGAGGTAAAGAAGACTCTGGGAACTAAACTGAACCCCATAAGTGAGAGAATGCCAGGAATTGTAACAGCTGAAGATACTGCAGTATGGGCACTGTCCTGTTGGAGCTGACGTGCTGGGAGGACACAGTTTGCTTAGCAGTAGAATTTAGTTCACAGTCCAGATTTTTGACAGCAAGAGAATGACCTCATTTAATAATGAGCCAGATCCTGACATCTTCACTCAGTTTCTTATTCCCTCTTTAGTGAGCTGAAAACTCTCACTAAAGTCGGTGAGGGATTTATTTGTCTGAGGATGGACATCAGGATTTGGACCAGTACTAGTATTTTGCCTCTCTACAGCACCTTATTTCAGAGGATCTTGGAGATCTTTAGACGTTAATAAACTCAGCATCATAGCCCAGATTACTTGCATTTGACAAGCAGGAAAACTGAGGCACAGAGAGCCGGTCTGCCTTTTCTATGGACATACAGGAAAATCTGTGCCAGAGCTGGATTACAGAACTGATTTCTTGACTCCCAGTCTGGTGCTTTGACCAGCAGACAATGCTTCCTTTCTCTGTCAGAGCAGTAGGTTCTTCTGTTGTCCTACCCCATGTTAGCAGGTGTTGGACCCATCTATTGAAATGCTGACTGCTTCCAGAGGGTTCTCACTGATAGGAAGAGCTTAATCCCACCCTCAATACAGGGAGATGGGAGTGGTTCTCTGGAGCAGTGAGAAGTAGGGTATGGGACAGAGAGGTTGTGCAGAAAACCCAAAGCACAGCTTTGGGGGAGAAGCTTAGGCTGAGTTTCACTGAGGGTACGTCTGCACTGCAAAGTTGTTGACAAAACTTTCGTCTTTCATGGGCTTAAAAAAGCCCCCCATGAAAGACAAAAGTTTTGCCAACGCAAGTGGCATGTGAACGCAGCTTTGTCAGCCAACAAAGCTAATGCTGCTCTCGGGGCTGGAAGTATTTTGTTGGCAAAAGTGCCGACAAAGAGCGTTTACACACACTGACTTTTAGCGACAAGGCTGTGTCGACACAGCCTTGTTCCTAAAAGCTGCATGGTGTAGACAAGCCCTGTGTTTCTTCAACGCCAATAAAAGAGTCACACATGGAAGGATGCATGTATTCTGTGCTAGAATGGTTATCCATGGATGTGCGTGCTCAGTCCTAGTCCCTTTGTATAGAATTAATGCTGTCATTACTTTCTTGCTCTTCTTTCAAGTTTTATGCTAGCTGTTCATATACCTGTAGCTGATAAACTTTGTCTCCCTTTTCATTTTGGACGGGCTGCTTTTTAGCAGCGGAGCGGAGCAGTACGAATAAAGCAGCGCGTGAACAACGTCACCACCACAGGGAGCATGACAAAGACTCTGTCTGAGCTCTTCTGCATGGTAGCACCAGTAAAGAGACTCTGCTTCACTACAATAGCGTGTTAATCCTGTTTTCTCACAGGGGGTCACAGCTTTGGTTTTGCTGAAGACAGGAGATTTAGTAGTCGGCACCGGAGGAGGGATTGTAGCTCTCTGTAAAGGATCAAACTACAAACCAATCAAGTGAGTTTGTAGATCAAAGCAGCAGGAGGGTGAGTGGTGTTTCCACAGAGTGGCAACATAACCAGGGCAGTAGTGTTCACTTTCAGTGACACATGCAAACTTCCAGTGCTAATGGGTTTTTTTAGTTAATGAATAAGAGAGAAATCTCAATATATCAGTTTTCCAAACACAAGCAGACACTGTCAAAATGGACAGCATTTATCTTGCAGAATGAAATAGTGACAAATTGAAACATGGTGCATGTTTTTATTGATTCATTTACAAAAGTTTGTGCCAATGATTGTTGTTAATTTTAAATGACCACATTTAGTTCTAAAGGCTTGGTGTCAGATCCTAAACTGATCCAAAATTGACATAGCTCCATTAAATCAACGAATTATAGTCAATTTCACCAGCTGGGGGTCTGCACCCTTGAAATCTTTAAAAAAGTGGTTGTAAGCAGATGTTGGATACTAACTATGTAGAGAAGGGTATCAAAACTGTGTGCCTGAGTACTTGCAGAGCATTCCAGTGTGCATGGAAAACAGAGCTACGGGCAGTTTCCCACAAGCAATCTAGATGTGCACTTTTGATAACGTGGTCGTATGTGATTTAAACTATTCTTCAAACATTGAATTCAAAATTGCCTGGAATACTCTTGGGGTTATGCTAATTAAGTGCACTTTTAATAAGGAAGTAAACAAAGGCGTGTTTACACATGACCCCCTGTCTAACAGAGTGTGTGTGTGTATGTGTTTTCTCAGTCCCTGCCAGATTTGGGATTGTCCACATGTGGTAGCTATGGTGAAATAAACTAGTGGGTGAATGTAAACTGGAATAGGTATTCCGCACTAACTCCCCATGTGGATGTTCTTATTCTACCCTGAGTGCTTCTGTGTGCGTTAGCTTAATCCACTTCCAAAGTGTATGTTAAGTGCAGAATAAGGTGGTCCACACAGACAGCTAATGCAGAATATTCTGCCGTAGCTATTACAGTTATTCCCCCATGTAGACAATCCCTAAGACACCAAGGATCGCATGAAGTGCAAACAAACATGGCAGAGAATGGCATGTTGGACTTGACAATGTTTCTGCCGCTTGATATCATGACCTAATGTGGCACATGGGTGGGAGAAAGATAAAGCAGCAGAGGCCAAACAAAAAACAAGGGTGGGGAGGAGAGGGAAGAAGAAAAATCAAGGTCCACGTCAGTGCAAATTTCTGCTTTGTCTTAACAGGAAAATTCAAGTCCAAGGTGGCGTCACTTCCCTCACCCTCAGAGGTCAAGGTCACCAGTTCTTTGTAGGAACAGAAGAGTCCCAGATTTATTGCCTTAACTACAACGATTTTAAAGAGGAGCTCATTGCCACCTGTCATAACGAAGCCATCCATGACATCATTTTTCCATCGTTAGTATGACTGGAAGGGAGCATTTTTGTTCTTGAAAAAGATGGGGTGGGGGAGTAAGCTGTAGATTTGACAAAGATATCTGTACAGCACCTTCTGCGCAGAAGGTTTCCAAAGTCACACTGATTTACATATAAGAATCCCTTCCTCCACCACTGAAATGCAGCCCCATCTGGTGTGGTAGTCAGCAGCAGTTCAGCTTGGGGAAGTGAAAAATAAGTTCTCCAACTGAATCTACATGGAGAATTTTAAGTAGGCAGACTATAATTATGCAAATTGGAATTTGTGTAACACTGGTATTAACACCCCTACTCTTGGGAAAAGTGCTATGAAATCTCTGGGCCATTCAGGCCCTGACTAATGTGAATCTTGAAATTTCACGTGCCTTTCAATGTTTTTTTCCATTTACTGAGTTGAATAGGGTCTATATTTGCAGACATGGCTTCATTCCTGCTCTCTGATCCAGTGCCTAGAACAGGTTTCAGAGGGGTAGCCATGTTAGTTTGTATCAGTAAAAACAACAAGGAGTCCTTGTGGCACCTTAGAGACTAACACATTTATTTGAGCATAAGCTTTCGTGGGCTATAACCCACTTCATGCCTAGAACGTCATCTAATATTGACTAGCACTGCTGTCAAAACAGACTTTGGGTGTATCAACATCACTTGTAATTGTGTGTTTAACAATATGGCATGTTAAATTAAATTCAGGACTCCTGATGCATGGTGCTAACTTCACAGATGTGCCTTCTGTTCACATTCATCTCATGAACAGACAGGAAAATTCCTTTTTGCTGTGAATATTAGAATCATGACATTTCGTAAAAGTGATGGCTCAGTTACTCGCTCTGCAAATGGAGGGTGGCATTTGATCCGGAGGGAGGTTTTGAGTTTTGGCATGCTGCTGTTGTGACATGAGGTGCCAAGTCCTACTGAGTTACAGCAAAATGTATAGCGTATAAAACAGAAATGCAAGAGGCCCTCCAACCCCTCACTTTATACCAGTGTACAGACCTGTACATCCAGGGCCATCCCTAGCCATTTTGGTGCCCTTTGCAGCTCCCTAGGCCTCCGTGTGTGGAGCGGAGGGCCTGCCCCCAGGCCTCTGTGGAGGGGGAGGGGCAGGAACAGGCTTGAGGGACAGGGGGGAACTGCCCCCCAGCACTCACCAGCTGAGCGGGTTGGGGCTGGGTTGCTCCACTTCCTGCCACCTGGTGATCGCAGGGCGGGCCCGAGCCCGTGTTCATGGGGCGGCGGGAAGAGCAGTGACTCTGCTCTGGCCGCTCCACTCTGCTCCCCTAGTTCCCAGCCTTGGGATTTAGGGGGCAGTGGGGAACCGCCCCCTAGCACCCACCTGCAGCGTGGCTGTGAGCCGGGGAGCAGAGCGAGCTGGGACTGGGTCACTCTTACCGCCAGTGAGTGCAGGCCCGACCCCTGCTGCAGTCCTCAGGGGAGTGGGGTGGGGCTGTGGCCAGGTCACTCCACTTACCATCCTCAGGGGAAGGGCAGGGCTGGGGTGGAGCAGGAGCGGGAAGAGGTGAGGCTGAGGCAGAGCAGGGATGGGAAGAGGCGGGGGCCATGGGGAAAAGGCAGAGCAGGGGTTGGAGCAGCACGCAGCTGCGTAGTGCACCAGGAAATGTGCCCCTTTGTTTTGGTGATCTGGATATCCCTCTCTACCCAAACAAGGGTGATTGCCACCAGCACGGGCCTGTGAACTTTTGTGACTTGCCCTCACTGAGGTGGAGAGCAGTTCTGTTCCCCACCCCAACAGCATCTATAAACATTAGGATCCAGCAGACTCTCAAATATAACTTCTCCCTCTTTTGGAATATAATGAGGCTTCTGACTGCTCATGAGGTAGAAGGGAAAATATGTAAATTCTTAAACACAACTGAAGGAAAGATTTGACACTAAGTTGTAGAAATTTGAGGAGGCAAAAGTTGTTTTTTTGAGTTTATTTGTTTTTTTTATTATTTAAGATTATACATGTGCAAATGTACAGTACAATTTAAAGTTTTTTATAAAAAATTTTTATTACGAGCTTAGAAGCATAGCAAGCTACAAAATATTTTTAGCTGCAAACACAGTAGTTAGTGTGAGAAACTGCAGAAAAGGCAAGCTATAAAACACTGCTAGGTGCAGACGAGGCCGACTGTTGTAAAAGTAAGCGGGGGGGGGGGGGCGGAGAGATGGAGGAAGGCCATAGTTCCTGCGATAAGCAAAGCGGGTGTGCCCAGCTTGCAAGCAAGAACACAATGCCCCAATTAAAGGGGCACCCAGGCCTGTAAGCCCAAAGTCATTCCTACACACAACTAAAATCTTTATACATTATTTTCACTTTCCAGATAAATTGAGCAGGTTTTATTCTGTGAAGCTAAAAATGTGAAGGCTCGTGCCTCATTGTGAGATACATTTCAGCAGACTTTTGCAGCCTGGTCTAATTCTCCCAACAGTGTTCCTGGTCCATTAAGGGGGGTAAGAAATGCATCATGACAACAAAGAGCCTGTCACTGACACCTGATGTTAGTCCTGGGGAATCAACAAACCTTTCTTTTATCCAGCTCTCTTAATTTGGAAGCACTCATATTCTAACATTTCTTATAGTATCTAGGTAGCCAAACTTATTGTAAAGCTTAAGGTTTCAAATTTACACATACGCAACCCAGGAAATGAACCTGTCAGTTCTTGTATCAATATTCTCTTCATGCTGCCTGTTGAGGTATACATTTAACACCCTAACTAATGAAACTGTATTGTATGCAAAATGTAGGTTGCTGTTGACAGAGAAATGTAACTTTTTCATTTCCAGACATTGAGTGTTCAAATGCACAATCTAACAGTTGTGTTGCGGTAATACAAGGCAGATCTTCAGCTAGTGTTATTGGTCAAAGCTTCATTGACTTCAGTGTCAATTTACATCTGCCAATGGTACCATGTATTTAATTTTCCATTTCCTCTTTGTTTGTTTAGGTTTTTGGGGAGAGAGAAAAAGGAAAACTTCTAGTTGCAGCATTTAAGAGCTGTAAAAGTTTGTTTTATGCAAGCTATGGATCTAAAATGCGACCATTTTGTAGATACTCAACATATGTAGCTATGATACTACATGATTGTGTTGTGCAAGGAATACTTAACAAAAAACTATGCCAGTGCAAACTCCACTGTTTTTTCTATTTGTAGGGCTGGCTATGCACAACATCTGAAGTTTCATCCATCTTTTTTTTAGTATATGGGGGCCAAAGAAAGTTACATTCTATTTTAAAGCAAAAAGCCTGAAATACAACTGTGGGGCTTAATTTAAATTTCCCATAAAATCATTTTTGAGGTGAGAGCAGGCTTATAAAGTTTCACCCCAAAAGGTGAAATTGTCAGAAAGTTAAGAGTAAAAAATGAAAATGGTCCTTCCACTTTAACTATGGTGTCCCCTACTGGGAAGGCTATGGTTGAACGTTAGTAACGTCAAATAGTGAAGCAATGGAGGGGGAGTTGAGATTTAATGAGGAAACTGTTCCCCAACACTGGCCTTCAGTAGCCTGCTTCTCTGCCTTCCCCAGGGGAACCTCTGATTTGTTTGCCACCTGCTCCAAGAATGACATCAGAGTGTGGCACACCCCAGAAAACAAGGAGCTCTTACGAATCACAATCCCCAATATGACCTGCCATGCTATAGACTTCATGGGGGACGGCAAGAGTATTATTTCAGGTAATGATTGGCAAGCTCCGTGTTTAGAGTCAGCCTCAAATTGCTGCCCACTTTTAAGGAAGTAGGCTCTAAAAGAATGGGGGAGGACTAAGGCCTGGAATTATTTCAGCTAATTGCAGTGACCAAAAGGTTTCTGTTTATGGTCAGCCCGGTAAACCCTGCTCCACAGTTGCCAGTCCCCAGGCACCACGGAAATGGTGTGTGAGGAGGGCAGGATTTGGGGGGCATACATAGAGGGTGTAAATGCTGGCACATTAAGGCATCCAGGTTCACGTTCCCATCACACTGTCATGGGTTGGGACTGAGGTGGGGCAGGGGTGTGGTGAATCTTTACATATATCCCCTACCCATTGCCTTCTGCTGCATGGTAGCAGTGGAGCTACAGCCGTCCCCCTGTTGAGAGTGCCCATGCTCACCTCCATCATCACTAAAACATTCTTCCCTAAAGGGAATGAAACCTTCCCCTGCTGGCTGGGACTATGGCTCTGTGTTCATAGACTCGGCATAGACTCATAGACATGCTGATAGCTAATAGGGACATCAATGTGAAGGAGTTTTTATTGTTTTTTTTAAAAAACGGGGGAGATCGGGGAGGGGCATAAGAAGGAAAATAATAATATAAAGGAAGTGACCTTCTGGGTGATCTGTTTCCATATTGCATCAGCTTGGAATGATGGGAAAATCCGTGCCTTCACACCAGAGACTGGCCGACTCATGTATGTGATTGACCATGCCCATAGCATGGGCGTGACAGCCATCGCTGCAACAAGTGATTGTAAAAGGATCATCAGTGGAGGAGGTGAAGGGCAGGTAATATGCCCTAAAATCTCTCAGGGCTGACTTGTGAAGTTGCCATTCTAACTAGTAACCACCTAGGCTGAATCTGAGCATCATCTTTGCTTGGCTCACTTAAGCACAAAACTCAGTTCCAAAATGTTAGTGTCTGCTGGAAATAAATCTTCCCACTTGCTCATAGTGTGACCTGGAGCCATACCCTCTGATTACTCCTGGCATGCCGGCCGTAGCAAATCCTTCCAATGCTGAACATGCCTCTTAATTCCATTTGTCAGTCTGTCTGTCACCTATATTTGGTTCATCTGCACCAGTCATTGTGTGCAAGCCTGTCTTGAACACAGATTTTCCTTCTAACCCAGTTTTGCTAGTCCCAGTCCTCATCTGCTTAACATGTTTAGATTGTCCTGCGCAGTGCAGGTTGGTTTCGTCCTCCTTTTCTTTCTCCCAACTCCAAAGCCTAGGGCAAAAAGTCCCATTTATGTGACTCCTCAAGCTGTAGGTAACATTCTAAATTCCTGGGACTCTAATTGGATGCATTGTTTTTGTAGCCGTGTTGATCCCAGGATATTAGGGAGACAAGGTTGGGGAGGTAGTATCTTGGGACTCTTACTGCCTGTCTAAGTTGCAGAGTCAAACAGCTGAGGTCGCTGTGTTTTGTGGTACAACAGTTCTCCCACTGAAATGCAGTCAAAAGAATAGGTATAGTCTGACTTGTAATAGAAGAGATTATTTTTAGTGGTATGTTTTCACAATAGGAATATTGCCTGGTGTTCTGAAAGCAGCGGAAGTCAAGGTTATAATTATAACCTATTATTAGCTCTGCAACCTAGGCTGGCAACAATAGTGACCAAAGCTGTGTTAGAAGGAAAATCTGTACTCAAGACAGGACCTGATCCTGCATCCTTTTATCTGTACATTTGAGGCTAAATTCATCTCTGTTGTGGCTCCATGAGTGGTGAACTTGACTTTAAATCTACACTTTGATTCTATTAAGGCCAGATCCTTGTGAGAATGAAGTTGACCAGAGTTTAGCCATAGACCTCAATGGGAGCAGGATTTGGTCCTGAGTTCAGAGATCTGTATTTCTGCCCTCATCCATCCCCAGAGAACTGGAAGCAGTGTAAGAAATGCAGCATCTCACTCAGCAACATGTTCTGGAGATGCCATTAAATGCTGCAGGAGAAACCCTGAGCTCAGGAATCCCTTTTGGTTCCACTTTAGCTCAGTAAGGAGCATGCATTACAAAGGTGTTTGTGGCTGGTTTGCAGGTGAGGGTGTGGGAAATTGGTCAGAACACTCGCAAATTGGAGGAAGTTCTGAAGGAGCACATATCCGCTGTGTCTTGCATCAAGATTAAGAAGAACAACCGGGAGTGTGTCACAGCCAGCATCGATGGAACGTGCATCATCTGGGATATTGTGTAAGGAGATCATTCCTCCTCGGCAATACAGCACTTCTCAGCTATGCCATGACTCTGACTTTGCAAGTTTTGTGGCATGGGGTGTGCTTGTAAAGCTCTTGGCAGAGCCCCCCCACGCACAGGGTGCCCTGGGCAGCCAAAGTTCCCCTGAGCATGGTGTCCAGAAATGAAAGATTTTGCTACTATGATACAAGTCTCTGTTTTATAAGGCCTTTTGTGAGGCAGCCAAGGAGGCGCAGCTTGGGAGAACATACAGCATAGATAGTCTGTGGGAGGGTGTCCCCTGATCAAATGAGTTCCACATTATCTGTACCTCATGAAACCCTATCCCCAGACCAGTATGTGATTGAGTGTTACCTGGGGAGATGCCTCACACCCACAGTAGGTAAAGCTGTCTTAGGAAGAGAGAGATGAGTTTTGATAAACTCTGACTCAGGCTGCTTTGGGGGTATTTTTCAGACGTTTTATGAGGAATCAGATGATCCTGGCCAACACCTTGTTCCAGTGTGTGTGTTACCATCCAGAGGAGTACCAGATTATCACCAGTGGAACAGACAGAAAGGTAAGCACAACTTCAGGAAGTCAGCTTGAAGTAGCTCAGACCTTCAAGGGGCAGGACAGCAAGTCTTGTCACTGTCAGGGATTTCAGCTTCCAATCCAATCATGCCAGGCCCTTATCAAGCCCATGTGGGCTTTCCCATGATAGAAAGGCGATAGATATATGGGAGAGAATTGGGCACTTCAGTAATTTACGATTTAGGTTCATCACTGTCCAGGTTAATGCTATCTCCAGAAGCAATGGAAATTTTCACACCAGTGCTGTACAAGTGATCTCTCATTTCTGATCTTGTTTCTAGATTGGGTACTGGGAAGTATTTGATGGTTCTGCAATCAGAAATTTGGAAGGCTCCCTGACTGGCTCCATAAATGGGATGGATATTACATCAGATGGGACTTACTTTGTTACAGGCAAGTAGGATCGGAGGCGGGGAGAACAATATAAAAGAACTCCCAGGGAAGCAGAGGAAAAGTCAGCACCAGGAGAAGCAAAAAAATAATGCAAAGGACCTCAGAGGGGTTAGGAGAGTGGGCAAGAAAGAACATAATGAGATCCTGTGAATATGTCAAGAGGAAAAGAAAAGGAATCACTGAAGGGAAATACTATGGGCTTGATCCTGCAACATGCTGAGCACCTTCAGCTCCCACTGAAATCATTCAGAGATAAAGGCGCTCAGCACTTCCCAGGATCAGGTCTTTAAAAACCAATATGTCGTGGAGAAAGTATGGAGTTATTTTGAGCCGTGGTGAAACGCCATTGAATTCAGTGGAGCTGCACTAGGGATGAGTTTTATCCTTGGTCTTTCATGGCTTGTGGGAGCATCCATTCTCCAGAATCCAGGAAATCTCTCTGGTAATGTGGGAGTCCCTCTAGAGGGTTAAAAGTGGAGGGTGACCCAGGCTGGTTCTACAGCTGCCTGAATTAAGCACTGGTGTATTCATCCCTAGCCATTCTCACACATCCTCTGGGTCTGACACTGGAGTGGCATGTGGGAGCCATGCGATTGGAATGGCATGTGGTAAAAGTTGCAGTTTATGTACTGGGACCAGCTCCCTTAAGTTAACCTGTTAAATCAGCATTGAGAGGAAATTCTCGCTGAAGATTTGTGGTTTTGCTGGGTGGCTGTATCTCCGAATATAGCTTATCAGGTTCAGTCAGTGTAGAAGCCCATGCCAAGCACTGTGCTGATCCCAAACACAGAGAGTCACTGGTTCTAGTGGGAAAAAAGTCCTTTGCAACCATAATGCGCAGGACCTTGTATCACACCCTTTTCCCATCCCAAAGCCAGGACATTCCTCTGCTTTTTCACCATGAACAAAAAGCAAGTGGCTCTTTCAGAAGCCCCTGGGACTCCATGTAACCATCTGTCTTCCCTTGTGTCCCACACAGGTGGTGATGATCACCTGGTGAAGGTATGGGACTATAACGAGGGTGAGGTGACTCACGTTGGCACGGGTCACAGTGGCAGCATCACCCGACTCAGGATCTGTCCTGGGAATAAATACATTGTGAGCGTGAGCGCGGATGGTGCTATCCTGCGATGGAAATACCCACACTCCTCCTGATACCTGGCACAGAAGCTGCAAGGCCATATGCCAGTCCTGAAAGCTTTTGATCTTACAGTTGACACCGCTTAAAACGATGCAAACATTCCTACTAATAGAGGAGATGTTGTTTTTATATTAGCTAGTTTGAAATAACCAGGCCCTTCAGAGATCCTTTCTGGAGTCCGATAAGACTGATGGGCCTGACTTTCACAGGTGCTGAGCACTTGCAGCTCCCACTGACTCCACTAAAGTTGGGGGGCTCCTCCCTGCGCAAAGTCAGGCCCATGCAGTTCTATTAGTGTTTGTGTTCTGTTGCTATCTTCTGTCCAAATACCTTTCTAGGTCTGTCTGTCTCCTTCACAATGAATCGCTTGTCCTGTAAATACGTTCTTCTGTGTTCATTTTTAATTCCTCTGGTTCTGAATAAGCAAATAGCCTTTTCCACTTCAACTCCGAAATGTAACTTACAGAGCTCCTCAAGATAAGATTTTAAAGCAAGATTTTCAAAGGTGCATGAGGATTCGGGGTGCCTGATTATTTGGGGGCCCAGCTTGACACATCTCAAAGGGGCCTGATTTTCAGATATCTTCTAGAATGGTTGTCACTTGTGCTACCGTTAGATGAGGGGTTTTGGGTAGCGTGGGTGTGCATGCACATGCTGGGGTTTTAAATCTCTAACACAAGCTCCTTTTGGTACAGAAACTCACCTGCTTAAATGTCTTCTCTGCTCTTGCTGGAATCTTGTGGGATGTGATTAAGCTGCTGAGTTCTGCCTCTTCTATTTCTGCAGACTCAAGGCTTGATGTTCTGCAGCGATAGCCACTCTAGCAGGTTTTACCAGCTGTGCAGCAGTGTTCATCATGGCTTGTAGGACAGGATCAAACCTCTGGAATGTCAAAAGCTGGAAAGGAAGGAATCTAAACGTGTGTGCTGCTGCAATGCAAATGGAAACAAAACCCAGTGAATGTACTGCTGAGTTGGCAGGCCTGGAGCTTGAAGGTCCTGTCCTTCCCTCCAGGGCATTAACAGCGTGAGCAGTAGCAGTGAGGGCTTCCCTGTGCTGCCTTATAATGGGTATCAACTCCGGAGAGATGGCAGTTCAGCCTATGAAATGTTTGGCCTCGTCTTGTCAGTATGTAAGGAGAATGCTTAGGGCCATTTGAGGTGAGCATTTTGTCATGTGGACACCTGTCCAATAGGCATTGTGGGGAGGCCCATTTGCCTCATTTCACAGAGTCACCCATTATCCATCAGAAGCTCCCAGCCCTCTAATGTTGGGTGGGGTGGAATTCAGCTAGCAAACCAGGAGCAAAAGGTCCTATAGCTGTTCTTTTGTCCTCGGGTATGGAGCTGGAACATTGCACTCCTACATTACCTCACACCTCAGGTTCTCAGGGCACATGCACTCCCCAAGCACTAGCTGACTCACAGCACCCCAGGAGGTAGCCCCATTTGCAGAGGCAGGAGACAGAGGTATAGCATGGGGAAGTGATTTGGCTAGGGTCATGCTCTGAGTCAGTAGAGAAGTGCCAATTAGCCCCCAAGGAAGTAGGTTTCTGGGCCTAGACGTGCTTTAACTGCTAGACTCTGTTTCCTTCTATTTACAGAATGCAAGTAAAGCAAGGCTACTCCGTGCCAGTCTCTTTAACCAGTGATTGCCTGAACTGAAAGTTGGGAGTGCACCGTCTACGCCTAACCTGCACTGTGATGCTGCACCTGTTTAACCAAACTGGTGCAGCAGTGTTTTGTGAGGATACTCTTATATTGGCTTAGCTCGCCCCGTTAAAAAAGCCGTCTTTAAACCAATGTAGAGGGGCCATACACAAAGCTGCACTGGTTTAAATACCTCGGTGCAACATCACACCTTTGTGACTCTGGTATTGTACCTAGCTAGGTGAGCTCTGAGTTCTTGGAAAAAATGGGGCCCCCATGGGTGAGCTAGGCCTTAGCAGACTCACCTAGTTTTCAAGCTGTGCTCCAGTACAGCTCAGCAGCCCTGCTTCCTTCAGCACAGCCCTGCTCCTCCCAGCACACCTCATGATGCTCTAAGTGCAGTGTGCCCGCCGCCATCATGTCCAGCTGTCCCAGGAGAGCCACTTGCGTTTTACAAATTGATCTGACCTACATGAATAACTCAGAGCAGTCAACATGCAGAGCAAACCCTTTGCAATTCCTCCACCAGGAGTCAGGTTGTGTTTGGGAAACCTGATCTGCAGTCACAAATCCTTCCATTATGTATTTGCCTGGCAGCAGGCAGATTGTACTTCATGATCTGAATGTATTCATTACGCTATTGTTAGTCATGAAGAACACTGCGGTTAATAATGGACATCTGTAACACTGTTACATAAGAATCCCACTGTAATTCAGCCATTATGAATGTGCTATTACCATAACGTGCTGTAGCATTTCTGTGCCCCTCTACTCACTGAGATAAAGGGAGCTAATGTTTTCCCAGTCACATCAACAGAAGCAAAAAGGTGTCTGTGAACAGAACTGCCGCTGCATGAATATTCCATCCCTCCCTTTCAACCACTTCCTATTTGCCAGGTTCACACATGCTTTCTGGTTAGCAAGGTAATTGCTTTTGCTATCATCAGCAGGAAACAAGGTTTTGGGTGGTGCAGAAAGCATGAGCCTGATTCTCACACTAAGGCCCCCCTTACGCTGCTCTGGCAGTGTGAAGGGGCCTTACAGTGGGTGTGAGTTTCAGCCCCTTTGTACTGCATAAAGGGACCTCAGGCTCAAGGTGGCGATTGTGGATTATATTTTAATGATAGCTAGAAAAGTCAAGAGTGGCACTCTGACAGTCTGACTCTCTCTGGAATTAAATAACTGTCCTGGAGGTTATGGTGCTGGCCTAGAAGGCAAGAGACCTGGGTTCAGTTCCCAGCGCTGCTAGTGACACACCATGTGATACTGGGTAAGTCACTGATTTACTCCAGCTGAACCTGGCCATGAATCTCTGCCTCTGTTTCCCCATCTGTCGATGAGGATAAATACTCACTTGCAGAGGCACAGGCCTAGGAGAGCATTGAAGGGAAGCTTGTTTTTTAAAGTCTAGTCTTTGATCCAAGCTCCTTGAATGAACTACACATGCTTTACAGAGAATTCATAGATTCCAGGGCCAGAAGGAACCACTATGATCATCTGATCTGACCTCCTGTGCAACGCAGGCCAGAGACCGGCCCCGAAAAAATTCTTAGAGCAGAGCTTTCAGAAGGCAAGTGATTGTTACTGAATAGTCCTGTCCCTAATATGAATGCTTCTGAATATGGATTTTTAACGGACTTCCCGGCTGCTGCCTCCTCTCAGTGTATCCTCAGCAACCCGGGGCACCTATCTGCGCTGAATAACAGCAGCCCCACTGATCCCAAAGGGTTTTTGCAGAATATACACTTCACCTTCTGTTGCAGTGCAGCCATGCTTGGCCTGGAGGCAAGCAGCTGTGCACAGCAGAGGGAGGAAGGGAGGACCCTAATCTGATGCCTCAGGCCATGATATTCCGAGGCCTGCCCAGCAGTCACTGGGGGGCTGGTCTCTGGTGCGGCTTCAGTGGTTCTTGATAGAAAGGTGGTGACAGGCTTTACCTGTCAATTGTTAGAAGATGCAGAGTAAGAGCAAATACACTGGAAGCCCCAGGGTTAAAGGATGGATTCGAGGGCCTTCAATTAATGAAAAGCCTAGGCAATGAGACGCATCTTGCCATGCATGTAACTGGGGCAGGCTCACCTTGCAGGCATTTCCCACAGGAGCAGATTGCAGCAGCAAGAGCCTGCAAATGCAGGTCCGGTTTGTATTGCTGAGTGGGTCCCTGGCCCCTGCATCTAGAATCACCCCTGGAGAAGCTGGATATAACTTAATGTCTCCATAGAGTAGAGAGGACCTAGACTGTTTGCAGGCTTTTCATTCAAAAGACTCTAGTCAGTACCGAGTTTACAATGGCACCGTGGGCCCAGGCCCACACTGGGAAGGGGACAGGGCCCATTACAGCCCCAGGCAGTCCAGCACCCAGGTCTTGCTGTGTGAGCGGCTCCCAGCCAGCAGGTCCCGCTCACCTCTAGGGGACTCATTACCCAGCAGCTGGGGTCCACCATACAGGTTGAACAGGCCATAGGGGTGGGTGGACTCTTGGGGTCTCTGCTGCCTGCCACCTGTGGGGCCCACCTCCCTTCCCAGGGCCAAGCCGCCTGGGCACGGTGCAGAAACCAGGCAGATCTCAGCCAGTATGGGGAGAGGATGGCAGCAAAGGGGGCTCAGCTGGGCCCCACCAGGCAAGTGGGTCCTGAGGGAGCCAGGCCCAGGCAGGCCCCGCTCCTGCTCTGACCTGGCTGATCTCACTGCTCTCAAGAGGCCAGAGTGATTCACCACCACCGCCACCGACGCGGACCGGCACCAGCCATGCTGCCTGCTCAGCCCAGCGGAAACGGTCACCCCCAGCGTGGCCGGTGAGTGCAGCTGAGGGGCAGGGCATGGGGAGTGGGTCTCTGGGGGGGCCTCTGAGGAGAGTGCAGGGTAGTGAGAGGGTGGGGGACAATGGGGAGTGAGAAAGGTTTGTGTGTTTTGGGGTGCTGGATATAGAGAGGTGTGGGATGTCTATGTGTTGGAGCACTGAGCAGTGGGGGTCTGTGTGGGGTGCTGTGCAGTTGTGGTGGTGGGGCTGTGAGTGGAGGGGTGCTGGGCAATGGGGGGGGCGGGCCCTGAGCCTGCCCCCGAGGGGAAGAGGTGCACTGGCAGTGCAAGGTGAGCAGGCTAGTGTGCCAGTTTCTAAACAGTGCCCCCATCCGACCCTTTGCTTCGGGGACCACTCCCCCGGCGCCATGGCCTATTGCCCCCTTGGAGGCCCAGAAAAGGTTAATCCAGCCCTTAGTCCAGTACAGCAAATTGCATGGAACTCCTTTGCCTCCTTCAGCAGTATGAAGGGTTGAGTTAACCCTGCCGGGCTCCAGGGAGTCTGCGTATTTCAAACCTGATCCCTAGACTATGAGCCTGTCCCCTCTGGCAAGAGTGTTTTTCATGCACAGTCAAGATATGCATGTTCCACTCAACACATTGCTTAAAATGTCATTTTCCTGATGAAAAACTCCCAGACCTGGTGCATTAAAGAAACTGCTGTGAACTAATAAATTAAAGTAGAGAGGTTTCTAATGCCCAAGCCAGATTCCCATGCTGCAGTGTGTGTGTGAACGAAGATCAGGCCAGCAGCGCTGTTTGATTTTGAACAGCTCTGACTGTCTAATTGGAGGAGTGTAACAATTGGCTCTCCTTGGTGTTCAGTACAGCGTACTGAGACTTAACAATGTGAAAGCAGAATTCCTTTAGGGACACTGCAGTGGATCGGCTTCAAATCTAGCCTAGATCTAGGGTTGCCAATTTTGTTGGATGTATTCCTGGAGGTTTCATCACATGACATAATCTTTAATTGAAGGTTAATCTTTAATTCCAGGAGACTCCAGGACAATCCCAGAGGGCTGGCAACCCTACCTATATTCAGCATCTGACTGCTTCCTAGTGCTGGGTATTAGCCAACAAAAACTACTAGCAAACTCAGCCTAAAGTCCCATTCAGCCTGACCCCAGAAAGGAAGGATTGTCCAGTGATTAGGCACTAGTTTAGGATCTGGGAGGCCTGGATTCAATTCCTTGCTCCACCACAACTTCTGTGACCTTGGGCAAGTCACTTAGCCTCTCTGTGCCTCAGTTTCCCATCTATAAGTTAGGGATAAAAGCACTGCCCTATTGCCTGGGTTGAGAATGTTGAAGCTTGTGAGGTCCTGAGTGATGCCATAATAGTGGCTATAGAACTGCCCTAGATAGACATGGTTTAAGGACAAGCCCAGGAGGGAGAAAATTCCTTTGGTCTCTCTTATGGCCTTGAGCATCCTTCTCATTTCCCCACAAGCCTCCTCTCCCAGCATCCTGTCTCCAGCAGTGGAAGGCTGGACAGGGTTCCCAGAAATACTAGTCCTTGAGTCAGCCAGAAGGAGTCACTAGAGAGGGGCACAGAGCAATCTATACCCTGATCACGCTCTAGGCCTGGCTGGCTCAGAATCAAACATACAGCCCCGAGCCCCATTTTTATTTTGAATCATTTGTTGCTCATGGCTGCCGAGTAGGCGCTTTTCCGTAGGAAAAGTTCATGCTATTAAGGGGAAGAAATGTACAGCCTGGCAACACATCCCAGTCCCACTACCAAGAGCAGCACATAACCCCTCCTTGAATCCAGCAACTCTCCTTTCTGTGGCAACTCCAGCGAACTTGATTTTAAAAAGCACTCTCTGCATCTCGGAATGAGTAATTAGGCTTATGCAGCCCAGCGAAGCCTTTGGTGCATGCTCTAGCCTATATATCACAAGCCAATGACAGAAATGTAATAGAATGTGTTTGTTCCGTCATACCAAATTACCACTGATACTGGATGGCAGCAGGTGAATGATTGACTTGTTCCTATTTAGTGTGTCCACTAGAGGGCAGTCGAGTGCGTTCCTAGCCCACCTGCAAAAGTTTAGGTCCTGGATTATATAAACAGACATAGAATGTAATGTAATTTGCATTGCAAAACCCCATTTTACTGTGGAAAATCCAGATGAATGACATGCCTGAAGCATAAGATTGGTTGCCACTTCAATCTTTCCAGTGGATAGAAGCCCACATGGACCAGGCCTAGCCAGATGTATGCCATGTTTATGAGGCTGTTGATCAAGTCTTTAAAGTGGGGTGTTAAAAGATTCCTCATCTCCTCTCACTCCTGATGTAAATGGATCAGAGCTTCCCCGGTCCTGCGCTTTGCCCTCTGCTGCCTCAACATCTCTAGCATGAATCACAGCCTCTTAATTCGGAGGGGATAATGTGCAATAATAAGCTGGGAGATGCATGCTCTGTGAAGCAGTGCAGCAAACATCCATACATATTCATTAAAAACAAAGCAAAATTGCTGCAAAAAACGTGCATAAGTTACCGCAGCTCAGGGGCAACAGTAAGTTATCTGCTGACCTTTCCTGTTCAAAGCCAATGGAGTATATCCCTTGCTGTTCATCAGCATGATGTGAGATGGCTAGTTAAGCAGCCTTTACCTGCCTCCATGCTATTCATACAGACACTTATTCCAAGAAAGGCAGGACAGACCCATTTTTAATACAGGCACTAAATAAATAAGCTGGCGATCTATAATTTCATTAGTATGAAGAAGTTTAATAGGAAGGAGGCTGATGCAGGGTACAGCTCCCTCTGTCTCTCTTGAATAATAAAAATTGGGCTTTAAAAAAATTGTTTTGGCAGTTCTCCCACCCCTTTCTCTTCCCCTCACCCCATACTGATACGATCATATTCTTAGCCCTCATTTCTCACCAGGTCAGTACCAGAAATTTCCTTGCCATCATACAGATATCAGATTCATGCTACTATTTAATTCTTGTCTTATTTAAAAGGGATATTTTGACTTAAGTGTGTTGGATAGAGGCTTAAATTGCATTTGCATACACACCAATAATGCTTACCACATACTTAGTGCCTTGCACCTTCAAAGCATTGTGCAAAGATTAGCTAGCTAATCTGCACAGCATTCCTGGAGCTAGGTAAGTAAGTAGAGATACACAGAGGTTAAATCCTTCTCAGCTGAGCCTCATTCCAAACACCTTTGCTGATCTTATTCCACATTCTCCTGCATGTTGAATGAGAAATCCTACTCATCATTCTCACCCACAAATGAACAGTGCCAATAGACAGTTGGGAGACTGCATTTCCACTCAGCTACACACATATACTAAGACAGCGCCAGTACAACAGGAGATGCTTAGTAAAAGCTCCTTGTCATACAGTAACATCCAGTGTGTGTGGGAAGTGTATTTTTTAAACCTTTGTGATTTGGCTAAAGCAAAATGGATTTTCATTAGGCCACCCAATAACAGATCTATGGCCTAGAGTATATTTCCCTGCTAAAAGGCAAACTATCTATCTATCTATCTATCTATCCCCATGCACACAGACCCTGTCTCCCCATACCTCTATCTATCAACTATCTACATTTTTACACCAGACCCAACACTCAACGATGGTATCAGAAGCATGGCAGCTGGTTATACAATGGGAGCAAAGAATTTGTTTAGAATACAAAAATGTATTTTTCCACCCTCTTTGTACTTGAAATTGTCTGAAGCATTTTCCTTAGACTTTCTCCCCCAAATTTGCTTCCAGCCTAAGACCTAAATGGAGAAAATGTAGGGCCTGAAAAATCTGAGAAATGCCTTTGAGAGGGGAAATGTTTGCACAACCTGAACTGTAACACTGGCTTTGTGCTGCAGCTGTAATGAATTTTCGTTTTAATCCAAATAACAAAGCACGGAATACACAGCTATTTTAGGAAGGGCAAAGATCACAAATAAAGTTCCGATTGAAAGGAAGATTGTCAAAGTAAAAATTTTTGACAGTCACCCTGCCATGAGAAATGATTGTTTCAGGTCATAAGCAATGACATTACCTATGATAAAGGTGTAAGGCCGCGATCCTGTGATTGGATTCACGCACGTGAACCATTGTGCCCATGTGGAATCCTGTGGACGCTAAGGGGGTTCCAAAAGGGTCTGCCCACATTCATTTGGTTGCCTAAGACTTTAAAGGCTTGATCCTGGATTCAGAGAGCAGGGAGGGCACTCAGCTTCTCAAAGGATCAGACTCTAAATTGCCAGCTCCCAGCCAAGTCCTGGCCCCTCAGTGGATACAGGATGAGTTGTCCTCACCAGACAAAATGCAATAGCGTAATCATTTATTATTATGTAATACTTATTTGTTAAGTGCAACAGTGTGTTTGATCTTGCACAAGGGTCAAAAATAAAGATGGTTTCTGCCATACAGCTCTTGTCATCTAGGGCTGGATTTTTCAAACTCTTTCTACAGGGCATAGTGCTTACTCTTTAGGAGCCGTCCCCTTGTCTTTAATAGGGCTGCTCATGCTTCTAACCACTGTGTCTCAGATCCTTCAAGGCATTTAGGTGCTTAACTTCCATGGAAACCAATGGGAGTTAGGTGCCTAAATTCCTTGGAGGATCTGGGTCTATGCCCACTAGTAAGTGTTTTCAGGAGTGGGACTTAAAAGACAGCCGCAGCAAAGGTTAGACATACTGGGGAACCCAGAAGATGGAGTAATTTACCATTTTTATTTAAAAAATATAAATTAACTTAATATCCTGTGGGAACTGAAAATTTAAAATTATATTTTAAATAAGACAAGGAAGAATTAAATATGAGCATAAATCTAATATTTATACCGTGGCCATTCCTACCGGATAGAGGAACAGTCCCATTTGTCTGGACTGTGCACATCACCCTTAACTCATAAGGTGTGCAGCTGTGGAGTGAAGCCCACACCTTATTGACACTCAAAATGGATCTGACCCTAAAGGTAAAAATCTTATCAGTATGTCAAACCATTGCCTGACCTGTGTTGCTGATAATTCTGGAGATTGTTAACGCTGGTATTGTTGATCAAATGTACTTTCAATGCTGTTGGTTCATTTTCTGTACTTTATTCCATCTAGGCAGAGACACTGCTTCTAGTCAGTTTCACTATCAGGGGCTAGTCTGTTTTGCTTTCTCATTCTAATCAATTTTGGTTTCTGGTTCTAAGAAGTTTCACTCTCCGGGTCTAGTCAGTTTTCTTTTCTAGTTCTATTCTTTCATTATCTGGTTCTCATTCAGTTTTACTTTCTGACTTAATTAATTCTGCTTTATGGATCTAATCCCTTTCACTATCTGGTTCTACCCTGTTTCACTTTCTGATTCTAGCTGCTTTCTGGTTCTAGTCAATTTCACTATTTGAGACTCATCGAGTTTGGTTTCTGTTTCTAGTAATTTTAACTTTCCAGTTTCTGTCACTTTTGCTATCTGATACTTCAGGTCTTGTGGGAGGCTGCTGTGTCAACCAAACAAATCAAATTGTTTTCATTTAAGTAAGCTACAAGTCCTTGAAGACATTTCTAGCCATGTTAGGTTAGCGAAATAAAAATAATGGAGGACAGTAAGTTTAAGGCAAAACCTACCTTTGTTTAATTGAAAAATTTAATTGAAAAATATCACAACATTCCTCGTACAAACTATTCAGTGAATGTTACTCACCCAGTTCTTGGGGACTTGGCCTAGCCAGACTTTTGTCTCAGGGTTTTCTATATGATTTTGAGGTCCCATCATCCATATGATGTAATGAGACCTGGCCAGATTGTGTACCCTTCAGGCCAGAGTATGTGTTGCTGTGGGATGTCCTGTGTGGTTCTTGGGGCTTAGCTTGACAAGGGTATCTTTGGTGTGAAGTCCTGGAGTGGCTTTTGGAAATGTAATTGATAAAATGGGTATTTTATGTAGTTACTTTTACTGAAGGGTTTCATTTATACAGGAAAAGAGCCTTCAGCCTCTAGGCTGTGTGAGTATTGATAGATGGGCTCTCGAGCCCCAGGGACAGGAGCAGCTTTGAAATAAGAGTCAGGCTTGCCAGCCCAAACATTCAAAATCATTACTCCAGCCCTGCAAATCGTGAGATTTTTGAAATGTGGGGTTCTTTCTGATTTCTGAACCTTTCGGGTGCAGTCAGGTCACCTTCCAAGCTTTCCACAGCAACACTGTGGGCTAAAAAACCCCCATCTTTTTCTTTTCTTACTGAAAGCAGAGATTCTCATGTAACCATCATGGTCAGGAGCTGTGGCTTTAAGCAAAGCATCAGAGGTGGTGAGGTTTCTGATCAGATCCTGAGAGCAGGCCACACTGCAGCAGCCTCAGAGGTGGGTTCTGAATCCAACCTCCCCAAGGCTCAGCTCCAGGCCCACCTGACATCTGCTGTGTAGTGACCACCAGCCTCTCCCTTACAGCTGCTGTCTGTGTTATGCCACCACAGCCCTGTTCTTTACTACTATTATCCTCACAACACTCCTGGGAGATAGGAGTTACTATCCCCATTTCACAGATGGGGGATGGAGGCCCAGACAGACTAAGTGACTTGCCGAAGGTCACATAAGGAGTCTGTGGCAGAGCTGGGACTTCAACCCAGGTCTCCTGACTCCCAGTCCCCTCCCTCCGTGATGTCTTTTCTACATGGGAAAGGGTACATGCAGTGCAGAGTGATCTCCATGGGCTCTCCAGGGGTCAGATTTGCAGTTCAGGGTTTCCAGCCTTCCTAACGAGGCCCATCTCAGTGGCACTGGAACCTGCCCCAACATGCACCACTCTTAGGAGAGCTGAGTCTTCATTAGCCAGGGCACAGCAGAGGCTACGCGGCTCAATGGCTGCTCCCCTCTGGCAGTGGCACTGATTGAGATGAATCACGGAGATGAACCTCCCTCCTGACTGATGGGCTGGAGTACAGAACACCCTCGGCTCTGCTGACTCCAGGAGTTAAGTGGCATGCAGGACCAGACCCATCAACAGTTCTCCTCTAGCTCGTATCTAGCACTTTTCATCCATAGATCTCAAAACACAAGATATATCTCTAGGGAGGAGGGAAATGCCCCTTCATGTCAGTCTCTCTGGGGAAAAGCCAGTATCAAAAGGCCCAGCCGGGCACAAGGTGGCAGCTGTGGAGGCCCCAGTGCTGGAGACTTGGACAGGGGTGAGGATTTCGTGGGAACCAAAGAGGAGGGGGCAAGAGAGCAGCAGAGAGGGTGACCTGGGCAGAAAACATCCCCACCACTTAAATAACAGAGTTCTCTAATGACATCCCTCCCCCGCTCCTCCCTCCTGTCACTGAGCTGGACTTGGTGCCTCCCAGCTGGGCATCTAGGGAAAACAATGGACTGCACTGGTGCTATTTCAAACGTGCCAGACGGCATGTTTCCTTCATGCTCCTGCATGGAGCGGCTTTTTGGACGGACCCCATTTGGGGAGTGGCCTCGTGACTTGGACCTGACGGCAGCCTCCTTGTCTGGGTTTGCTAGGGGAGAGAATTTCAGGGGTTGGAGAGTCATCTCTGGGGGATCTGAGAGCTCCTTCCATCTGCACTGTTCAGTTCTCGCTCTCTCTGCCCATTTTGCACTACTGGGTTTGGGTGGATCTTGCCTGAGAGAACACCTGAATTTTTATAAAGTGCTCTGCCCTCTTTGCAAACACACCCGGCACAGCTAAGCCCCAGAGAGTGACCTGACCGAGCGGACTGGCTGGAGCAAGCGGAGGGCACTGGATTTATCCAAAAGCTGCTTTCTTGCAGTGCAGCCACATCAGATCACTTTGGCGGCTGCTTTGGCAGGATTCTTTTTCACTGCTCCGGGTTCTTATGTGGGACTGGTGCCCTTCACATGCTGTAGTGCCACCCTATATGCCAGGGCACTGGGCTTCCCCCTTGTGGCCGCAAAAGACCCAAGAAGCATCTCCCAGGATGAGAGAACCACATGCAGTTTTAAAACAGCTGTCTGATTACTTGGCACTCTGGGATCCTGGCCCAGCCTCCAAGATCAGGCCGGACTATCCAGTCGGGCCCTGTTCTGGAGTGCAGGCCTCTCTGTGGGGATGTCCTGGGGCCCATCACCATAGTGTCTGGGTGCCTTCCACGTAAAATCAACTGGTAAAGTCCTTAGTAGATTTTCTGGAGTCTCTGATTCTTCTGTCCTGTCAGGCTGGAGAAACCCAGCTTGGGGGCAGGGCTTTGTCCTGCTGACCTCTGTGGAAAATCTGTGCCCAGAGCACTTCCAGGCTCAAGCCCATTGTGGCCCTGGATTAGCACCTTCCACCCACAAGGAGCTCAAAGCACTTTGCAAAGATCATTGAGTGAAGCCGCACAAGTGAGACAGTGGCAGAACTAGGAACAGAACCCAGATGTCTCAGGTACAATTCCTGGGTTTTAACCACCCAGCTCACCTCTCCCTCAGTTTCCTGCCCAGGGCCGCCCAGAGGATTCAGGGGGCCTGGGACAAAGCAATTTTGGGGGCCCCTTCCATAAAAAAAAGTTGTGATATTATAGAATACTATATTCTTGTGGGGGCCTCTGTGGGGCCCGGGGCAAATTGCCCCACTTGCACCCCCCTCTGGGCAGCCCTGCTCCTGCTCCTCCCTTCGCAGCTCTCAACAACCCCTGTCGGGCCTTGTGGTACCAGAGTGGTTCCCGCCACAGTGGGTCAGTGCAGTTACAAGACACCTGCCTAGCCCAGGCTGCTCTGCTCCAGCCACAGCCCTGTCTTTAAACTGGAAGATATTATTGCAGAGGGACAGCTCTTCTATATCTAGAGCTAAGAATAGCTTTCTGTTTAAAGACTGACTCTTCTAAGTGCTCTAAAATCTAGACTGTTCCTCGGATCGCCTTGAAATCTGATATGCTTCACGAGATTATGGAGTACTGTTAGGGTTCCAATTTGGGGGCCATTTAATCAAGGGGTTCCTGAGATACAGCTCCCCAAATAAAACAGCTTTTTCTAAAGTTGCGAGATTCTAGCAACCTTTTTTTTGCGCACACCTAGAGATCAAACTAGGGCTCAGATTGTTGCACCAGCATCTCCGGTGCTTGAGGGCTACCCCAACAGAATGCATGGCTTCTTTGGGGGAAATCAGATTAAAACAATATTTGGAAAAGATTTTGCTTCTCCAGTGAGACTTGTCATGGGCCTCCCCTGCATGCTCAGACAGAGGAGTTAAGATGGGTAGCCTCCAAACTTTTGTAACAGCTGGATAGCCCAAGGCCTTTTTGAACCCAAGCCACCCAGCTGGTGTCAGTTCAAGTCCTACCTGAGACAGAAACATGGGAACAGTTGAGAGGCATATTGCCACAATTGGTGGGGGATGCGGGGTTATTGTGGGGGAATGTAAAAAATGTGTAAAGAAAAAATAGACGTGCACATGCTTGCTGACAGGAGGAGGCAGGGAATAGGGGTGAGAGGGGCTTGGGGCTGCATTGAGGGGAGCGGGTTAAACGGTAGAGGAGGTGAGAAGGGCATGGGTCTCTGATGAGGGCGAGGGGTGGAGGGACACGGAAGGGGACATGAGGATGACTGGCAGACGAACTGGGTGGGGGGGAGAATGGGGCAGGGTTGGATGTCAGCCCCACATTCTCCCCTTCTGTGTGTGACAGGAGCCAGGGGGGTCAGAGCCCCTCTTCCTACCCCCCTGGGAGCTGGGATACCTGCCCCCCAGCAATGTCTGCGCCCTTCTCCCTGCCCCAATGCGAGCTGGGGTCCCTGCCCTCCAGGGAATGTCTGTGCCTCTCTCCCTACCTCCATGTGAGCTGGAGGATGGGGGACCCTGCCTCTCTGGGGGTGTTTGAGCCCTGCTCCTTGCCCCTAGTTTGTGTGCCTGGACTCAAACAGAGCCGGCTCCCCTGACAGAATACCACACCTGTGAAATGTAACAATCACTTTGTCCTCTTTTACAGCCCTTCACACTGGCACACAGCATCCAGCGCATTCCTCCGCCATTCAGTACAGCTACACCTCACGCTTGGTTTACACTTCAAATGTAGATCGGCGGAACTGTGCTGCTCAGAGGTGTAGAAAAGTGGAGACAGACTGATACATGACTGAACCCAACAGACTATGGTGTGAACAGCTCCCCTGCAGGGTCTTTGCCATGTGGGCCTGACTGGTGTCCAGCTTCTGGACACATTGGGCAGGGTCACTGGCTTCCTACTTTGCTCAGCGCCTCGGACAGGGCGAGCTCTAGACACCAATGCTCCAAGCATGTGCTTGGGGCAGCATTTTCCACAGGCCGGTGCTCTGGCTCTTTTTTTTTTTTTTTTTTTTTTTTTTGCTTGGGGCACAAAAAGCTGGGAGTCAGCCCTGAGTGGAGGTGAGCTGCCACAGTGGGGGGTGCGGGGAGGGCCACAGGAAGTAACCCAGGAGGGGCAGAGGAACTGCCCCCCCAGCTCACCTCCGCTCCACTGCTGCCTGCTCCCACGAGCACACCGCTGCTCCGCTTCTCCACCCGCCCTCCCAGGCTTGCTGTGCAAATCAGCTGTTTTGCGGCAAGCCTGGGATGGAGGGGGGAGAAGTGGAGCGGCAGCAGCACACTTAGGGGAGCAGGAGGAGCAGAGGTGAGTTGCGGTGGTGGGAGGTGCAGGGAGGGCCACAGGAAGTAATCCTGGAGGGGGCAGAGGAACCGCTCCACCCCCCCTCCAGCTAACCTCTGCCTCCTCCCCCGAGCGCGCTGCCGCTCCGCTTCTCCACCCTCCCTCCCAGGCAAGCTGGGGAGGAGGCAGGGCCGTGGATTTGGGGAAGGGGTTGGAATGGGGCGGGGAAGGGGTGGAGTGGGATGGGGCCAGGGGGGCATGGGAAAATTTTTTTGCTTGGGGCAGCAAAAAACTTGGAGCTAGCCCTGGCCTCGGACACAGCCTCTCATTTAGGCTTGTTCAGGTGATGTTGGGAAAAAGAAGAAGAGAAGTGGGGGGTGAGGTGACAGGTGAAAGCAGCAGCTGTAGAAGCTTTAAGAGCCCCCTGCCTAGCATATGCCCAGATGGGGTATACAACGGAGAGGAAAGAGGGTGTGGGGGTGTGGTTTTCTCTCTCCCCTGGCTGGTTGAGGCTTCTGGGGACTAGTGCAATGGCTGCTGCTCTGATCCCCATAAATGTCTGCTCCTCTTTGGAATCCTGCTAAGCCAGTTGCCTCAGTGATATCCTGTGGCAGTGGGTTCCACTGGTCAATTATTGTGCGCCCTCTTGTTCTTGCATTAGGGGATGGCTCGCAGACTGAGTGACCTTCCCTGTGCCATGCCATTAGATACCTCTCGCCTTTGCAGGGGTAGGGGATTCAGAACCCAGGGATGTGTTTTTGTCACCTTGCCCATTCCCAGCCACCCCTGTGCCACGTGGACGACTCTGCCTACACAGAAAATCTGTGGGAAAACCTGAAGGCAGCTACAAAAGAGGCTCCTGCAGCAAGACATAAATGTGCCCACAGGCCTGCTTCATGTCTGGAGGCAGCATTGTTAAGTGTGACATTTATTAGTCCTGTCTGCTTGGGAGAGGAAGAACCTTTCCATGCCTCCAGCCCTCATGAGCCCCTTAACCATGGGTTGCTGTAACTGACAGCTCGGTAATGAATGCCCCTGGGGGTCCTGATCTTGCACCCTTTGTGAGTTACTCAGTCACCTGTGTCTCACACAATACGGAGGAAGCACTACTCTGCTGCACCGGTGAACTTTTTACCCCTTTGGCTCAGCCTTCTTTTTGTTGTTGTTGTTGGTTAAGCAAACTTTTCAAGGTGTGTCTTTATTTTGCTTTGCACTGCTAATAAAAATGGATATGCAACCAGGCAAGGAGTTAGTGAGAAGGCAGAGTCCAGGACTTGTCAGAGGGTAGGGCAGCTCTCCATGAGAGGCTGGCACCAGGTGTGAAATCATGGTCTGTCATCTCCAGATATGAAGCCCCTTAGATGCAGAGGAATCCCTATGGTTCTGCTATGGAGACTTGGGGGAGGGGCAGTCTGGAGCAAGGTTATGACCCTAGGCTGTGGAATCAGTCCAGTGTATCAGAGCACTTCACATTAATGCATGTGTGATGCAACCCCTTGCAGGAGGTGTGGGCAATGGGGACTGAACCTACAACCTCTGGATCTTAAACACAAGCCTCTATTAGCCAAGGCTGTAGTAGAAGACTCAGCAACTACTATCAGGGTCCCAGAGTTCCAGGCTCCCCCAACTATGGAATCTCATTTCGGAGCCCTACCCACCTCAAATCTCCATAGGAGAGGCCTTTAGCAAGGCTGAACTGTTAATGTTGATTTTCAATACGTCTTGGAGCACCAGGAAGACTGAAAGAAAGCTGAGTGCACAACAATGGGACAATATGTCTTGAAAGGGCCCGATCCTGGATTATGGTTCCCCCACCCCCACAAAGAGCAGAACATGTCCTTTCACTGAGCCATAGGACTGGAAGGGACTTCCTGGGTTATTGAGTTCAGTTTCCTGCTTTTGCAGCCAACACCATCATAAAATCCTGTTCAGAAACATATCAAACTGCCTCTTCCTCCTCTGACAATTAGAGACCTCCTTTCACTCTGGGTTACTTTGATTTCAGGTTAAGGAAAACAACAAGCAAAGGAAGAACAAATACACAGAGAGAGAGCACAGTGTGTGTGACTCCTCAGGAAAACTCTGCATCTGAAATGAAACACAAAGTGGAGGGGATGCCTCTATGTCTAACAGTGCAGCATAGCAAAATCTCCTATCAGTTACATAACTGCACACACCACAACCTGCGAGCTCACTGTACATGGGAGTCCTATGGACTCCAAGGGAGCAGGGTTTGTAGCACTGGTTCCACAACTTGTGTAATTTTCTCTCTCTGGAGCAAGAAGTCTCTCTTATGATGTGTCTATACAGTGCCAACAACAGGGGCCTGATCTCAGCTGGAGCCACTGTGATACTGTTCCCACTGGGGAAAGAGGTGGACTTATCCCCCAGTGTTTCACTTTCTTTTTGATGTCTCGCTGACTGCACCTGCAGGAAATGAACTAGTGCATTTCAGCACCTAAATCACTTCGAGGAGTTGGGCCTGAGTCTCTCTGGGCCTCAGTTCTTCTGCTGCACAGGGGTGTTGTGTGGGTGAATTTGTGACAGAGTGCTGGGAACCAACAGCTGAGTCCACACTCTGCTCACTTAAATGCCAATTAAGTCCCCCACCTGGACCTGATTGTGCCTCATTAGCAGATTAGCACGGACTGGGGAGCACTAAAGAGCTAACTAGGCCCTGGATGCAGAGGGGAGAAAGCAGGACATGCGGGGGGAGAAGTAGGGTAGAAGACTCAGAACCAAGAAGGCTTTCTGGATGGAGAGATCTCTCCCCTCTTTCACAGAGCAGCTGCGGATGCTGCAAACCATGTGGTGTATGGGGCAGCAAAGGTGGGGGGAAAAGCGCTGTAAATAAGCTACAGCGTGGTGGTTAACAAGGAAAGGTTTCTGACCAGCCTGTGTTGGCAGAAAAGAAGAGGGGAGCAGAACCTCACCCTGTCACAGAACACATCAAAGACTGTTAGTCTTGCAGATGCTACAGGGGGCCAGGCTGATACCCAAGGCAGGTAGAAGTCAGCATGTAGCAGCTCTGGTGAATGAGTCCTGAAAAGTGAAACTGACTAGAAAGAAAATAGAAATTGTCCCATCCACCTTAGTGTGACTATGGGCAAAATAACTTGCATTCTCCTTGGCTGAGTCCTTTCCGTGTTCTCTGTGAGATGGGTAGGATTAATTTTTCACAAAGATGATTTTTATCTTGACAGAGCTCCTTTAAACGCAATAGGGCCAAACTAGCCCTTTCTGCAAACACTACTGCAGGTAATGAAACTACACCCAGGATGAATTTGGCCCAAAGCCCTCAGCAAGCATGTGTGTTTCAGCAGGAACCTACAGATATTTACAGCAGAGCTTTACAGAAATGGCAAAAGCCAGAGGCCCTGCTCCATAGGGACCCTGGGATGGAATCTATCTACAGGCTGTGCCTTGGTCCTTTGATTCCACTCCATAAATACAGGAGATTATTATTTGTTGGATTTCAGGCCTTATCTCTACTAGGAAAATTGCACTGGTTTAACTAGATGGACTTAAACTCCTAATGACACTTAAATCAGTGTAACCCCTGCTTAAATCAGACGATCATTTATTGACGCAAGCTGATGTAAGCAAGCGCTGAACCGCTGCAGTGCTATGTCTACACTACACCTACTTTGGGTCATGTGTAAGGTGTGTGTAGGTAGATGTCACCGTGAACAGGTGGCTGCATCCACACTGCAGTGTGTAGCTACTTGTGCCAGCCAGCGACAGGC
The DNA here is from genome assembly GCF_003597395.2 of Chelonoidis abingdonii. Classification (NCBI taxonomy): domain Eukaryota; kingdom Metazoa; phylum Chordata; order Testudines; family Testudinidae; genus Chelonoidis; species Chelonoidis abingdonii. Next base: position 10,424,363 of record NC_133781.1, read on the forward strand.
TCCGACGTAGGGGTGGCGCTCAGCCTTTCCCCACTGCCAAAGTCTTTCCCTGCGGGAGGAGGCAAGGCTCAGGCGAGTAGAGAGCTGTATAGTTGTGCACTTAGGTACATATCCATACCCTTCAGCTCCATCTGTACTCCACTCACATAAGCCATGCCCCAGCATCTACATTGCTACTGAAACCCGCGGTGGGGGGCTGCCCGGGCCCACACTGCTGAAAGAAGTGCAGCGATAGCCTAGACTGGTGCAACTTTTCTAGTGCAGAGTAGGCAGGCCTGAGATTCTGACCCTAGGGTGACAGCTGGGAGTAAACAGACAGAGCTAGTGAAACAAGGGAGAGGACTAGCAAACAAACCTGTGACAGCTGTTAGTCACCTTGCCGAATGCAGGGCTCGAAGGGGCTCAGATACTAGGTGCAGAGCATGGTGTAAGACCCCCCAGGGAACAGCCTGACCTAGAGGCCTATCTCTGAGCTGTCTGTTTGCCCCCATCTCTTGTGGAGGGGAGTTCCGCAGTCACAGACCAGCTGCTTCTGCCAGTGCCAGCCTGGCTCGCTTCCCAGCTGTTTACCTCGAGCTCAGGGTGCTGGCCAGCGCTACTTCCTCTTGGAAACACCTGACTCGGGCAGGATCCCCACGCCCAGCCCTGGCGAAACCCATTTCCAGGGCAGGCTCCAGCCAATGCCGCTTTCCACCACCAGCAGCAGCAGCGTCTCGCCTGCGAAAAGCCGCCCCTTCTTCCAAACTAAACCAGGCTAATCAGATTCCAGCAAGGGGAGGAGCTGCCCCTTCGCACACCCCGAGCCAGCGGCTCCGGGACCCAGCGCCCGGCAGGGAGGGGAGCGGGGCCGGGCCGGCAGCATGCCCAGCATCCCCTCGGCCCGCGGGGCACCTGTCGGGGGCAGCTCGGGCGGCCCGCGGAGCCACCCAGCCGGCGCCGTGGGAGCGCAGCGCGCAGGGGAGGGCAGGTGAATCGGTGCCTGGCAGGGAGGGGGGGCCAGCGATGGGCGACCCAGCCGTCAAAGGCGGGGGGCAGGAGAGGGGCCAGCCCGCAGCCCCAGGAGCGGCCGCAAGAGCGCCACGGAGCCCCCCGGGCGGCGGCGGGGGTCCCGGCGGCAGACCCCTGCCGCGCTTCGGGCAGCTGGTCAGCCGCCTGCTGAAAACTTTGAGCGCCTTGTCGCCTTGGGAGGGGGGGAAGCCGCCGGGGGGGCACGGAGCCGGAGGACGACGAATGAGGGGGCTTCCGTGTGCCGCCGGGCCCCACCCCCGGCCGGGGCCCACCCGGGGCAAGCCCCGCCGGAGGAGCAGGTCGGGGGAGGCAGTGCCTGGCCGGAGGCGCGGCACTCCTGGAGCCCCCCGGGGGGCGCGGTGGAGGGGCGGCCCCCCGGGGCGCAGGGGCTGAAGAACCACGGCAACACGTGCTTCATGAACGCTGTGGTGCAGTGCCTGAGCAACACCGACCTGCTGGCCGAGTTCCTGGGCCTGGAGCAGTACCGTGCCTGCGGCGTGCCCGGAGAGGTCACCCAGCAGCTGGCAGCCCTGGTCCGGGCGCTCTGGATGCTGGACTACACCCCGCAGCTCTCTGTGGAGTTCAAGGTAGGCTGGGGCATCCAGACCCCCACCCACGGGCTGGGGCAAGGGGTGCCTGCCCATGGCCCAGTGTGCAGGGGTTGTGGGTGCAGTGCTCTCTAACTCTAACCTTAACGCTGCCCCTGAGCCAACCTTAATCCATTCCCAATCTAGCACCAATCAGAATCACACAGTGCAGTGGCATCCAGCCCACCAGCATGTGCACCAGACTGATGCTGGTACTGCGATGCCTCTCTTCATCTTTACCATAACGAGGAATCACATTAGTGGTGTGTCCCCACCTACCCCCATACCCTGTCACCCTAAGCCTCAGGCTTGGTGGTGCCAAGACCTCCCAAGCTAGAGGTGGCCAGCTGTGCTTGGTTGTAGGGTAGGAGGCGGTCTCAGTCTGGCAAGCAGGTGCAGCTGGCCAGGAGGCTGGGGGATGGCTGCATGCTGAGGACAAGAGGCTGTCTTAGCCGGAGAATGAGTTGTGTCTGTGGGTCAGATCCTGTTGTCAGCTACACTGTGTGACTCCCCTGAAGATACGCTGATGTAACTGAAGCCCCAGTCCTGTGTGGCAGAGCGCTAGTGCCTTCAGTGGGTTATGTGCTGGCACAGGTGTGTGCCCGGGTGGAAAAAGTTGCAGAGTTAGGCATGAGTGGAGCAGCTGGACCAGTCCTGTGAGCACTTATTCATGTGAATAGTGCCTGGCCCTGTACAATCTCTTGCAATCTTCCTGAGCCTCAGTTTTTCCATCTGTAAAATAGGGAGTGACACTGAACCACCTGTGTAGTGTGTTGAGATTCTCTGGGGAACAACAGTGCATAGGTTGGGGAGAGCTGAGGGCAACGTGTCTAGCCCTGTGGCCTGATGCCTATGTGCCTAAGTACCCCAGCTCCTGCTGTATGTACCATCTGTCTTTCCTTTGGCACCGGAGTCGGATGAGACTTCATGGGAGTGCTCTCCGGGGCTGGGGTGTCACCTGCACGTCTCAGCGCTAATCAGCGGGATCAGTGTTGGTAAAGCACTTTGAAGATGAAAATGGAATATTTATTAAGTAATTGCCGAGTGTGGGGAGAAGGCCGTCCGGCCGAGCCTGCCCATACGTCTGGGGCTAGAATCAGAGGCGTTGGGAGTGGGGTCTCTGCTTGACCTGCCAGGCTTCCCAGCTCCTTCGCCACCTGGGAGCTGTGGTGGCAGCAGCTTGTGCTGAGCTAGTGCCAGTGTAGGTAGAATGAGCAGCTGTCTCTGGGGAAGTGCAGAGAATTGTAATAACCCCATTTCTACCCCCTCACTGCTTTACTGAGAGCATCGAGGAGTTTGCATGCCTCCTTCACTTAGGTAGTGGAGTAAGTGCCCTTTTCCGTGCCTCCTGTGCCAGCGCTGGCTGCCAGTGGGGGTGGATTTTTAGCTCAGCCCTGCAATGGGATGCAGACTCCAGACACTCCCGTGATCTGTGAAAGAAGAATATGGAATCAGACTGGGAGCTGCCTGGGAGCAGGACTATGATATGTGGCGAGGGGTCCCATCTCCCCCTTTCCCTGCACACCTGTAATCTGGGCCTTTCACCAGAGGCATCTCAGGGAGTGGAGGAGGCAGAGGCTGGGCTGGGGGCCTGGAGCAATGGGTGGCAAATGTTTCTTGTAACTTTTAGAGCATGCATCCTGCTATTGTAATGACTGGCACAATCTGCCTGTGTAAATAAGTGTAATGATGAGAGCCCCTCTCCCCAGACAGCTGCATTCCTAGGTGGGGAGGGAGGGAGGAAAAAAGTCCCTGCCCTAACTCTGAATCTCACCCTCCCCACCCCGGTGGTTAATCTGCTTGTGGTGTCAATTTCCTCCCCATTTTTAATCTCCCTGGAAAATAAGTGGGACTATGCAAGAGCTGGGAGGTTTTATGAGAGGCTGCGGAGCCCCACAATCTATTCATCCAAGTCCACATCTCCTTTCATTTGAAAATCTCTCTGCTGGAGGTTGTGCTCTGTGGTAATTCTGCTCCCTTTGCCCCATAGAGTTGCTTGTAACCCTTGCATCAGTTTGGGTTGTAAAGGTGTATTGTGAAGGTTGGAGGAGCCCTAAATTAAAGCACTTCAGGCCATAATCCGATGATTGTTGGAGTCACAAAGGACTTCCCTCCCAGGCACATCACGTGGGACATTTTCATCCTCTGACTCATCAGGTACTGGCCACTGTCAGCAGCAGCCAGAGCAAGTTTGAAGAGTCAGTTGTCTGACCCATCCCTTGGGCAAAGGCTGTGTATTCCTTCCTGTGCCTGCGCAGCAGCCCCTTCTAAAGATGTGAAATTGTTTAGTGTTCAGTTGCTTCCCCAGTTGGAAAAAGCCCCAATCCACACAGCTGACAATGGAGAAACCCCAAGCAGAGCTTTGTAACTTGCAGATTGGGCTCAGGAATGCTGGAGCATTTTTGTAGGCGGAGCCTTTATGGACACATTGGTTTCCACCCACTAATATTTTGCAAGGAACGACTTCCTCTGTCCAGAGCAGCCCTTTCCAAGCTGAATATTTGCAGACCAGCCCCTAATTCTAATCAGTATTCAGCATTTTTACAAAGAAGGGGTGATAAGGCAATTTTGTCCCAACCCAGCCTAAGGTGCTGCGAGCTAGCAGCCCTGCAGTGCTCTACAGGTTGTTGGCTGGAGTTTGGGTCTGTTGGGGTCAGCTGTGCCTGTAAGTGGTAACATTGAGCAGTGCTGGACTGCAGTATGTGCCGACACAGGCTTGGATTTGTCTGCGGCACAGACTTGGCCCAGGAGGCTGGGTTGCTGTGTCGGTGCATCAGGACGCCACGGCGGTGCTGCTGCATCAGAATGCCAACTCCTTGCCTCTGAGCTGTGTCATGGGTCCGGGCAGTGGTACAGCATGATGGTGACTCCTGGGCCGTGGCTCACAAAGTGGGAGCGTTGGTGTGCAGAGGAGCCCAGCGTTATTTCCCCCACTCCGCTTATTTGATTGTGTGCTCTGGAGATGGCTGATGGTCAGAGCAGCAGGCTGGGAGGCAGGAGTTCTAGCGTCCATTCCTAATCCTTCCGCTTGTCTCAGTCCGTGATCTTGAGCAAGTCACCTGCATCCTTTCCTGCGTGCCTCTGCTGGGAATGGGGTCGGGAAGGCTAAGGAATATTGTAGCTATTGTGCATGGCAGGGCAGAGCCCAGCTTGCTCTCCATGCTGACATCTCTCTGGTGTCTTAACCAACTTTTCCGATTTCTACACGAGCACAGCCTGTTGAAAGGTCCTGGAACAGGCAGGACTCTGCCATATCCACGCACCTCGGCCAATGACCAGCCTATTAGAACGTTCCCACCCTAGGAAAGTTGCCTGAAGCCCCTAGTGTGAAAGCCAGGGCAATTCGCCCCCCAGCTGCGTACGAGATCTGGCCAGCAGGGTGGATTTGGGTGTGATAACGTGCAGTAGCAGTGTGAACTGGCAGTGAACTTCAGGCTGTGTTTCTAGGAAACAGCACAGTGAGTAGCTGGGTGAGAGCGAGAGAATGACGAGCCCTATTGAGAGCATCTCCCGGTGTCCTGGTCGATTTCACATTCCTGACCAGCAAAATCTCCCCTTCCCCGGTTCCCTCGCAGCTGCTAGAAGCTTGGGAGGGAGCAATGAGCCCTGTTGTGTGGCGCACAGATAACTGGTTGTGTGAGCTCTTCTGGGCAGGCCACTTGGTAACCCTACCTTGGGGAGCCACGCCTGGGAACGCGCCGAAGAGAGCCAGCTACATGGGTATGGCTACACTTGGCATTTCAAAGTGCTGCCGCGACAGCGCTGCGAAGTGTGAGTATGGTCAGAGCGGCAGCGCTGGGAGAAAGGTCTCCCAGCACTGCACGTAAACCACATCCTTTATGGGTATAGCATGCAGCACTGGGAGCCGCGCTCCCAGCGCTGCTGCCCTGATTACACTGATGCTTTACAGCGCTGCATCTTGCAGCGCTCAGGGGGGTGTTTTTTCACACCCCTGAACGCGAAAGTTGCAGCGCTGTAAAGTGTGAGTGTAGCCAAGCCCAGAGCTGGCTGTGCAGAGCCCGGGGCAGGGGCGAGGCCGAGCAACCGGTCCACCTTGAATAGGGTCCACCAGGGAGTTCCTGCAGCAAACTGAGTGAGTCCTGCGATATGTCAGTGACTGGCATGTGAGCAGTCATGCCTAGTGGTTGGAGCAGGAGCCAGGAATGGGAGTCCATGGTCAGAGCCAATGTCAGAAGCCAGGAATTGGAGCTGAGGGCCAGGACCAGATTACTTGGCGTGAGGCAAGGCAGGAGCAGGACTGGAACAAAGGGGGAGCAAAGCTGGGAACAAGCAGACACAGAAGTTGTTGCAGTCAGGAGTGAATGAGGAGTCGCTGAACTGCTGCTGCGGGCTTAAGAGCTGGTCTCCTGCCTCTTCCAATCAAGCAGGTTTTGTAGCCAGTCAGGCAGCCCGCTGCAGCCCAGCTACGCTTGTTAAGTCACCCAGAGACTGGCTCTGCAGGCCTGGGTTTCTGACACAATGGGTACGGCTACACTGAAATAAAAGACCCACGGCGCGGCCACGGCTGGCCAGGGTCAACTGAGTCTCAGAGCCTAGGCAGCGGGGCTAGAAATGGCAGTGGAGATGTCTGGGCTCCGGCTGGAGCCTGGGCTCTGAGGCCCCGTGAGGCGGGAGATGTCTACGCTGCCATTCTTAGCCCTGCAGCCCGAGCCCTGTGGGTCCAAGTTAGCTGACCAGGCTCTGAGATCCAGTGCTGTGGGGTTTTATTGCAGTGTAGACATAGCTGGGCCCTTTGCTCCTAGCTGTCCATGTGGCAGGATTTTAGAGGGCAGGATGAATTGTTATGAGTAACGAAAGAACCACCATTTCCAAGCTTGCCAACCCCGCTGCCTTGCCAATGTGGCTCTGCTGAACTCTGGCCCCTCCCCAGTCGCAAGTCTTCTGCTGTTTTTGCCCAGCCGCATCCTTGGTTCAAGCTCCCTCCCACACCTGGGCTCTCTTTGCCGAGTGATGTGGCTCAGCCCCCACAAGAAGCTTGCTCAGATATAAAGGATCAGATTGAAGGCTTCAGAATAGCTTCTCCCAGCGATTCACACTGCTAGAAATTCACAGCACTTGTGTAACTTCTCCAGCCCGCATTAGGCTGCTCAGCTTTTAATTTCTTTTTAAATTTTCCTTGGAAGCCACTTAAATGGTTGCTTGGCCCCCTCCTACCTTGGGTTCATCCCCAGCTGGAATATCCCCACACAGCTGGCAAGGAATCGGGTGGCACCAGCCAGAGACACTGCTGTGAGCAGTTGGAACAAAGCCGTGCTCTGATCCTGAGTCTCTGTGACCGAGTCACTTGTCTCCGTCATGCCTCCAGCTAGGACATTGGGTAACTGGCTCTCTGGGAGCCAGAGGCTGTGTGGGAAACGGCGCTTTCCCAGGCAGATAAATCATGTGGACGGCGGTATCCCCGCAGACTCGCGGCTGTCTTTCCCGCTCGGCTCTCCTGTGAAACTTGCACAAATGGACAGCAAATGTTTTCTTGAAGATGCCAGTTTCCTCACCCTAGCAGAAGCCCTGGGAATTCCTGCAACACGTGGGAGCCCCGGTCGCTCCTTGCTGCCGGCTGGATCAACGTACAGCACTGAATGCTTTTCTCTCTTCATGGGCTCATCCTGGCAGCTTGTTGAAAAAGCCGGCCAGGCTGAACTGGCCCATTCGAAGACTGCTCATCTGATGTTTGTTTCTGCTCCCCTGCTGTGGGCGCTGTAGCGTTTCCTTTCTCAGCACCCAGCCAAGGGGACCTCTCTCTCTCTCTCTCTCTCTCTCGCTCTCTCTCTCTCTCTCTCTCTCTCTCTCTCTTTCTTTCAGGCCTCTAACTCAGTGATCAGAGGAACATTAACACTCGCCCTAATAGCCGCAGTGTTACTGGAGCGAAGGTGGCTTTAAGCAGAGTAGGGTGTTGTGCTCTTACTGCCTTCTCAGGCCGTAAGCCTGTACCTCTGCATCCAGGAAAGGAAGGGGCCAAAATCCAGCTGAGCCGGAAAGAGGCCAGGAGAGATCCCAGGGATGGGAAATAGCACAGTGACAGACTCTGGAGTTACATAACAAAAGCTGCAGGCCTGGGATTTGCAAGGGAGCCTGGTGCCCAAACCTCATTGGAAGTTGAGTACTCCACTCCCAGAGGCTAAAGAGCAGCTGTAGGCAGTTCAGGGCAAGGGGTGTATGCCCAGCATGTCGCACAGAGGGCTCTGATCTCAGTTGGGGTCTTTGGGCATTACTTTAATATTACTAAGAATAACATGATGTGCTTGGAAGCATGGACAGGTGGACTGGAAAGCCTGGGAATTGGAGGGCACCTCACTGCCATGGGGCAATGACTGACCCCGTGGGATAGTGGGTACTGGGCTGTGAACTCTACAGGGAGGACAGATGAGGTGCCGGAGCTGGGGGGCAGCGACACTCCTGAGGATCCAGCAAAGGAACATTTCCAAGTGGGGAGGCCCCCTGCTCAAACCTGTCCAGCCAGTGCCCTGAGTTACCAGGTGCAGACATCTGAGGGTGTAGTACTGCTGGCTTCCATGTCATGACAACGTCCTTCACTGCACAATGTTGAGGGAGCTCAAAGAGGCCACTAAAGCGGCGTGCGAGCCACCTGCATATAACCCGTCACGTTTCCTAACAGGACAGCAGCCAGAGAGGTCTTTTCTCTCCCCTTTACATGATTGGCTCTTGGACCAACTCGTTGTAGAGCACACAAGGGGGGATGTGCTGCTCGACTTGGGGTGATGTTTTCAAAATGGCCTAAGTGACTTAGGAGCCTACATCACATCAACCAATGGGACTGTGGCACCTAAACCACTCAGGCAATTTTGAAAAAAATTCCCTTATATAGCAGCCGGGAGTTGTTTCAAGGAGTAACTGTAGTTGAGCCACGAATGACCAGCTGCAAGAAGAGTGTCCCAGCTGGCAGGTGACGCCTGGTTAGTCTAGTGGGTGTGACTACACCTTCCTTCTTCAAAAAAATCAAATGCAGCTAAACCAGAACATTGCCCCCAAAAGGCTGCAGCCGGTTATTCAAACCCACAAACATACATACATGTGGCCACTTCCGGTTCCCAAATTAGGTCCTTCGGGAGCTGTCATAAACAGATAGCTAAGGGTTAATGTTTCTTTCACCTGTAAAGGGTTAACAAAGAGAACCAAACACCTGACCAGAGGACCAATCAGGAAACAGGATTTTTCAAAGCTCAAGGGAGGGAATGTTTGGATCTGTGTCTTTTGTTCTGGCTCTCAGCTATGAGAGGGGATCTTTTCTATCTTCAAGCTTCTAATCTTCAGTTTCCAAGTTGTAAGTACAAGATAGAAAAATAATAGGCTGTTGTTGTTTTTTTTTTTGTATTTACATGTGTGTAGATTTGCTGGAATATTTTAAATTGGATATCTTTTGAATAAGGACTGTTTATTCATATTTTTTCTTTTAAGCAATAGCCTGTGTATTGTCATCTTAATGCAGAGAAATATTTTCATGTGTTTTTTCTTTCTTTTTTATATAAAGGTTTCTTTTAAGACTTGTTTGAGTTTTCTCTCTGGATAGGCTAAGGACGAAGGGGAGGGAATTCTCTTTGTGTTAGATCTACGGAGGGTGAATCTTACAGCACCAGGGAAATTGTGGGAGGGGAGAAAACAAGGGGGAAGAGAGAGAGAATCTCTCTCTGTTTTCCTTGAATCTATGTGCCTCTGGGGAAGGGGATTAGATTCAAAGAGTTTGGATCAGTAATCTCTCAGGGTAGCCTGGTGAGGGAAGCCTGGGAGGGGTAAAAGGAGGGGGGGGAATAGTTTATTTCTCCTTGTTTTAAGAATCCAAGGGATTTGGGTTCTTGGGGGTTCCCCAGGGAAGGTTTTGGGGAGACCAGAGTGAGACAGGCACTGTAAATCCTCTGTCTGGTGGCAGCGAGATAAGATCTAAGCTGGTAATTGAACTTAGAGGGTTCATGCAGGCACCCAGATTTCTGGACGCTAAGGTCCAGATTTGGGAATTATGCTTATGGCAGGAGCAGCCCATTCAGCTGCTGGGATGCACCTCTTGGGGCCCAGGTTCTGCTCTCTGGCGTTTGTCAGTGTCGGTGACTGAGTGAGCCCGGGTTACTCCTGTCAGACTTGGAGCGCTGTCTGGTGGTCTGGGTGCCCCCAAGGAGCAGGCAGTGTCCTTTGCTTTGGGTAATGTCTTTTGTTCCTGCTGTCCTTCGTGGGGATCGGGAGGTGTGGTGGAGCTGTCAAGGCTGAGGAGACTGAGGAAGTTCAGAGACACCGGACAAAACCAGGGGACTGATCAGGTTGGTGGCAGATAACATTTGCTGTTGGAGACAGTGCGAGGTAAAGCAGCCAGGAAGGTATGATGTGAACTACTCAGACACCCTGAGCATTCCTAAACTAACTGCTGAGGGAAAAGAGCTGGGAATCTCTGTGGGCGGCTCAGTAAAGACGTCTGCTCAGTGGGCAGCAGCGGTAGATAAAACAGATTGTTAGGACGTATAAGGAATGGGACAAGTTCACCCTCACCTGGGGTACAGTGTTCTGTTCTGGTCATCTCAAAGAGCAGATAGGAGAAGCAGACAGAGATCAGAGGAGGATACTGGATTGGATGGACCTGTGATCTGGCCATTCCTATGCTCCTCCTTGTCTTCTCTTGAGCGACAGCTGGGATACTTTTCCCCTGAGGCATATCTTCCATATAACAGAGCTATTGACTGACTCCTGGGACAGAAGGAGTGTTATCCAAAGCAGCTGTTGTCCAGGAGGTCATGGTGTCACATACTGGAGTACAGGGCATAGGAGTAGGAGATGGAAGACTATTCTCAGCTCTGCCACTGACTCTCAACCTGACCTTGGACAAGTCACGTCCCTGGCCGATGCCTCAGTTTCCCCACCTGTGACCTAGGGATAGCGTTACTTACCAGCCGGACCAAGCTCTTGGAGGGTCCTAGAGGAAGAGCACAATGGAGGGCAGGACTGTGTGAGTGCCTGACGGCCAAGGCTAACAGTCCATGAATGGAGGGTATGTGTTTACCTGAGGGCAGTTTATTGTGCTGCTGTTTCCCCAGGGCAAGTTTCGACCCCTGCACGTGTGCTTCCTTCTGTGTGCAACATGCTATAGCTGCACAGTCCCTGCCCGGTGGCTGGGCAGATGGGATCCCACCCACCCCTGGCTGCAGATGCTTGGGGTGCTACTTGGCTGCAGGAACTGCTGGGCCATGTGTGCCCCGCACCCATTTGGTCCAGGGACCTGCATGGTTTCAAATCCCCTGGTTTCCCACAAGCAAGGGAACTGCCATGGGTCATCACTGGGGCGCCAGGCAGAACATCTCTCTCTGTCTGGTCACGCGGGTCCCATGGCCTTGGAGGCTGTGCAGTCAGCAGAATTAGGCCCATAGTGTGTGGTTTGTTGTATGTGTCTATGGCCCACAGGTAGAGAGCTGGAGATGACAGCCGTGGGGTAATGCCCCATGTATGTGATCTTACACACCTGTGTGGCCAGCAGTACAGTCATCAGAAGCTTTCTGATTGTTCTTGTCCTGCTGTTAGCAAAGCTTAGTGGTATGTCCAGTTACCCACTCAGAAGGTAACCTTGGAGCCCCTATAGAGTGTGTCACAGGCTTACGGAGGCCTGACCTCAGCCTGCAGCCCGAACGTGGCTAGCAATCCTGCAGATACTTCACAAGAGGGCTTAGACCCAAGCTGGCCCCTCCCAGCAGCGCTGGCTCTGCAGGGCTCCCAGGTGATGACACCGTCTCTAGCCACTGGGATTAGCAGCTGCGCCGGGTCACTTTTCTGATCATAAACGGTGACATCACATGGCATGGATGTTGACATAAGTGTCCAAACTGACACGTGCCTCAGTTTGGGGCAGGGTGGATAAAAATCAGTGATTTTTTTAATTTAAATTGGATTTTTTTGATAAAACGCTTTTTGAGGGAAAAAACTATCTCATCATGGAATAATATATGGAGATATATCTATCTCATAGAGCTGGAAGGGACCCTGAACGGTCACTGAGTTCAGCCCCCTGCCTTCACTAGCAAGACCAAGTGCTGATTTTGCCCCAGATCCCTAAGTGGCTCCCTCAAGGATTGAACTCACAACCCTGGGTTTAGTAGGCCAATGCTCATACCACTGAGCTATCCCCCCCAGTATTATAAATTCTAATTCTATAGCATGAGACTATATTCATGTAATGTTTAAGAAAAGTTTTGTAAATGAGTTCCAATATTTCATTGATTAGGGACCCAATCTAATGGGGTTCCAGGGGCTTCTGTATAGATTATTTAGGTTAATCTTTCTATCTACCCAATGGGACTCAGTGCTCAGTCTAGCAGATAGCATCAGAGATGCTTAGTTTTGCAGTTCTCAAACTGTGGATTTGTGTCTCAAGAGGTAACATGCTTGTTAACAGAACAAATGTTTTAAATAAATAATATATAGAGGTGAGAAATAACAGACCTCAACTCTATTGTCCCTCTACAAATTTGTGTACAAAGAGTCAACCCCTTACCTCTCACTAAAAGTGCAATTTTAAAAAGTTCACTGAATAGAAGGTTGTTGGGGGTGGAATAGATCTGGACAAGGAGAAGAAGTCTGGAGATAAATGTGAGAAGCGAGGGACACATGCTTTTTTTTGTTAAAATATTATGTTTTCTGTTGAAGACAAAAATCCAGGATACTTAACATTGTTGTTTTAGTTAAATAAAACAATTTAAATCTCTATCTGGTGATATTCTTCTCCTACTACAGCATGGGAAGAAAATCCTCCAAATATTAATGATTAACCTGTTGAATTGGAGATAGTTCACCTCCCAATGACTTCATAAATATTTGCTTCAATTACCTTTGGTAAATGAAGTCACCAAACAATCATTCGTTTTCTGATATAGCTGTAAAACTCATCCGAAAAGTTTTCAGAAAAAATCAGCGTTTAAAAATGTATAGTGTGTACCTTCTAAAAATGAAACCTACATCTATCTCTCAGTTGTGAAGAAAATTTATTAAGATTATAACAACCAACAAGAATGCACATCTATGTGGAAATCCATGATTAAATCGAGTCCTGACTAATGATTTAAATCAAATCCATTCTAGTTTGGGGGGCCTCCGTATCCCCCCGGCGTGGTTCAAGTTGGATGTGGTATTATTCACTTTCTGCCTTTAATCCACTCAGCAGTGTCACCATGTGGCTGTTAAACTCCTGACATGACATGCAGCACCCCAGAGCTGGCTGCATTTAAGTGTGTGGAGGCAGCAAGGTGACCATGGGGCTTGGTCTGAATAATCTGCATAGCACTTGGGGCTACTTCAGGGTCTCTGGGGATGGGAAGCCCCGCAGGGACGGAGGAGATTATTGGGTGTTTTCTTTGCACCTCCTGGCTGTCTGTCCATCTGCAGGAGGACGAAGTATAGACTCATAGACTCTAGGACTGGAAGGGACCTCAAGAGGTCATCGAGTCCAGTCCCCTGCCCTCATGGCAGGACCAAATACTGTCTAGACCATCCCTGATAGACATTTATCTAACCTACTCTTAAATATCTCCAGAGATGGAGATTCCACAACCTCCCTAGGCAATTTATTCCAGTGTTTAACCACCCTGACAGTTAGGAACTTTTTCCTAATGTCCAACCTAAATCTCCCTTGCTGCAGTTTAAGCCCATTGCTTCTTGTTCTATCATTAGAGGCTAAGGTGAACAAGTTTTCTCCCTCCTCCTGATGACACCCTTTTAGATACCTGAAAACTGCTATCATGTCCCCTCTCAGTCTTCTCTTTTCCAAACTAAATAAACCCAATTCTTTCAGCCTTCCTTCATAGGTCATGTTCTCAAGACCTTTAATCATTCTTGTTGCTCTTCTCTGGACCCTCTCCAATTTCTCCACATCTTTCTTGAAATGCGGTGCCCAGAACTGGACACAATACTCCAGTTGAGGCCTAACCAGCGCAGAGTAGAGCGGAAGAATGACTTCTCGTGTCTTGTTTACAACACACCTGTTAATGCATCCCAGAATCACGTTTGCTTTTTTTGCAACAGTATCACACTGTTGACTCATATTTAGCTTGTGGTCCACTATGACCCCTAGATCTCTTTCTGCCATACTCCTTCCTAGACAGTCTCTTCCCATTCTGTATGTGTGAAACTGATTGTTCCTTCCTAAGTGGAGCACTTTGCATTTGTCTTTATTGAACTTCATCCGGTTTACCTCAGACCATTTCTCCAATTTGTCCAGATCATTTTGAATTTTGACCCTGTCCTCCAAAGCAGTTGCAATTCCTCTCAGTTTGGTATCGTCCGCAAACTTAATAAGCGTACTTTCTATGCCAACATCTGTGTTGCAGTTGAGGTGATTAAAGAACCAGTGTGATGGCATGCCTTGCACAAGGAAACCACTCACCTCCAGACAGAGGAAGTGCCGTCCTTGCCCCACAGCAGGGTCCCTGGAGGTCACAGCCCATGGCTCAGAACAGGGAGTGCCCGGGTGATCAGACCTCTTTGGAGGGGGAAGGCTTGGGCTGGGGAGTCTAACTGCTCACTTGACAGGTGCTACAGGCAGGGGGGTTGTCTCGCCAGGTTGCAGGGAAGGCCAGAGAGTCTGCTTATGCCAACCCCACCCAGCCCCAGGGAAGAAGGTCAGACAAGGATGAGCTGGGCAAGGGTCCTGTTAGAGCTGCCAAGCTGCCTGCATTCCTGCAGGGAGAGGAGGAGCTCAGATCAGCCTTTCCTTGAGATGGCCCCTGAAGTGCCCTGCGCTGGGCATGAAACTGGTGGGGTGGGGGGCAGGAGCTGGGTAGTCTGTGCAGTCTCCATGTGCCAGGCAGCAGGGCTCTCAGTGCCCTAGCAGGTGGGGAGGTGGGGGCTGGCCCGGCTGGGGGATCCACGACTAGGCAGCTCCACTACCAGATCCTCCCCCCAGAAGGGTCTGGGTGCAAGGTCCCTGTGGAGCAGTGTTGGGGGATGCCTGCCTCCTGCCCCTGATTCTGCATCCTTGTGCACTCCGGCTTGGTGCGGGCACTGGGATTTACCCTTAAGCAAGGGGGTAGGAACTGCGCCTCCTGATCATGCTATTGACCGGCAGAGGAGGGGTGAAAGACCCAGTCATGGGTGCCCTCTGGCTCCTTTGTGAGGGCTAGGGTGGCTCACGGGCTGGAGAACACCCCTGGTATAGGGGGCCTCTGATGGGGGCAGAGCTGCCTGTCCTGGCTCCATCCCACACAGAAGTTGCCGAGTAGGGGATGGGACAAATGCAGAAAGAGGCATGGCCAGGGGTTGCCCCATCACCCTGGTTATTTCTTGTCTGCCCCAAGGCCCATAGGAACCAGGCTGCCCAGCTGGGAGCTGAACTGGCCCTTGGCAGCCCGAGTGGGGGGCATTCTCTGCCTCCTCTTGGCTCGGCACTGGCATAGGGGTACACCTGGTCCAGGTTACCTGCTGAGTGGCTCACAGACCCTCTCCCCATTCCACTGGGTGCACTGGACTGATGTGAGACACACACCAGGGCTGTACCGAGTCGCGGGCAGGGCACAGCCCGCCACCGAGGGGCTGCATTAGCTCTGCTGTGCCCTGCAGTCTGTGGGGCACTGGCTTTGCCCCCCTGCAGCAGGGCGCTGGGCTCTCAGATCTAGGCGCCAACAGCAGCTGCTGCAGAGGAAGGTGACCCCTACCCTCTCCGGCTCCTGCGTGGGGCTTGGCTCTCGCCCTACATGGGGGTCACTCTGCCTCCTGCTGGTGGAGATTCTTGAGTGATTCCCCAGCCCCTCAGCAGACTGTTCTCTGGCTGCACAAAGTGCTGCTTTCTGGAGGGCTGACGGGCCCCCAGGCTGTCTGGGCCTTGCCCAGAGTTTGGACAGGCTGATCCGGAGGCTAGAGGATCACAGCAGGGCAGCAGTATCCCGCTGCATCTGCACAGCGCCAGCTGGGTCAGCACAAGGAAGTGGCAACAACGCCCCTAGTTGTGCACAGTCGCTGCGTTCAGCTGGGAAGACCTGTGCCGCTGGGCAAGCTGTGCTCTTAGCCTCAGTCCACGCTAGCTACTTGCATGGCCCTTCTTCACGAGACTATACCAGGGGGCCAGAGGAATCAGCCAGCGCCATGTGCGGCACTGGCTTGCGCCAAACAGGGAAGCAGAGAGACGGTGTCTGTGCTCATCTGGACAGGGGTCAGGCTCTGCAAGGGGCATATCTTCTTAACCGTTCGAATGCTGCCAGGTGCTCGGGTGCCAGGCACTGGTGTGCTGCTGAGCGGAGCGCTGGGTGATTTCCAAGCTGCTGTTGATTTCCATGAGGTGGCTGCAGGCCAGCTGTGAAAGGGTTAAATGTAACTGCCCATCTCGGTAGCTTCAACAGGTGTTACCACAATGAGCTGGTGCCACTCCTGCCCTGGCCATGAGGGGGGAGCTCTGGTCTGTATCCGCCCACTACCCAGGAGCTGGGGGGCATCAGCTGTTTGTCTGACTGATGTCATTAATGGGGGAGGGAATTCAGTGATTGGGAAGGGTAGACAGCACTGGCTGGAGCCCAGCCTAGCGTGGGGCTCTCTGCTCCCCCGGTACGCAAACCGCTCAGTCTCAAGCTCCCATGTTCCTCTGCTGGCAGGCCCCCATCCTAACCTGCTGGGTCTTGCTCCTGGCCTGGGTCCCACATAGCTACACCAGCCCTGGCTCTGTCTGGAGCAGGAAACACCAATTGTCCACCATTGAGCAAACGGCGACTCAAATCAGCCCTCCCTCCTCACTGCATCTGCACTTGTGTTGTTCTGGCAAGATATGAGCCCAGGGCCCCCGATGAAAGGCTCCCCCCGTACAATGCTGCAGATGGACGTCCACAAGCATTTCAGACAGCAGTGCCAGGTTGTTTCCGCTCCACAGAGCAACTCATAAGTGTTGCACAGTGAACTTCTGTTCCCTCCCTGCTCCCTGCTTGTTGTAGGGCCTTGGGCACCCTGGACTCGACTCTGGATCCTTGTCATGCAGTGGGATGCAGGCCAGAACTTTCCAAAGGACCCGCTGCAGACCTAGCACCAAAATGAGGGGTCAGGTTTTCCAAAGCACGGCCGGGAGCTGAGCTGCTCTGAACACGCAGCCCATGGGAGCAGAGCCCTTCTGCAAATATGCCCCCCAAGGCAGCAACCTGAGCCCAGGCTTCCACGTCAAATCCTCATTGCTGTTTGTGAGCCACAGGCTAGAGGAGGATCTTGCACCTGGAGGGGAGGTGGAATTTCAGGGAGATCCAGACTGATTGCGTGTCTCCATCTGTCATTAAGACAGCAGGAGCTAAGGGCCCTCAACAGCCCCTAGGGAAGAGACTCTGATGCAATATAGCGGGCTAATGGCAGGGCACTTCGCTATGCTGGACTTTTCTGCTTGGTCACCAGCGCCCCTCCCAAAGGCAGGGATCTCCAGGAAAGATGGGAATGAATTCCGTGAGGCGTGGGTGGCGTGCAGAGCTCGGCTGCTGGAACGCAGTAACCTGCGTACAGCCAAAACCAGTGGCAATGGCTTGCTCTCGCTTTTGAGAAGTCCATTAGTGACAAAAACTCCTCCGGTATCCAGACTGGCTCCATTAAGGGAGGACCTGCAGGAAAGTGTGCTTGAGCGAGTCTTAAGAAGGCAGTTATGTAAGATTTCCCCAGGGCTTTGCCTTAGGAAAAGCTGTTCTATTTTTTTCTTACTTTTCTCTTTCAGGGGTAAGTACATTAGCGGTCACTTCTTGATTACACTCCTACTGGAACAGCGCCTCTGTTCTTCAAATCCCCTTTTCGTACAGCTGCTCACCTGGGGCCAGGTTCTGATCTCCCAGAGGCCAGGTGCAAATCCAGAGTAACTCCTCTTGAGTTGGGGCAGTTCCTCTGGATTGGCATCCTATGGGCAGCGAGTTCTGAATCTGGCCTGTATTGCCAACTCTTAAGGTAACCCAGAGGCACTATGACGGTGCGCTCATAAACCCACACTCTGGAATTTTGTTTTTCAACATTTGATTTTTCCAAATTTTTCCGAAGTGCCAGCTAACCACCATTCGCCCGGCCCTAATCCCCCGTGCCAGTTTCTCCAGGCTTTAGTCAGCTCAGGGGCGGGGAAGGAGTGCCACGTCCCCTATTTGCCAGCAGAACTGTCTATCTAGCAGCTTTCACCGGCACTGAACTTACACACAAATCATCGACAAGAAGAACAAAATGCAATCAGAGCATTTAGGTAGCATCAAAACGAAACGACTCATTCCGACTTTCAGACCATTTGACAAAAGCGAGCAAAGGGTACGGGAGGAGGAGGATCCTCCCTTAACCTTTACCCTGGTGGTTTGGATGTGGGACCCCGGTTCAGTTCTCCCCTCTGCCCCTTGAAGTCTCCCACATTGTAAGTTGGTGCTCAAACCCCTGAGCTGTGGGATATTCTGGAATTGGGCTTTCTCAGTCTCCTCTTGGAGCTGTTCCACTGTGGTTAAATAATTTCCTACTCATGGGAGCGGGGCCTGAAACTTGGGTCTCTCACATGCAGGGTGATTGCCCTAGCTAACCCCTAGGCTAGAGAGCTGTTCTCCCTCCCTTTCACTGGCCCAATGACTCTCCATCGTCCAGTGGCGTTGGAACATTTTTAGTAGTGAGGGTGCTGAAAGCCAGCCCCTTAGCCCTATTGGCACCCCCCCCCCCCAGGCTGGGAGCAGGGCTGTGTCTCCGGGAGGGGGGACCTGGACGGGGTAAGCGGGCCAAGACCACAGCTGGGGGCAGGCGTGGGGCCAGGAGTGGACGCCCAGGCAGGGGCTGGCAGCCGGGACCGCATGTGTGGGGCCAAGAGCAGAGCCCCAGCTGTGGGACTGGGTACGGGGCCCTGGGCATGGGGTCAATGGAATTGGAAAAGGTTCAGAAAAGGGCAACAAAAGTGATTAGGGATATGGAACGACTGCCATATGAGGAGAGATTAATCAGACTTGGAAATGAAATAAATAGGAAGCAGATTTAAAACAAACAAAAGGAAGTATTTTTTCACACAACACACAGTCAACCTGTGGAACTCCTTGCCAGAGGATAGTGTGAAGGCCAAGACTATAACAGGGTTAAAAAAAGAACTAGATAAATTCATGGAGGATAGGTCCATCAATGGCTATTAGCCAGGATGGGCAGGAATGATGTCCCTATCCTCTGTTTGCCAGAAGCTGGGAATGGGTGACGGGATGGATAATTACCTGCTGATTACTGGGATGATGACCTGTTCTGTTCATTCCCTCTGGGATACCTGGCATTGGCCACTGTTGGAAGATAAGATCTGGGCTAGATGGACCTTTGGTCTGACCCAGTATGGTTCTTATGAAGGGTGCCTGGAACAATGATGCCTTCTTAGCCAGCATGCCTGCCCCTGCCTGTGTGCGGTTTGAGAGCTCTCTGGGGCCGAGAATGTCTCGCTCTTGTATGTGCAGTGCCTAGCACAGCGGGGCCCTGATCTCGATGGAAGCCTCCAGACGTTGCCATAATACAAATCGCATCCAAAAGGGCCCATTTGCTGCAGTCACCGAGAGAGGCTGGACACGGGACCACACACTGCCGTTCTGAGAGCCCGCTGCCCAGCACATCTGCCCTGTAGCCATGCACCCTCTGGGCCAGGTGTGGGTTGGAGTTGCGAAGTCTCGGAGTTGGCTTTTTTAGATTCCCGCAGGCTTAGCGCACTCCTGCTAGTGGGGCAGCGCTTGAAACAGTCCAGCAGCAAAGCACCTTGGTGGGAACAAGTGTTACAAACCCTAAAAGTGGAGCAAAAAGAAAAGCAGGTACTTATCCGGCCTCCATCGTCAGGCCATCCTGCTGCAGGAAGGGATGCTCAGACAACACCCGAGGAACCATTGTTTCCTGTTGCCCGGTGAAGTTCACACACGAAGCATAACACTTCTGGATTTAGCGTGAAGTGCGAATCGAGGCCTGGCACCCCACCCGTTCCTGCCAGCTGGGTGGGGGAAGCTCACACGCACAGAAAATACCCCCTGCCATTTTAACTTCAGGCTGAGGTATATTTTAACGCAGGCATTGCAAAGCAAGGGGGGAGAGAGAGCGACAGAGCCTTTGGAATTCCCAGCTGAGAGGCAGAGCTGCTGAGGGAAGCCCAGCCTGGTGGTCTAGCCTAACAGGAGCTTAGAATCTCCTTCAGGACTTTTGGGAAAATATGAGGCATCAAAATCAGAGGCTTTGCTGTGGGAGACAGAAGCACCCTGGTGCTGCAGAAATGGCTGAAACTGATTCCTGCAGTACAGCGGAACATGGCCAATTCCCACTGGTCGCCGGGGTGAGTTTACTGAATTAATGGCCATAGAAACCCAAGTCAAGGCGACTGATTCCTGAGAGGCACTTTGTTCCCTTCTGTGGACTGTTGGCTGTTATCTGCATTCTCGCAGCGGCCAGCTGAGCTCAGGGCCCCTGGGGCAGGTTCAGGACGTAAACACTCGCAGGGAGGAGGAGTTGCTGCCCCAAGAGTTACAGACAAACGGTGGAAGAAGGGAGATGTTGGGATCCCCACTTTGCAGACAGGGAACTGGGCCACAAGGGCTTAGCACCTGCAATCAGGGCCAGGTTCTCCATGTTCCCATGGGACGTGCATGGCTGGATTTCCAAAGGTGCGTGGCCTCCAACCTGCACCCAGCAGGCCAAGCTCCCTTACACATCTGACCCCAGTGGTGGGTGAAAGGGGCCCTGTGAGATCTGCACTGAAGGGGATAAGAGGCAGATGGCAGCTCTGTCTGGAGGAATGGGGACTCCATATTGCTACTGGGAAGGCAAGTGGGCCCTATAGTCTGTCTCGTGAGCTCCTCTATATTTGTTGCTGTTGTTTAGGGCTCTTTATGGTTGTTGCTAGTGGAGGTTTCTGGGTGCTGTTGCTCTCTACCCCCAAGTTAACTCTTCGGCCCTCTGGGATGCACCATTTTGCAGTGGTGGGACAGTTGCCCTGGCTCTGTGATCTGGCTGTGTGGAGAGAAGACAGTTTGCCCTGGGCAGAGATAGATCAGAAACAAGCTCTTCCTCTCTGTGGGATGGGAGCAGCTGTGAGGTGCCCTAGGGCTGGTTCCCAAACATCCCTGTGCCACTGATCACAAGTGGCGCGATGCTGAACGTGGCTTGTCCACCCCCCGCCGAATGCTCAGCTGTGGTCAGTGCCATGTCAGTGTTAAGACTCGGTAGGATCTGGGGTGGGCCGCAGGCCATTGAGACACCACCCTTCGGAGGAGATTCATGCATTGCAAGGCCAGAAGGGACGACTGTGATCATCTGACACAGGCCAGAGCACTGCCCCAAACCAGGGTGATGAGCCAGGCTCCCTTCAGCCCAGTTCAGGGGCCTTCCAGTATTTCCCTTTGGGAGAGAACAAGGGGATCAATAGTTCTGCTGTCCAGACTGGCATTCTCCCTCTGGGGGCCAAATCCCGACATCCGTATTCAAGGCCACATCCTGAGTTGGGTGTTTTGCCCGTCAGCACTTGGGCTTATACAGACTTGCAGCCGGTCACTGTTCAGGAGCCCAGCTCTGTTCCAGCAGGGCTTGTGGTACTTCACAGGGCTACTCCTATGCACAGCGCTCAGTGCGTCTGCTCGGTCTCCCAGGCAGTGTGATTAACCCCTGGCAGGAGCAGGTCTCAGCTAAGGCCGTGACTTTGGGTTCCCTGCTCTAGGCTGCAGCCTGTGACTTGAGGGCTGTGTTACAGATGGAGAGCTGGTGAGAAACCCAGAAGCCAGTCCGCATTCGCTATCAGTGTCCAATGGTCTGTTGCCCCTGGTTCTTTCTGCACTGGCTGGTTCTAGCTGTACCTGGACCCCCTGCTCCCCCAGCAGCCCACAGGACACTGAGCTTTCCAGCTGTGTATCGTGCAGGATACAGGCAGGGCAGGAGACTCTCGTCCGCTTTGGCCAGGTTCTGGTGCGTAAATGCTTGGACAGCAGATTAGGGTGTAATTACAAGGATTCAGAATCAATTACCATGCAAGCTGCCCTCTGAATCATGCACATTGTAATCCCCTTGAACCCAGCATGGCATCAGGCCCCTGCCACAGGCTTGCCTATGGCATGGCAGATGAGGGATAGCTCTGCCCTGGGGCTTCAGGTGGTGACTTATTGCAGATGTCCCTGAGGTTTGGGTGGGTTCTTACAGACTCGTCCTTCCTGCCAGCCCCACCACCTTGCTGCCTGGCTGCTGCAGGTGAGTCCTCCCTGCCGGAGGCTGCTGTGACGGGCAGCAGACCTGTTTCCGCCCAGACAGCGAACTCCTGCCCATGGGGCCTGGGAGCTCAATGCCATGCTGGGTGCAAGGGGATTACAAAGTGCCTGGTGCCTGCTGTGGTGGGGGGGTACTGGCCCGGGGAGTCAAAAGCAGTCAGGCACCTGCTGCTGGGGTGTAACTTGGCTCAGGGGATAGGGACTGGGTCAGAGGTTCTGATCCAGCCCAGCCTGGTCCCTGTGACGCCAGGAGGCTGGCTGCAATGAGCTGGCCTGAGCTGTGGTGGTAGACAGGAGGTGGGGGGTGTATCCAAGGAGCAGCGACACGGGCTCCCCCATTTGCCCCCTGGCTGGCAGCACACTGTCCCTGTGTGCAGGGGGCAGTGCCAGCACAGGTGCTAGGAGTTCGCCCGCTTCTGGATACCCAGAGACCTACAGGGCTCTGAATCTGGCACCGTTCCCCGATTTAGGGAATGGCCCGGGAGGACTGAGCCCCTCAGGACCAGGGCTGATCGCAGCCTCTTCTCTCTGCAGTGGGACCCCGGGCTGGGCTCAGCCTCTCGGAGAAGGTGGAGCCGTGGGAGCCCCAGGGTGGGCATGGGGAGTGGGTGGGCACGGCTAGTGCTGGCTCTGTGCTGCCAGGGGGTGAGAGCATGCCGCTAGGGATTAGGGGCTGCTGAACCTGTTAGCTGCTCAGCGCTCTAATTAGGACAGGTTTCGTTACCAAGATGCACTGGCCCCTCAACTTCAATTTGCAGAGCTGCTGAGCAATGGGCCTTGCCAGGCGTTGAGCAGCCCGGGGCACGTCCCCGAGCTCACAGCTAAATTCAGCTCAGCTATTTATGGCTCAGGACAGCAGGAGCCTGGTTCCTGCAGGGGCTGGGGCGAGGGACTGCACTGGGGTGGAGACAAATGGCAGGGCTAGCGGTGCCAGCAGTGAGGGGGTCCCAGCGATAGGCACCAGGTTCCTTAGCAGCTAGGTGTTAGTATCCCTTTGAAGAGGCCTAAGCAGGTGCACTCGGGCCGAAGTCAGCTTGGGGGTGGGTGGGCAGGCTGGGTGGGATCTTTTCATAACCACCTTCCCCTTTCTGGTTGACTCAGCTGTGAGCTAATGCTGGCCCTGCCCCCCAACCAGGTGGCCCCTGGGACACTGCCTCTGACAGGACCCCTCCCCCCGCCCCCCCACCGGCCGCTCCATGGCCCCCTGGGCGCTACCTCCAATGGAGTCTCCCAGCCACCCCCTGGCCCCCTGGGAGCTATGTCCAGTGCATTAGTGCACATACTTGAAATTGCCTCCGCATGCTGCCCCATGCCCTCCGCTCGCCCATGGAGCAATCCGTGTGGCAGAGCTGGCACTGGCAGCTGCTAGAGGGTCTGCTTCAGTCTGCGCCTCCCACACACACCTTCTGGGAGGGGCTGGTGGAGGGAGGGTACAGCCTTTTAGGAACCTCCCAAATTCCATCTCACCTCTGCCCTCTCGTGCCCACTTTCCCTTGTGCCATTCCCCGCTGCCTGCTTTCAGCCCGGCGAGCTGCCTAACCCTTGTCTCCAAGGTGCTGTTGATCTGCAAACCTGTTTTTCCAGCCTTCGAGTAAAGGTTAGGCAGCCAGGCAGCACAGGCGGGCGTCCCATTGGCCGTGGGCCTGTGTGGGGACTGCTAGGCTGCTCCGAAGGGATGAAGGGGACAACGTCTCCAAGAGGACCCCGGGGACTCTGCTCCCCCCTCCCCTGGCTACCAAGCAGCTGCTTTCCTGTATTGCAGCCCTGCCTGGCACCGTCCCCTGGCAAGGGCTAGTCAGGGAGTTTGCTCCCCCAGGGCTGGAATCCAGGAGAGGGTTCTGGCTCCTGTCACAGGGACAAAAAACCTTCCCCTCTTGGGCTGTAGTCAGAAGAGCCAGCGCCGCTCAGAGCACCCGCTGGATGCCAGTCCAGCTGCAGGCAAACAGGGCCTGTGTCACCCACTGACACTGTTTGCCTGTGCTGTCAGAAAGGCCACAGCTGTGTAGCTCCCTTGCCATACAGCTGGGTCCCCCTAGGAAACACAACAGCCTTGCACTAGGGCCCAGACATCTAACTCCCTTAGAGCATCAGGGCCTAGGGCAGAATTGCACCCAGTACCAATAGCCGCTAATGGCCTGCGTCACATCGTGGACTGTCATAGCCATTCCCGCAGCTGGATCCATGTCATTCTCCTCCTTTTTGGGGTGGGGAAACTGAGGCACAGACTTGCCCGAGGTCATCCAGCCAGCATGCGTCTGTGAGAGCTGGGACTCAACCCCCTCTGCTCCTATCTCCCAGGCTTGTGTCCTACCCTGGAACCATGCTGTGTCCCTGGCTGGCTGAGGGGCTGTGTGCTGTGGATGCCTGTGCAGGGGGGTTAGCAGGGATTTTGGAGTTGAAGGGGCTGCCAGTGTGGAAGCTGTCACGAGTGCTCTGCTCTCTTTGCAGAGGCCCGTGGGGAGATCAAAGCAGTCTGACTGTAAATAGGCTGCTTTCCGCCAGGCTTTGACTCTCTAATTGATTTCTGGAGCAGTGTGGTGGCGTTTCCACGCAGCTGTTTGTTTTTACAAGGTTGGCATGTTGCTTTCCACTTGGCATGCACGCTCCTGCTTGTGCTTTTGCTGCAGATTCCCCAGCACTTAGCAGCCCGGCCTCAGGTCTTCAAGTGTTGCACTTAATGAGTGTAATGGTGTCTAGAAACTGGCTCAATATGCAGCAGTGTGTGTGAAGAGAGAGTTAGCCTCCAGGCACCGGCCAAATGGGATGGATGAAGCTGTAGGTCCTTCGGGCTTCCATGAGAAAATTGATAGCCTGGATTCCCTGTGGCCTGGAAGTTCCTGAAATTAAAGCTCATACGCTGGACAAAGAGCAGGATGGTCTAGTGGTTAAAGCATTTGCATGGGGCTTGGGAGATCTGGGTTTAGCTTCCAGCTCTGCCACAGATTGCTTGCACTACCTTTGTCCATCACTTAATCTTTCTGGGGATAATATTATTAGTCAGTCTTGTCTGCTTTGGTTGGAAGCTGTGAGGGGCCAGGGCTGTCTCTCAGTAGGTATATGTTCCTGCCCCCAGTGCTAGTGTCATGCCGCGAGTGAAATATGTGACCTCTTTGCTCTATTGAGTGTGTGCACCTTGCACAGAGACCTGCAAAGTGCTGAGGAGACACCCATCGACCCCCATGCACTGGTCACAACGTGTGGCATGGAGTTTTTCTGGGGACTGACTCTTATTGGCTTGCCGTGCCACCCTGGTCAGGAGCCTGGAAGGCTTTGTCTACCTACACTGCATTGTAAATCCGGTGCTGTGAGACTCCACGTTTCCATGCTGCACTGGAAACCTGGGCTTACCATTGCTGGACCTGGGTCTTCCAGCCATGCTGATGTGTCCACACTGCATGCACCATGCCTCTGCAGCTAAACCTGTGTGCACGCTGCATGGTGACAGGGCTTGGTCCCAAGTCTCAGCAGAATTCTGGATCTGATTCCCCTCCTTCCCCCAGCAGGATCCTGAGTGCTCACTGACCTGAGTCAGGCTGATGTTCGTGTAGACAGAAGTGGGGCTTGAGCTTGGGCTCAAACCTGAGCCAGAGCCTGGCTTAGTGTGCTGTGTGGACACACCCAAAGGGAACCTGCCTCCGCACATTGCAAACGCCATTAGAAGGCTGCACTTGTAGTAAAACGCCTTTAGTAACAGAGACAATTATTTCCTTAAACTATTCCCTTTATTGGCAAAGAGCAGCTCAGCTTCCTTCATAAACCAGAGACCCTGCAGCCCCTCTGGAGTGCCAGGAATGACTCAGAGGCTTTATTTGCCCTGGAGCAGTGCAAACAACAGCCCTGAGGTAAAAGTCAAACGGCTGGGATGTGCACAGGGGTTCAGCTCCTTAGAGGCTTAATTCAGGACGCTGAATTCACTGCCTGTCCATTGCAAGTCATTGTTTAACAGCTTAATAGTAGGGAAACTTCCATAGTAGACAGCACTTGTGGTAGCAAATGGATCCACCATGCCAGACTCCCCTACGTGGACTTTGGTAGAGTTACGCTAAGGAATAACCTGACCCATTGACTCAGTGTCTTCTCTCCTATTGCATGCAGGGCAGGCTGTTACCCTCCAGCAGCTAGAAGCCCCAGCCAGAGGCAGGAGGGGCAGGGCCTGGTGATGGGCCACGCAGCTCCTTGGCTGTAGATCAATAGTCCAGTGTGGGCCTGGTCAAAAACACTCGGCTCTCTGATGGCCTCTGTGACCATCAGCTGGTGACTGTGGTACCATCTCTTGGTGGCTGGGTGTTCTGATCTGTGGGCCCCACCCAGTGGGGTAGGATGCAGCATCCCGTGCCTGAAGCATTGGGGACCAGGGTCTTTCTAGCAGGGCAAGGAAGAAACAATTCCATGGGAGCTGCAAGCGCGGTTTGGCAGGGACCTGAGCTGGGAGTTAGGAGTAGCTTGGATTTCGATCTGAACAATTCTATGCCTTGCACTGCCACAGACTCAGCGGGGAAGTGCCCTCTACAGGGTCACCAGCAAGGCTGCCTGGAGTGCAGAGGTCTCTCCTTCAACTCCTGGTTCTGCCAGGGCCGACGAAGCTGGGGCCCAGGCCCACTGCCGGACCCCGGTAATTTGTACCGGTTTCCCCTCACCTCTCGTCAGCCCTGGGTTGTTCCCTGCCCCAGTTAGCTTGTGAGATGTGCCAAGATCAGCCCAAGGTGATGTGGCTGCAGGGAAGCTGGCCCATGGCACACTAATCAGCTGTGTGCCATCCCCCCTGAGCTTGTTTGTGACCCCTTGGGTACCAAAGAGCTAATGCCAGTCCTCTATCTTTGTCTTCTGTTGTAGAATATCGTTGCCAAGTATGGCGCTCAGTTCCGGGGAAACTCGCAGCATGACGCCTTGGAGTTCCTGCTCTGGTTGCTGGACAGAATGCACGAGGATCTGGGCTCCTCGTCACCCAGCCAGAAGGCTAGGACAGCGGGCAAGGTCAGTGTCCTCTACCCTCCCTTGCCAGACATCTCTGCACTCTCTCCCCAGGGCACTGCTGTTGTAAGGAGCTGGCTGGGGTGTATGTGTTGCCACTGCTCTCTAGCGGGTGGGATCAGAGCTGCTCAGCTGTGTGTCCTAGGCCCTGCACTGCTAACAGAGATTCTCCTGCAATAAGGACCTGCGCTCTTGGGATGAGGAAATTGGAGTGAAGTTCTGTGTGGCCGCTGTGTTAGTGCAGCACTGGGACAATGGAAAAGACCTGTAGGATGAGGATAAATATGTCAAAGACTGTGAGATGCTCAGGTACTGTGGTGAGGGGGGCCAGGTAAGAACCATGGATAGACAGATGAGACCATGGATTTGGTACCCTCTTATCATGTTCCCTCACTCCCCGCACAGGGTCTCTCAGCCAGTCAGAGGCTGGAGTGTTTTCCTGAAACTGAGGGATAGTCTCTGTTTACTCAGTGACTCTTGGTGGGGGGAGTTGGGGGTGAGAACATGGCTGACTGGCCACTGTGCTGTTGGTATTTTCCTCCTGTCAGTGGAATGACCTGTGCCCTGGGCCCAGCCTTTTCCCGGTGCAGATCGGCATGGTTGTGCCATTGCAACGTCAGGGCAATGTGTGTCACCACACCAACCGTGGGGAGTGGCTGCTGCCTGCAGAGGATAAAAGCCCTACTGCTGGTGCCAGCTAGTACAGCTCCTCTTGTAGCCCAGGAGACAGAGGGCACTTTCTCAAACCAAGGCTCCTGGGTTCTCTTCCCAGGGCACTGGGTGTGTGGGTGAGCTGGCAATCATGGTGTTTGTGCCTGGGGCTTTGCTGCAACATGTCGTGGAGCTTTTTTAGCTGGGGGACAAGGGGCTTTCAGAGACTCTAGCACCACAGGGGACCATCCTGGTCTGACCTCTGGCATGGCAGTGTCTGAGCAGCCCCCAGCCAGCATTTGGGTCGAGGCGGAGCTGGGTCAACACAGAACATGCAGCTACTGCGAAGGGGCTCGTGTGCCTGGCAGGGGCTGCAGCATCGCAGACACACTGAACTCACTGTGTAGGGCAGGGACAGGCCCAGCAGGGAGCAATTCCCTTGTCACAACACACTGGCCTAGCCTGTCCATGGTTATAGCCCTGCCCTTCTGTTAAGTCGCACCCCCTGGAGCCTGCCTCTGTTTCACAGGAGCTTCTGCTTTCCCTGCAGCCAGTTCTGTGAAGCTGGGTGCCAGCAGAGCCTTAATGCGTCCCTCCTTACAGCACCTCTGGGGTAGGATGGGGTCATCCCCATTTTACAGATAGGGAAACTGAGGCACAGAGTGGGACTATGACATGCCAAGTCATTGGCAGAGACAGGAATAGAACTTGGGTCTTCCTATCTCCCAAATCCCTGCTTGAGCTGGATCTGGGCTAAGCTGGAACCTGGGTGCCTCCTTCCTGACCCTTCTAACTTGGCCAGTGGCGACCCCTGCATGAGCATCATTTGCAGCAGGAGTCCTTGTGTATGGCACATCCACGGGGTAAGCCCTTTGGCCCTGGTCTTGCTCCTCCACTGTGGCTTTGGGGTAGTGCAGAGGAGGCGTCAGACTTGTTGGTGCAAGGCACTGAGATCCCCCTTTCCAAGGCTGTGTCGTCACTCTGCATGGGATCCCGTGTGATGGGAGCTGCCTGGGTCCGCAGCAAAGGGAAACCACCCTAATAACAAGAATCTCTTGCATATACCTC
Source organism: Chelonoidis abingdonii (assembly GCF_003597395.2). NCBI lineage: Eukaryota > Metazoa > Chordata > Testudines > Testudinidae > Chelonoidis > Chelonoidis abingdonii. Next base: position 10,452,816 of record NC_133781.1, read on the forward strand.
CTGCCTTCCCGTGTCATCTTAGAGCTCTTTGCCAGCCATGTACCTAGCACTGAAATGCAGCCACTGCTGAGGTGGAACGCAGCAGCTCTGTAACTGTGCACAGCGACACTGCACCACAGTTTAAAACAGGAGGTGAAGGAAGATGTCATGCAAGGGCGATTGGGTGGGCAGACTGTAATTAGTCAAGCTGGGTTTTGGGCTAGAGTGGAGAGACCAGTTTAACGACTCTTATCTGTGACTAGACCTAGGATTTTACAGGTAGGCTCATTATTTGGTCAGTGGTTTATGGGAGCATATCTCAGCCCAGGGCTTGCCTGGAAGTTGCCCAGCCCCGTGTATAACTCTCACACCAGTCCTAGATCCTGCCACGCTGCTCTGGTAGCATGCTACCTCCACTTTGCACAGGCGTGACTGACTGCACGCAGCCCCAATGCATTGGACCCACTGAGTTTTGCTACTCATTATCTGCCTTGTTTGATTGGTTTCTTAAACCACATGGGATGGTTTCCTCTTCTTGACTGGTTGATTCCCAGACCTGCTAAGAGCTCTGAGTGGCTGTGAGAACAGATCTTGTGAAGTTAGATCTGCCACACCTTCTCGCTCTGCAAACATCCCTGCAAACCCTTCTCCTGCTTCCCTCTTCTGTCCTGGCCCAAGTATGGAACCAACCTCCTGCTCCCACCCTGGAGTCCCTCTGCTTCATCCGACCCACAGACTCTGTCAGTCACCCACCCTCTCCAAGGTGACCCCTCGCTCAGCACATCCTACCAAAGAACTGGCTGGCCTGGTTTTGGCTGCGGCCTGGTCTCGCCATGGGATTTGGCCAGCAGCAGCCAGCAAGCGAAGCCCATACGGAAGCTGTGGTTTACACCAGTAAAGTTTCCTCTGGCTTGAAATGGGTGTGAACTCAACTGGTGCAAAGCGGATGGCTGTTGCTAGGGCAGGCCAGGACAGCCTGGGGATTTGTGGAGTTTCTCTCTGTCTTCCTGGCTGATGTTCCTCGGCTTCCACCAGCCTTCATGGACGCTGTATGGACCACGCCAGGGGCCTGACCCTCTGGCTGCCAACACTGAGCACACCTGGGGAGAGACCCCCACACCTCAGCATTTGCCCCCAAACCTGCACTGAGGTTGGCCCCAAAGCATCCCTGCCATAGGTGGATTTTGCAGGACTGCCAGCCCAGTGTCTGCGTCATGCCAAGGGCCTGGTTTTTCTGGGGGCTCTGCCCCTGTGGTGGCAAGGCCTTGGGAGCTGGTTCCAGCTGATGTTGCAGTGCCCTTGATGTGAGCCCCCCTGCCCACTGGGGGGAAACCCATGTCTCCACGTGACTGCTAATCTTGGCATGCAGGATGTTCTCTATCATATCCCTCCTAGTGCTGACCTCTGGCATGGTGCTAAGGGGGTGCTGTGCTGCAGTGAGGGGTGCTCTCCCCTTACCTCTGGGACTCAGATCTGACCATATGGAGTCATCTCGTTCTGAAGACCAACCTCTATGGCTAGAACAAAGGGAAGCCCCTCCCCCTCGTCCCAAAGAGAGAGAACTAGCTAACAGTTAGAGAAGGGAAGTGTGCATCAGGATTCCTGGGTACTGAACCTCTCTCTGCCAGCGACCTACTGTATGCCCTTGGACAAATCACATCTGCTCACTCTGCCCCGCCTGCAGCATAGGGTAGTGCCCCTGGCCTGCCCCCAGGGGCCTTGCAAAGCGCTTTGAGGTACTTGCTGCAAGGGCCTGTACTTGGACGAAGATCATCGCTGTTGTTCAAACAGCTTTGTGCGGCACAGGGGCTGCACAGCAGCAATGCTTAGAGCCGGACAGCTCTGACCCCATCCTGCTGCATCCTGTGGAGGGAGGCTCGGGATGCACTGACCGTCCTGTGGACTGGGCAGAGAGTGAGCACAGCAGAATGGGGGGTCTCCAAGGGAATGAGCTGCCTCCATCCATCCTGGAGACCCCCACCTCCAGAGGCACAGTGAATCCATCAGCTTGAGCACACAGGTAGTGCGTCTGCCCACAGACAGCTCAGGACCATGAGAAAAGTGGGAGAAGCAGGGGCTAGGGAAGCCAAAGAGCTGGTGGGAGCAGGGCCCGACGCAGGCATCTGTGGCTGCTGGAGCACTCAGCAGGTTTAACAAGGTTCCTCTGCCTTCATCTGGCTACGGCATCCACGTTGCGCTTTGTGTGGGCCACAGGCCCCTCAGGAGGGCCCCTGACCCTGTTTTCATCCTTGGCTGGGCCTTGAATGGGGTTGTTAGGCTGGGACCCAGAGAGAGACAATAGGGGAAGGCAGAGCTTTGAAAGCTGCTGCTCCCCCATTGTGTTCTCTGGCTTCGGGAGGCCTGGCAAGTGGCTGGGGCTGAATGGTGTCTGAGCTGGGGCTGAAAGGAGATGGCAAATAATGTGCTGCTTGTGATTCGCGGCACACAGTTGCTTGGCTGGCCCTCTGCCAGTGGCACATCTGCCTTCGCGGACGTCCTAGCCTTAGGAGGGGTCTGGCTTTGGGCTGTTCCTCCTTCACCCGTTCAGTCACCTCAGGGAGGCGATGTCCTTTCCGATGGTGCTCAAACACGGGGAGCAGGGTTGGCCATCTAGAGGGGAAGTCTGGCCCAGTGGCTAGAGCACTAGCCTGGCACTTGGGAGACCTGGGTTCAAGTCCCTGCTCTGCCCCAGACTCATGGGTAAATCCCTTAACTTCCCTGTGCCTCAGTTTCCTATTTATGGAATAGGGATAATAGCATTGCCCCACCTTGTGAGATAAACATCTCAATCCTGGCCTGCTAATCCGGTCCTGGTGCCCATGTATCCCTGCCAGTGAATGCACCTCATTCCTCACCCACTGCTACTCCAGCTCCTACCCACTCTGGGAGCATGGCTCTTCTACAGACCACTGGGGATAAGGCTGAGTCCCGCCACACTCGTTTCACCTCTGGCCACACACCCTGCTTCTGAAGTGGGGTCTCTAGTGAAGCAAGGCTGAGGCTAAGCGCCTGTCACAGGGCAGCCTGTCACTGCTCGTGACCGGCAGGATCCCAGCCAAGCTCACTGCAGACATCTCCGCTGCCCCCGCGGGGAACCGGCAACTAACGCGAGTTCCTGGGCCGTTTCATACAGGTTAATTCTGTGGGACGTTAAAGCCCGTGCTGCTTGGCCGCTGTCTCTGCGTTTGCCAGCACTCCCCTCTCCGCGACATTCCAGTGCCCGTTAGAAGCAGAGGCAAAACATTGCTGTGTGTATGTTTGCTTGGGTGAATTGGCTTTGCAGCTGTTGTAGTCAACGGCCCATTGCCCCAGTGCCCAGCAGCAGGCAGAGGCTGCCTCCTGGTGCTGTGCCATCCCTTGGCTACATGCTGGTCTTGCTCCTCCCCTCCCTAGCTCCAACGAGGTCCTGGAATGGAACATGAGAACGGCCATGCTGAGTCAGACCAGTGACCCATGGGACCAGGTATCCGGTCTCTGACACTGCCCAGTAATGGAGCTTCAGGGGGAGTGTACAAAACAGGGCAATTTTGGAGAGATCCACCTCTGTGTTCCCCTCCCAGCTTCTGGTAGCCAGAGGTTTAAGATTGGCCTGAGTACCGGATTACATCTATGACCATCTGGCTAATGGCCATTGATAGACCTATTCACCATGAACTTATCCAGTTCTTTGTTGAACCCAGTTATATAGTTTTGGCCTTCACAACATCCCCTGGGAATGAGTTCCACAGATTGACTGTGCGTTGTGTGAAGAATTATTTCCTCTTGTTTGTGTTAAACCTGCTGCCTATTTATTTCATTGGGTGACCCCTGGTTATTGTGTTGTGTGAAGGGGTAAATACAACTTCCTTATTCACTTTCTCCACACCAGTCATGATTTTTATAGACCTCAAACATATCCCCTCTTATTCGTCTCTTTTCCAAGCTGAACAGCAATAATCTTTTCACTCTCCCCTTGTATGGAAGCCATTCCATGCCCTTGATTGTGCCAGTCTCTGAACCATGTATCCTCTTTGAGATGGAGCGACCAGAATTGGACAAAGCGTTCCAGGGGTGGGTGCACCATGGATTTATGTAGTGGCATCATATTTTCTGTCTTATTTTCTATGCCTTTCTTCATAGTTCCTAGCCTTTGTGACTGCTGATACGTATTGAGCTGAAGTTTTCAGAGAATGATTCCAAGATCTCCTTCTTGAGTGGCAACAGTCAATTTAGACCCCATCATTATATAGGTCTAGCTGGAATCATTTTTTCCAATGTGCAGTACTTTGCACCTATCAGTGTTAAATTTCACCTCCCATTTTATTGCCCAGTTTTATGAGATCCCTTTGTAACTCTTCGCAGCCAGCACATATGCCATTCTGTTGTTCACTCTCTTTTTCCAGCTCCTTAACGAACAGCACAGGAACCAGCACAGATCCTTGGGGGTTCCCGCTGTTTACATCTCTCCATTGTGAAAACTCTCCATTTATTCCTACCCTTTGTTTCCTATCTTTTAGATCCAGGAGAGGACCTTTCCTCTTATCCCATGACTGTTTACTTAAGACCCTTTGGTGAGGGACCTTTTCAAAGGCTTTCCAAAAGTCCAAGTACACTATATTCACTGGGTCCCCCTTCCCCACATGCTTCCCCATGCTGACTCCCTTGAAAAATTCTAACAGACTGGTGAGGTGTGACTTCCCTTTACAAAAGCTGTGTTGACTCTTCCCCAGCACATCGTGTTTATCTCAGTGTCAGATAATTCTGTTCTTCGCTACAGCTTCTGCCAGTTTGTCTGTCCATTACAAGCTATTTCCTCGCCGGGTGAGCCAGCACTTGCATCCTGCGCTCTGAAGAGGAACAGGCACTCAGTCAGGCAGGGCCGATCCAGCCGTTAACGTATCCCCTCGTCCCCTGCCTCCTAGCTCCCACGCACTCCTCAGAGAGAGGATTACAGTTCAGATCTATTCAGAATCTTGGTCACCCATGACGTCTGCCATCTCCTCCCACCTGCAGCCCTCATGGCGGGGGAGCACAGCATAACTCAGAGCTTCCCATTTCCACAGGGCCTGTCAGCTTGAAGCACTTTGCAAGCTCCAGCCAGGCTCTGATCTCACACTTGCTTTCCAGCCGTGTTGCTCTGCCAGCTTTGATGGGTAATTGCCAATTCTTCGAGTGCTGGTCCCTAGGTGTACTCCACATGGGGGACATGCATGCACACCATGCACCTGCCAGGATGCTTTGCAAGCAATGCCTGTTGGCCTGCACATGGTTAGTCTAGTTGGATAGCATTTTCCCCTTTTAAATCCCCACCTGGATTTAAAATCCTGAGGTTTATAAGAATAGCCATACTGGGTCAGACCAAAGGTCCGTCTAGTCCAGTATCCTGTCTTCCAACAGCGGCCAATGCCAGGTGCCCAGAGGGAATGAACAGAACAGGTAATCATTGAGTATCCATCCTGTCTCCCATTCTCAGTCTCCGACAGCCAGAGGTTGTTCAAAAATAGTGTTTCCTGTCTTCGTTCCTTTTCACTGAGGGATGAACATCAATGGCCTGGGTGAGGCTCATGTTTCTGCCAAGTGCAGCACCTGCTGCTTTTTTCCCTCAGGACTCGTGCGTGTGGGGAGCCGAGGCTCAGAAAACATCAGTCAGTTCAGGGCTGGGTACCCCCCACCCTGTACATCAGTCTCACAAAGCAGGCAGCGCCCCTCTGAGCATGAGCTTGGGAACAGGGGCTAGGACTGTTAAGCCGAAGGAGAAGGCTTGAGAGCAAGGTGCATGGCCACAGACAATAAGGATAAGCCATCTTCGTCTAAGTCTGCTCTGAAGAGAAAAGATCCCTCCCCAGCCCCGTCAAAGTCAGGAGAGCCGGCACGCATTGGTGCTAAGGACTTAGACAGGAGAAGGAAGCACCCAAGGGTTCAGATTTGACAAGTCTGACATCAGCTCTGATGGTGAAGGCTCAGGATAAACAGCTCCTGGTGCTCCCATCCCTTCTAGAGCAGCTGCTCCCATCCCTGCGTAACTTTGTTCCATCCAAGAGAGGAGAGTTTCTGTTCTCTCACTCGCTGCCGAAGTCAGTGGTGCAAGTGGCTACAGAGCAGCCAGGCCCCAGCCCCCTAAGGCTGCTCCTTCTGATAGGGGGCAGAAGTCACTTAGTCTACTCTTCCACCTCCCTCCAGTTCCGAATCTCAAATGACCAGGCCTTCTTGGCCAAATCTGATTTTACTAGTTACGCAAAGTGTATGGAATTTAAGGCCAAGCCCCCTGAAGAGAATGGGGCCTGCTTCCAGGCCTTAGTGGATGAGGGCAGATTGGTGGCCAAAACTTTCCTCTGAGTATTTTTGGTCCCTCCAGCATCCCTGGAGAGAGGGTAGGAGTGGGGGGTTCCTGTGCTGCATGTCCCTCACTCCCGTCTGGCTTGGGTTTAATTCTATTCCACCGAGGCGCTATTCTAGCAGGGGTGTAAATTGCTGGAACCGTCAGCCATCTGCATTCCCCTGCAGCCGCGGTTCCCTGGAGCACAGCTTGGGCTCTGCTTGTGGCTGGCTCCCCCAGCTCAGCGCTGTGCTTTAGACAGCATTAGCAAGTTTCATTAGCCCCTTTGCATGCAGCTGCCCCTCTCCCTTGCCTTGAGTCAGGCCTTCTTCCTGCAAACAGGACCTCAGGGTGAGGGTACAGAGAGGGCTGGGTTCTCTCTCCTACTCTGTGGATTCCAGTCCTGTTCTCCCTCTATGTGGCCATTAGGTTCTTAGCCCCTGCACTTTGGGGATAGACCCTGGGCAACGCCTGGCTGAACTCACCAGCTGCAGTGGGTCCCCAGTCTCTAAGCACAAAGATCCTGGAGCTGGCACCTGAGGGCGGCCTGCAGGGGCTGAGGGAATGGGAAGGGCATGGCTGTAGGAGGGGAGGGGAGGAGAGGGGAGGGGTGCCATGCCATGCGTCCGAGAGTACCCCTGCTCAGGGTGCTGGGCAATCATGCCTTGCTCATCCCTAAACACCTCCCCATGCTGGGCCCCCTGGGGCCCACCCCTCCTGGGCAGGCTGCCCACGTCCTCCTTCCCCACTCCACTTCTACCCCCTCCGCTCTACTCCAGTCAGGACCCACAGGCTGGGGATGAGGGTGGATGTGGAGCTCCCTGTCCCTGTCTGAGGGGCAGAAGACTGACAGCCTTGGGGACAGGCTCCCGCTCAATTTCACCCCGATTGCAGGGAGGTAACACTGCTCCTGCTGGGAATGGCAGCGCAGGCGCCCGGGGCATTACAGGGCCTCTGTCTTATACTGAGTTCTCACTGGCACCCAGAGGTGGCATTGAGCCCGTCAGAGAGATCGTGACGAGCGCCTGGGAACTAGGGATGTCGGAGGGACGGTGAAGAGGGGTTGGCTTCCTCAAGGGAGAGGGGCAGGAGATAAAGCCAGTCTGGGCCAGGCTGTATGTGGATCTGGTGGTGTCTCTGCTAGGTTCCTAGTGCCCACCCCGCACTCCCCTCCCACCTTGTAGCCAGAGCAGGATCGAATGACCCCCAGAGACTGAGCTCCCCACTGGCCCCAGACGACAGGGTGCAGGTTGTGGAGGGTTTGAGGGATGAGCAGAGCCCCCTGTCTCCAGAGCCATCAGTCTGGCACCTTCTGCCAGCCCCAGCTTCACTGAGATCTTAAAGAAATCCAGTGGGCAGGGCATGGTGATTGCAGGGCTCCCACAGCAGGGGGTGGGACCATGCCCCCTTGTGCCCTGAGGGTGAGGGGGCAGCGGGCTCGATTCCCCAGGGGATGGGTGCCTTGGCTTGTGGTTAGGCTGGGGTTGTGCTGGGCCAGGGCAGCGGGTAAGCAGACCCAGGCCTGCTGGGCTTTGCCAGCAGAAGCAGCCAGTTCAGGAGTTGGGTGGTGAGCCCAGCCAGGCAGGAGAGGAGCGGGGCCGGGCTTCCCACCTCAGCTCGCCCTAATCCTTGCCTGGGTTTTGGCAGTGGGCTCTCTGGTTTGATCCCATTTTACCAGCAGATTATCCCCTTTCCTGGGATCCTGAGTCCCTCCCTCTGTGCACGTACACACAATGTCTCATCAGCCCCGCGCAGGCAAGGGGCCCCCAGAGCCTCACCAGTGCCAGAGAAATTCCTGCCAAGGGACTCTGGCATTTGTAAAGTGAAACCCATCAGCCCATCTCGCCCCCTGCACTCTCGGCTCCCAGATGCACTCACCCCTACTGGGATTTTCCCTGGCAGGGCTGGGCTGGGTGGTCCTGGACTGAGAGACCTCCAGCATTATCCCAGCACTGCAGCAAGTGCTGCTGGTGGTTCACTTGGGGTGTCTCATCCCTCTGTGCTGACAATGAAACAGTGCCCCTTTGTGGTCCGGGTGGCTTGTGCTCTTTGAAGATTGCATGGCAACTTTTCTCCAGTTGAATGAACCCAGATCTTGAGCGTCCAGTGCCGGCACTGCAGCAGACCGCCTCTTCCCTGGGCACGGCCCCTGGGGATGGGCTGACTGCAGGGTTTTGCAGTGACACTGGGGTGTGTGTGCTGGGGACAGAGGCTGCTAGATTCTGAGATTGGGGACCCCTGGATGCAGCCTGCAGTGCCGACATGGCCTGTTGCCCTCTGTGGCCGGAACCAAGCCAGTTCTGCCAGTGGCAGAGGCAGGAACAGAAGCCAGGAGTCCTGATTCCTAGGTCGCTGCTCTGGTGCCCTGGCTTTGGGATCATGCTTCCTGCCCAGTCTGGAGCCCCTGGGAGGTGCTGGGTCTGCTTTTGCCCAACACTGGTTGGCCCTGTTCAGACTGTGCTTGGTGGTCTCTGCTTCCCACTGCCCAGCTCTGCCTGGCCCTGCAGACTGTAACTCCTCCAGACAGAGTGTGTCATTGAGGAGTGACTGTTGCACCTCCGGGTGCACTCTGTCATGTGTGAGTAGCATAGCAGCACAGCCAAGCAGCTGTAACATCCATTGCTAGGTGCTGCATCTCCCAGTCCCTTTGGCCTCCAGTCGTCTGCAGGCACAGCAAGCCCCCAGCACTGGCCCCACACTGTTTCCAGCCATAGGAACACAAGGCCTGGCGCAGCCTGCTCTGGGGTGGTCAGAGCGTGCCCGCTCACGGCTCTGGGAGGCAGAGACGGGCCATGCTGCTATTCTCACGGACACGGGAGCATCCTATTAGACCCTCCAGTCCACTCTCTGGGGCAGCACACAGCCATTCAGTGCTGCATGTTTACTGGGGCATTGCCCAATTTAGTTTTAAATGTGCCAGCACATCCCTTGGGATGCTTTGCAGAGAGCTGGGCTTCAGGAGGAGTCCCAGCTCTGCAGCCTAACCTGTCCCTTTCTCCCCTACCTAGTTCTAGCCTCCACAGGGCGCGCTCTTTAACGCCTCCCCCACTTTGGCCGTGCACACCCTGGGCTCCAGTGGAATCAAAGGTGCTCAGCTCCTCTCAGGATTGGGCCATAGATAAGTTGGAGATTTTTTGCTGAAACTTCTTTTGGTGGAAAACAGCAACGTGCTCAAACAGGGCATTTTGCGGGAAAGGGGCGGTTTCCAGGACGTTTTTGACTTGACAAAATGTTGGAAAGCAAAGGGTTGAAATGGTTGCGATGTGTTGGAAGTGAAAAGTTCTGGTTTTCTGGATGGGGTGGGAAGGCACATTCATGGTGTGTGTGTGTGTGTGTGTGTGTGTGTGTGTGGTGGGGGCAGCGGGGTGGTGGTGGTGATTCTCCTCTTTATACCACTCCAGGGGGTGCAATGGAGAGCACAAGCAGGGCCATATCTTTAACTGCAGTGAGGGGGAGGCAGGATAACCGGCAGTCTCCGTAGTCTCTGTACGTTCCCCATCTGCACAATATGGTAATGGCACTGCCCTGCCTCAGGGGGGCATTGTGAGGATTAATGCATCACGGAGTGTGAGGTGCTCTGATACCAGTACCAGGCCAGTGGGGGCGGAGAATTACCTACAGCAGATAACTAGATAGAGACACACCTGGCAAAACAGTAGGTCGTGACTGAAGCACAGAACTGTGCGGGCGCTGTGCTGGGGGGCGCTGCAGATCAGCAGTGGCACAGCAGTGCAGGCTGTTGGAGCACCCACCCATACCATGCATAGCTCCAGTCATTCCCATCTGCTCCAAGTCCTTCGGCGAAGGAACGGGAAATCCCTTGATCACACTGACTGGTTGGTTCGTTACCCTGGGATCTGCAGTGGAAGTTGAATGGCAGGTCAAATGCCAAAGGGATCAGGTAAAGTGAGCTGGCGAGGCGGTTCTGCCTCCCGCTGCTGTCTCAAGTCTCTCATCTCAACATCTGTTGCATGAAACTTTAAGGCATCAAAGGGGACAGCTGTCCTGAGAGCTGGTGCAGCAGGTACAGCTGCATCTACCAGGGGAAGGGAGCAGTAGATGAAAATTCTGCAGTGTGTATCAGGGCTGGGAAGGTGACAGTGCCCTCGCACTGGGAGGAGAGAGCGCCCTTTTCAGTCATGCCCAGCATATTGCAGGAAACCTCTAACAATAAGCCCATCTGCCCATGGCCAAGCTCTCCCCACTGGCCCAGGTAGATCTGCTTCCCACCTGCCAACCCATCAGCAAGGTGTGCTGTGAGCAGAGAGATGGAGCTGCTGGGAGGTCATTATAGCATCCTTTGTGCTGGCAGCAGCATCCAGCATGCTCTTCACATTGCAAATCCCTGCTCCACTGCAGACAGCTCCCACGCCAGAGGATGGGCCCAGCTTCATGGCCATCCAGGAAGCGGGGCAGACGGACTGAGACCAACCAAGTCTCCAGGGAGTCATCAACCTGCCTATTTGTGTCCTGCCGAGCCAGAGCAGATTGTCAGTGCTGTCTTCTTAAGGGCTTTGTGTCTGAGGGCCTGCTCCTGCCCCTGCTGTTAAGTAGCTGCAGGGTTCTGCCCCAGAGGTGTCTGCACTTCAGTGACAGGTGTATTTAATTTTCCTCAGTCCTTTGGGATTGTTCAAGAAGGAAGATGATATTATGGAAACCAGAAAGTTGGCAGCCCCAGCCTCCACCTCAAGACAAACAGTGGTTGCAACCAGCAGCCAGTCTTGGGGATCCATTAACTTCCTCGCAGAAATGAACTGAAACCAGAGTCTCTGCCCTGAAATTTCAGGGCTGGGAGGAGCAGCTCACATTGGAATCCCAGGACCTAAAACCCACTTCCCCTACAGCTTTGGTTCCAGTTTGGATGCAGAAGGATCAGGGACTTATATGAAGTATTTTCAAGGCCATTAGTAACTGAGGAGGATGTCAGACAACATCTACTAGGGATAAACCTTTTGAAAGCAGCAGACCCAGCACCCAAGAGTTCTAAAAGAGTTGGCCGAGGAGATAGCTGACTCGGTGATGTTAATTTCTATAAATCTTTGAATACAGGGGAAATTGCAGAAGACTGGAAGAGCGCTAATGTTTAGCCAATATTCAAAAAGGGCAAGTCGGAGGACCCAGGAAACTGTAGGCTGGTTATTTTGCCAATTACAGATGTCAGGCTAATGGAAATACTGATAAGGAGATTCAGCTGATAAAGACTGAATGGCTAGCAATACAATGAATGCCAGTCAACATGGTATTATGGAAAATAGATCTTGACAGACAAACTTGATTTCATTCTTTCAGGAGATTGCAAGTTTGATTGATAAATGTAACTGGATAGATGTAAAATACTTAGACATTAGTGAGGCATTTCACTTAGTATGGCACAGTATTCTAGGGTGACCAGATGTCCGGATTTTATAGGGACAGTCCCGATTTTGGGGTCTCTTCCTTATATGGGCTCCTATTACCCCCTACCCCGTCCTGATTTTTTGCATTTGCTGTCTGGTCACCCTGCAGTATTCTGATTAAAAAATATAACACTATACATTATCAATACAGCACATGTTAAATGGATTAAGAACTGGCTAACTGATAGATCACAAAAAGTATAGTTGTCACTGGGGACTCCTCATAAAATGGGGATGTTTCTAGTGGGGTTCTGCAGGGATCAGCAAAAGACCCAACATTACTCAAGATTTTTATCAATGACCTGGAAGTAAGTATAACATCGCTGCGGATACAATCTGTGGCTGAGTAAATGAGGAGGACAGGGCCATCATACAGAGCGATCTGGATCACTTGGTAAGCAGGGCCTGCTCAAACAAAAGGCATTTTAATAGTCAAATACAAAGCACTACATCTAGGAACAAGGATGGAGGCAAAAACCCGTAGAATGCGGGACTGGATCCTGGAATGCAGGGACTCTGAAAAAGATTGAGGGGTCACAGTGGACAAACAGCTCAATGTGAGTTCCCAGTGCAATGCTGTGGCACAAAGCGTTAATGTGATCTTTGGAGGTGTAAATGGGCACGGCGAGTAAGAGGAGGGGGGTGATTTTACTGCTGTGTCTGGCGTTGGCGAGACCGATGCTGGATCCTGCGGCCAGCTCTGGTGTCCACGCCCTAAAACGGATCTTGAAAAATTGAAGAGGGTGCAGAAAAGAGCCACAAAAATGATGTGAGGATGGGAGAAAATGCCATGCAGGAGAGACTCAAGGAATTTGATCTGTTTGTCTTCTCAGGTGTGTGGAGTGGGACCAGAGGACCTCTTGAGGGCCCTTCCCACCCTAAATTTCTGTGGCGATCGATCGAGAGGTGACTTGATTAGCGTCATGGGGAGGGAACACTGGGTACGGAGGGGCTCTTTAACTGAGCAGAGAAAGGCAGAACAAGAACCAAAGGCTGGAGACTGAAGCCAGGCACGTTCCGATGCGAAAATCTCGTACAATTATTTACAAGCCGAAGGATTAACCACTGGAACCAAGTGCCAGGGGAAGTGATGGATGCTCAGTCTCTTGATGCCTTCCAGGAAGAGATGCGTTAGTCAGACCCAACTCACTGGTCTCAATACAGGGGTAACTGGTTGAAATCTAATGGGCTGGAGATCAGAATTCAGACCCCTTCTGGTCTTATTTTCGATGACTCTGTGTCGTGGAGTGTGGGGGAGTCAGGGGCCTGCACCCCTCTTCCTGAGATTCACCGTGACTCTCAGCCAGCCAGTAAAACAGAAGGTTTTTTAGATGACAGGAACATAGTCCCAAGCGGAGTGTGTAGGTACAACCATAACTCCTCAATCAAGTCCTTCTGGGGGGTTCAGGGAGCTTAGACCCCAGCTTGGAGTTCCCTGTGTTGCACCACGCAGCCCAAGACTCACAACCAAAACTCCTCCAGCAGCTCTCTTCCCCCTCCCCCCAGCTCCTCCTCTCCTTTGTTTTCTCTCCCAGGCAGAAGGTGTCACTTCTGCCAACCCCCCTCCTCGCTCGGGTTACAGCTCAGGTAGCTTCCTTCAAAGGAAGTTCCCCATCCCCAATGTAACTCTCCTGCAACATTCCCAGGTCAAATCCACCGCACTTTCTTCTCCGTCACACTCTGTGGGGATGTGGCTGGAACCTTGTGACAACAGCAGCTCCTAGGAGATTTCTAATGCTCGGCATCTTGCTGATCTCAATGAGATTTCTGCCATGGGGGGTCAAAATCTGGTGGGAACAGCTCACAGGATCTCGGTGTTGTTTAATCCACAGACTGACTGTCCTTGCACATCCCAGCCTGACCCTCAGCTGGATCAAAACGCTCACACTGCTTCCTGGGCCCAGTGGGGCCGTTAGCTTAGGGATATGTTTCCTGGGGCAGAGAGGCAAATTCTAGTCAGGAAGATCAGTCAGATTTCAGCCCAGGGGTGCCTCATGAAATCAGGACACTCTCCAGCTTGGTTTATGTCCCCGAGTCCTTCTGCACTGATCCCTCTTTCCAGGCATCATTCTCCGGAGGGAGCCCGTTCTTCCTATTGGACTTCCCCCCCAGCCCCCCATGCTTGAGGCACACTCACATTCTGTCTCTGTTCACTGCTTTCAACCTAAAAATGCTCTCTCATTAGGACATCACTAGCTCTTTAATGTCCCAATGCCCGTTAGTGCCCAGGGGGTTGCACGGGGGATGAGTTTGGCCTTGGTTGTATCTCAGTACACCCCTTGCTCATCACTCATTCTCTTCAGCCACAGGACTCTTCCTGGCCACCAGGGGATGGCACCCATCCCAGGTACAGGTGCCAACTGGGGATGGCGTTCCCAGCGGGCAACTGTGCTGCTTGTGCACTGGTTGGCTGTGGGGTAGGGGACTCCACTGCCTGGTTAGTTGCTTAGGATTTTGTGGCCTTTTTCCTATTTAGCCACGTGTCAAGAGAGGCCGTATCAGTGTCCGTGGCTGTTGCTAGCCAATTGATAGCACCAGGACCTGCATCGGAATGAGAAGCTGCCGGGAACTCAAAGCAGACTTTAGCTAGGCATCTGTGGCATGAGCCGTCCTGGATGTCACTCGTGCGCAGTATCCTAGATGCTCTGACTGGTGCTGCCGGCAGCGAGACATCTGAGCCGTTATTGCCACATCTGAGCGCTGAGCCCAGGGGAAAGAAATGCACTCTTCATGTTAAAACAGCTCTGGCCTGTTTCCTCCGCAAGAGAGCAACTCTCAGGAAGCAGCAGCACGAGACAGAGATGCTGCTAGCAGCGCCGCAGAGCGCAGTCTGCAGCTGAGCCAGCCTGCCCAGAGCTGCACTTTAAAACCCATTCCCCTCGAGGCTGCTTACATCTTTAATGTAGCTGAGGTGCTCTGTGTGCGCTTATGCCAGTGTATCTGTCTGGCTGAGTCCTGAGCTCTCCCTCTTCCTGTGCCTCTCTCAAAATCAGACAGTTCTTCGAGATGTGTTGCTCATATCCATTCCAGTTAGGTGTGCGCGCGCCGCGTGCACGTTCGTCGGAAGATTTTTACCCTAGCAACACTCGATGGGTCAGCAGGGCGCCCCCTGGAGTGGCGCCGCTATGGTGCTGGATATATACCCCTGCCAACCCAGCC